>NC_046184.1:112888671-113198493 GCF_011004875.1 Balearica regulorum gibbericeps | reverse complement strand
TTAAACTTGAAAGCTTTTTTCTTAATATATTCTTAAAGCTAAGTAGTGCTGAAAATTAAAATTAACATGGGACTCAAATTTGCATTTGAACTAGGCAATCACTGTGTGAAAAGGTATTCTGCCATCTCTTTGATGCCGAGAACTGAGAATTCCCAGTTTGACAAGCTAATCCAAAATGCATTAGCACTAATTTGGGAAATTCTGACATGCTCAGCTCAGATGGGTTAAACGTCCTGATGGAGTAAACCCATGCGGTTTACTGAAGGGAAGGAACTTGCAGGAATGTGGTTTAGACACAGTAGTTACTGATCCTGTGTCACATGCGCTTCCCAGCAGCAACCTTTAATGTTTAAGTGGTTTGATACCATCCCGAGCAGTTTGGTGCCGGAAACTGCCCTTACCCTGGTGGCTGATAGGGAGTGCATTGCAATCCCTGCACTTGGGTAATCTGTGTGATTCCTCAAATAGGACCTTTGCACCTTTTTAAAGCATTTTATGCCGTACTTCTTACTGATAGGTACAACCATTATTTAAAAATTAGCAAGCTGTCCTCTCGGTTACCTTTTCAGTCGAGGTTGAGTGAGGAGTCCAGTATTGCTGAGCAGGTACCGCACTGATGCCTTACAGGGCATTGCTTGTTTACCACATGCCATCCATATCCTAGCTGATGCCCTTCTCCATTAGCTTTAATTCAAAAGCAGTAAGCAGAAAATACTTTCATCTGTGTTTTCCTTCTGCTGTGCCCTGGTAGGATTTACTGAAACAGCCTCCTTAGGATATTGCTTTGACTTCAGCTGCGCGCTGTATTTTACACGCAAAGTTCTGAATTGAGTTGAAATTGCAGTTATTTTCTCCTTTATGGGTGTTCATGTTTTAACTGTACATTAAGTTGATTTTCATGGCTCAGAGTGCTTAAGGCCTTCTTCTGTTGCACATGTATATTAGCTGGGGCATTTCACAGTGCTCCAAAACAGTATGGTAACAGAATTTCATTCCTGGGCAGGTAAAATTGACAGAAGAAATTACTACTTCGCATCAGCTTATGCCAACACTGTCCATTGTGTGTACTTTCTAGTGAATTCTTAACTTTGTTTAAACACATTTCTTGCTTATGACTAGGAATAATATAAATATTTATACTGCGTGCTTTAATACCTCTCTGAGGAACATTGTGTTTCTTAAAGAGTGCAAATGTTATACAGCTCATTATAATTCTCAGCTGGTTTCCTCCTTCCCTCTGCATTTTTGTTAAATACTTGTCAAAGTATTTAGTCTCTCAGAGTGAGGTAGTTTTACAATTCTGTGAATGTAATTTATTCTCTAATCCTTTTTGTCCATTTTGGTTAAAAATAATAATAATAAAAGCCTGCTATTGACAAGCAGACAAAAGGTTTGTAAAATATGCATAGATGTAAAATAATCCAGCATATTCCTTGAATACAAAGCAGGACAGTGAAAACAGTCACCCACTTTTCATACCTGCTCCTGTTGCTAAAAGCCAATCTTATTAAAAGCATAGTAAAGCATCTTACTGTCCACTCTTTTGCCATATAATTCAAGTGGATTTCTCTGTTTTTCACACAACTGTTACCTCATCTAGGTCTCACATGAGTATTGTCATCATCCAGGTATAGCTCATTCTCCCTTTACCCTGCAAAATCTTGAAGCATCCCTTAGTGGTCACTTAAATCAGCATGCCTGGTTTTGTTGGACTTTTGTCTCTTTGGCATGAGAGTTTTCTCCCAACTGGATGCGTGCAAGTTTCACTGTTGTCCTACAGGTCTTCACTACTCTTTTATCCAAGAGACGCATCATAGTCCAAGCAAACCACACAGATGTAGAATTATGAACACTGCCATGATTAGCATTCTAAAAGTGAAGAAATGTGTATGCTCCCTGGTTCCTCCTCTACAAGCTAATCAGTCATTTTGCAATTAGCTTGGTTCACTTACCCAAGAAAAGAAAGCAGCTACTATCTAAGACCTATGTGAAGCAGAACCATGGAAATTCATCTTCCCCTTAGCCACAGCACTGCTACACCACAGGCAATAGAGATTTCCCAAATTGCTCTTGTCCAACTATGAGAGCTTTGTGATACAGCGATCCAGTTTTGAATAATTAGGATGCAATACTGTTTAATTACTGATGCTTCAAAAGGCTTTATACTGCTGTGGCAGCTGGACAGGTTAGCCAAATATTCAGTGAGCTTTTTATTAGCCTCCTTCCTTTATTTTTCTTTTGTAGGTGTTCTTTGCTGAAGATGTGGGTTCAAATAAAGGTGCCATCATTGGACTAATGGTGGGAGGTGTTGTCATAGCAACAGTGATTGTCATTACTTTGGTGATGCTGAAGAAGAAGCAGTACACATCTATCCATCATGGGGTTGTGGAGGTAAGTAAGGACTACAAAGCACAACTGGTGTCGCATGCACAACACACCAAACACACTGTTCTGTAAATGTATTTACAAATGAAGAAACAACGTTTTTGGCTAGCCTAGTATTCAGAGTTGGAGTGGTTGCATCTGGAGAGTGGAATCAAATTGCCTTATTTTGTAAATGCAGACACAATATAAACCATGTTAATTTGGGTGTAAAACCACAAGAATATATTCTGGAACTGTCTCAGACCAATCACCTCATAATGTGAAAGTTCATTTTGTAGGAAATGTAACAGTAGCCAATAGGCAGATAACTGCATAAGTGGAAAAATCTGGTTTTACTGTTGTTGGGAGTGCACACACATGCATTTATTTATTTAGCTTGCAAATAAACATTTGAGACAGGTCTTCTGTGCATCGTGCTGTACACTACAAGAGTTTTCCCTATACAAATACTTTATTACTTTTTGTTGTCTAAACAAGATTTCCTTTTGCCACCAACAGCTTTTGATTTATGGCTAATTTGAAATTCATAGATTTGAGAAACAAATAACATATAAGACTCTTATATGGGATTTTCAAGATGAAAACCCGTGTCTCTTCCCAGTCTACCAAGTAAATTTGTGGTCAATTTACAGTAACTTAAAATACCTCACCTGTTGCTTGGATTTAAGAAAGGATCTCTGTAAGTAGAAAAATTTATGAGAAGTGGAAGGGGGTTCGTGTAACATTTTTGTCCCCTTGTGTATTGATATCTAGTTTGTGGTGGGAGTGTCTGGCTTAGTACTTATATTAGCCAGCACTTGAAACATTTATATGTTTTTGCCTTCCAAAGCTGGTATTTTAAATTTTTTATTGAAACGAAGTCTTGTTCAAGTCCACAGTTCTGTTGGTTTCACCTTGAGTCAAATGAACCTTGCTTTGATCTTGCTGGAGACACATGCTTCCTGATGCCTGTATTCCACTGTGTGGGGCAACGAAGGGTCTTAAAAATATTTGACTAAGCCTTTGTCTTAAGCCTGTGCTTGTGCATCCCTATGTCTGTGCTGTGGTTGCCCCCATGGTTTGAAACCCTCCTGAAGAGCACCAACCGTTTGGGGTGAGATTTGAGCAGACAGCAAACCGTGCAGCATTTGAACCGAGAGGCAGAAAATAGCAAGCAAGACTCTCTCAACTTTAACTTTGCATATGAAAGCTTCCGGCCCATTTTGTAGAAAATTGAAACAGTTTTTAGTTCTAAACCACCTAGTTGATAGCTGCTGGCAACAGTTGTGCAACCTGGGCAGAATTTAGCGACAACGGAATGGGCCAAGAGGCTTGCCTAGGCCAAAGCCCCAGATCAGACATTGAATGTGGACATACCATTATTGCAGTAGGACCTTAAAGTTTCAGGTGGGCTTTTCTTGATAGAATGACGTGGTAAAGGTAATCCTGGATTCCTACGAGCTTTCTTCAGTGGCAATGAACTTGGAAATGTTCGACTAGAAATAACAAGCTGAAGAAGTAATTCATGTCAAAATGACAGCATCACTTAGGGAATAAAAAATGTTACAGTTAAAACCATAGAGCTATAGCATGTGGCTCTACCAAGAGTATGAGTCCATTTATAGTACCACAGTGTAGACGGTGTCGCCTTGTAGATTTGCTGCGTTGTGTCTGGCGTTGGCAGGCAGGATTCCTTATTCTGCCAGACTTGCTCTGTGGTCCTAGCAGACTGCATAGCCTCACTGTCTGAGCTTCTCACCTGCAAGAAAGGTCTAACATCTATTTTTGTCCTAGGTTGCTGAAAATTTTGTAGCACTTGGGGAGAAAAAAACCCCAACACCCAAAGATCCATATACAGTTGATGTTTAATATTAAAATGTCTTCAAAATTAAGCTGTTCCATTCTAAAGAGGATTAATTTATTTAGCAACAGTGCACCTTTAATGTGCAGTGCACAAAAAGTACGGAGCAAAATCACTTGATGTAAAAATAACTGTAATCAGCTGTAGGTTGGCTGGGTATATTTTAACAAATCTTGCAACTTGTTTGTTGCATGTCAGGAGGTACTGTGAGAATTTAACTCTGTGATAATGGATGCAAGATTACAAACCAGGTCCAATTCCACTTGTATTCTTACCTTCCAAAAAGTCAACTCTGACTGTAGCGCTTTTTCGCATTTCACTGTTTCTTTAACAAAAGATATTATTAAAAGTCCTGACAGCCTTGTTTTGAAGCTCTGAGGAGAAATATACTTGTCCTATTTAGAAAAAGTGTCAAAATAATTTTCTTCCAAGTCTGAGAACATAAATGTTTCAAAGTGGTTCAGCCTCTCCAGGAGAAGGACTGCCACAGTCAAGTAAGTAAATGACCAAGTGATTCAAAATTATTATATGTGCCCATAGGAGCTCCGGCAAAGATTCTGAAGGTGAGTTTTGCTGGTGCGGCCACCCCAGCTGTCTGCAGGAAGTTACTTCCTCCATGAAAGCAGGTGGCAAAAGAGAGGTTCTCACCTCTCCTGTGCTCCAGACTACAGCCGACTGTCTCACCTCCTCCTCTTTCAGGATCTCGTCTTTGAAGTTCATTTGCTTTCTGTTATAGAGGCAGGACCTCCAGCAGGAGCGTGTGGGGAGAGGTGGCAACGGGAGGGCTCACAGCAGTAGCAGAGAAGCCATTAAAATTGCTGTAGTACTCTCCAAACCCCTATCTCTCAGAGTCCGCTCTGCAGGTGTGTCTTTTGATCTGCCCCACGTGTGTGGAGGCAGCACATGAATTTTTCTGCAGGATTACCATCTTCCTGACTCCACGTTAGGATTTTCTGTGTGAAAGATCCATAGGCTGGAGCAGAAGGGATGGACAAACAGTCTCCAAAGAGGTTAGCTACCTGACCGAGCTGTTTTCTCAAGAGACATAACGTTGTAGAGAAGAGAAGTGTCTAGGCTGCTTCTCAGCAGCACCAGAGTACCCACACTTTAAGTGCTGTCTTCAACTCCTGCCACCTCCATAATGGGTGCAAAAAGCTTCTTAAAATGATAAAGGGCTTTAGAGATTTACTGACAGGGAGATAATTGGGCTCAAGGCATGTCATTTGGCAGAGCAATACCTAGGACAGAGGTGGTAAGGAACGAGAGGAGCAGTTTGGCAGAGTTGAAATGGGTAAAAGCGAGTAGAAGACATTCAGGATGAGTGATAGTGCACGCAGGTTGGCGGTGAGATGGATTACCCTGCAGCAGACAGCTACAGGAAAGAGAGGTGCTAGTGTACCACCACTAGTCATTTTAAAGGCTGAGGAGGAAATGAAAAAATTTGACTAACACTGCCTTAATAAATCTCTTTCATCTATAAATGCTATATTTCAGAGGTTATTGGACTTTCACTGTAAACTAGTTTTATCAAAGTGGGGCTTTTTAATATGGAATATTGTCCAAGGGTGTTAAAAGTAAAGTCTGATTTTACTGTCCTTCATCATATTTTTTCATAATCTTTCTCCTCCCTGATTTTCTTCCAAGTTTTTCTAGTTTCTCATCAATTCTTTAGTCTCTTCTACCTTGCACTTTCTTTGATTCTTTTTTATTTATGTTGTTGTCTTACCCTGTTTCTTTCCTGCAAGCAGGTTATGCTGTGTGCTTATTACATCTTCTAGTCCTGAATAAGAAGTGCCGGGTGGGATGTTTAAGCTAAAATGGGTGACAGTTCAATACAGTGTCATTTGGAGCTTAAATATGAAGAAGTACAGCACAGGTTCTGGCATAACCCTCCTTTCCATCCCAGCCTAGTAGGGGGAGCCTCCTAGAAAGGAAGATGCTCTCAGGCACGTATTGGTACACAGAGACCCCCGATCCCTCAACGCCAGAGCTTTATATTGTGCTTTAATTTCATGCTAGAAGAGAACGTTTTAGAACTGTCGGTGGGCTTAATTGTGAATTGTGAGGCTCTCGCTCCTTGACTGGGAGGAGCACTCCTGTAGCGTGGTGATACTGTGCACAAGAACCAGGGCTGACTTGATGCTACAGTAGCCCCTTCAAGAACGAAAGGAAGGGTGGCTTTTCCTCTGCACTTACTTTGTATTCCTATTTTCTGTACGTACTGAAAATGACACAGGAACACTTTGCACTTTCCCTGCTTTGTTCTCTTCCCTTTGCAGCCATGTTAGTGACAACTTTAGCAGCAGCAGATGGCATACAGCGACATTGCCACAACAGAAATAGTTAACGCTGTTACATTTGCAGGGTCCTTAGGGCAGGGATTAGGCCTTTGACGTGTCTGTACAAAACCAAATGGAATGGGTTCATTAGGCCCTACTGCTGTTCTACTGATGGCATACATGGAGAGCAAGCGTTCTGCCAAACAGCAGTAGCGTCACTGCATATGGATATAGATGGTGTAACCTTGTGGAGGGAGAAGTTGGCAACCCCTGGAGAAAGGACAGGTGGAGCAGCAGGAAGCGACCCAGCCCCAGGAGGTGCGCGCAGAGATGAGTGCTGTGAGCTGTGGCAGCTCTCGCTGCCTCTCGCCCAGCACCGACGCTGCCCTCTCTGCCGGCCGTAGGTGAGACTTGAGCAGCAGCCACGGACGAGTCTTTAAAATGCGAGTGCACCGTTGTACGCTGGCTGCTGAGCGCATTGTTGTACAGAAATGTCGTGGGGATTTGGGTGCAGAGGCTGAAGAGGAGACGGGCTGTGAAATTCCCAGGAGTTCTCCTGTCCTTGATGGATCGAAATGATTGTTGACAGCCAAGCTGAGCACTCACCGCTCGCGTGGGCTGGCCAGGGGAAGCTTGCATCCTTCAGTAGAAAACTTGTGGCACTTCTAGAGAGGGAGGGGGGCAGGGAAAGAAAAACACTGTTCCCCCCACCCCAATTTCTAAAACAAGGGAAATCTGGAAAGAGCAGCTTAAAGCAAGAGCACCATCTCTAAACAGGATTTCACTGCCTGAAAGCATGTCACAGGAGGTGAAGAAATAAATGTATTTTGGGTTTGTTGCATAAGAGAATTACTCCATGCAAATCCAACTTAGGAAAAAAAAAAAAAGAGAGAAAGCCAGCCGCCAAGTTATACTGCAGAATCAGGAACACAGGGAGCACCATGTCAGCTCAGCCCTGTGATCCTTTCTGCCTGGCATCCTGTTCCCTGCCGGCAGGAGTCGAGGGCTTGCTGGAACGCTCAGGATTCCCAGCTATGGAGAGTTTCACAATAGCTCGCGAGCAAAAGCAGTATGTGACCCTTAAAGTTGGGTATTTCACAAAAATGTGCAATTATTGCATAAGAAAAAGAGATTTGATGGAAGATACAGTATCGATTGAAAATGCAGTTTGAGAGTTGGAACATGGACGAGGAGATTTAGAAGGTGCGCAGATACGAAAATGGATGTGATTCAGGGTTAGCAATTCATCTGAGCAGTCCGATACACATGCCACACAGAGAACTGTTTCTTCTCTTAAGTAACAAAAGAACATTGAGACAAAAGATTGCTCTGAAAGGAGCCATTTTCTGGTGGTACTGTGGGAAAGGTGGTCCTGTGGTATAACCTACCAAAAGATATGAACAGCTGCAAAAATAAGCTGAGCAGCCTACATTTGTCCCAAGCATGGAAGAACACACCTTTAATCTTTCTCCAGGGCATCAGGTAACAACTTACCGAAGGTAATAGTCTGTCCTCACTAAGCTGAGTTATTTCCAGTATTGTGGAGTAGATTTAAAATGAGTATCAGACATAAGTACTTCTCCTTTGCTTTTTTTATTAAAAGGTTAGCCTGCTACGGAAGGCTTCTTGAGAGAATACACTTTCCATTATTGCTCATTTTTATGCTAAAATTAAATGGATGTTTTTCCTGAAGGTCAGTACTTACAAGAATCCACAGGAAAATGTTCATACCTAATACTTTAGACTTTTGGCCACCTTCTTGATTTAAAATTTTTGATGATGTAAAATTCCCTTTTTACCTTCTCTTTTTAAGAGCTAACACCAGAGATAACAGCAAATGAAATAGCTGTCCAGCAGACTTTCTTAGCTCTGTTTTCGTAGGTGGTTAGCAAGATAGCCAGGATACAGTAGGTTTTGAATACACAACAGCTATTGAGCTCATACAGCAGAGGTAATTAACATTTAGCGATTGTTCTCGTCCACTCTAATTTGATGGAGTTTTATATTTCTCTAATGTTCAATGAAGAAAAAAAAAAAATCTGTGGAGCCGCAGGTATTCAATGGACAAGTCTTGACTGAGCTGTCTTTATGCCTGTCTTCCAAGTAATTGAGAAAGGTCAATTTTTGTTAAGTAGAAATACTTAAACCAGTGCAGGCACATCAAGCTTTTTGTCACTGAATTGAACCAAACTTGACCCTGGAGCCACAGAAGTTCTGTTTCTGTGAGTGCAATGGGATTTTTTGCTTACCTTGTATCTGGCTACTCCAGCATTTCCTTGCTACCCTCATTTTATTTTTTCCAGTTTTTCTTGGTCTTGAGACCACAACATCTGCAACAGATCTGCGAGCACAGTATAGACAGAAGGCAGCCTCAAGGCACTTCCTTCAGCTTTTTAGTGAGCTTTTCCTTGTCTTTTGAGATCCCAAGGCCAGATACTGATATATATCCTAGGGGGAAAAACACAACTAATCGGGGACTAGTGAGGAGATGGAAAATATATCTGCTTTTTTTTGTTTGTGGAGTTGCACACTTCCTGAGCCAGACAACAAAAATCAAAGCTGGTACTGCTGAGTCTGATCAGCTGGTTTTGAACTCCCACAGCAAAAAAATGAGTTGCAGAATTGTTCCTGTTGCCTATCTTCTCCTGCATATTATTCTGACCAAAAAAAGTGAACCATGACTGTCCAAGCTAGAAGGGCCATCTCTTGTAAGTTGCTCTTTAAAGCTCTTTGCTGGCTTCTGATTTATTGCTGGGTGCGGTGATGTCCGTTGATTTTGTTCATGCAGCCACTTGCAGTCCTGCGTAACTTGGAGGGAAGAGTTTTCAGAGACAGTTGTCTCCTCAGACAATGTTACAGCTTCCAGGTACTAGGTTTAATACTCTGTTTAATGGAGAAGTATCCCTATCATTTCCCAGCCACTTTTCTTTTAGACTTTCTTAGGAGATTTGGACTGAGCTTGGGACCCAACTTACTTTTTTTTTTTAAAAAAAAAAAAAAAGGAGGTGATGAGGAAAGAACACACTCGTATCTTGTGTTTCAGAGGATCCTTTCTGCCTGAATGCACAGGAGAGGGTACAGTCTGTTGGGTGGCCATAAAGTGGGGAAACATGGGGTATGCTGTGAATTAAGGAAGAATCTGACCCTGGTTGTTTCTTCTCATGACAGGTGGATGCTGCAGTGACACCAGAGGAGCGCCACCTTTCCAAGATGCAGCAAAATGGCTATGAAAATCCCACCTACAAGTTCTTTGAACAGATGCAGAACTAGGACACCACAGCAGCCTCATGAGTTGGACAGCAGAATGATTGCTTCACTGCCCATCGGTGTTCAGTTATAGAATAATGTGGAAAGAAAGAAAAACACTCTGTTTTATTATTTACTCATTCTCGCCTTTTGACAGCTGTGCTGTAACACAAGTAGATGCCTGAACTTGAATTAATAAAATCAGTAATGTATTTTCTCTCTCTTTCTCTTTACATTTCAGTCTTTACATTATTAATGAATGTTTTTTGTGTACTGTAAAGAGGTTAGCTGTATTTAACTAGTGCATGAATAGATTCTCTTTCCCAATTATTTATCATGTAGCTCCTTAGCCAGTTGTATATTATTCTTGTGATTTGTGACAAAAATTAAGTCCTAATTGAAATATGCTTTAAGAATTGATGGGGGATGCTTTCTGTGTCTGTGGGGTTTAGCTGCTTCTCTTTGCTGAGCATTCTTTTCTGATCACTATGCATTTTAAAGTAAAACAACATTTTTTAAAAAGTATTCCAGATGAGTTATTGAAATTCTTTTCCTCTGCAGCTGCATTTTATTGTACAGATTGTTGCTCCTGCTGTATTAGTGACGTAGAAATCATGGGAATACACATTCGTTTCTTTGTGCCTGTTTTATGTGCACACTTTAGGCATTGAGAGGTAAACTTTATTTTCTTTTCCATGTATCTTTTTGATCTTAAAAAATTATTAAAAAGAATCCCTGTTAATTGTGAGCACTTCTGGGGGGGAAAAGTGCCTGCTGGTCGAAAATTAACAGGGATCCTCTGCAGGATGATTGTACAGAACCATTGCTTATGAATTGATAGCTTTCTACACTGTGTTACATAAATAAATTAAGAAAAAAACATTTGGGCAAGAGTTTTCTTTGGAGGCCGAAAACAAAGGTTTCTGAAAGCCACTTAAATGGAAAACAGGGATGTTCACCCTGAGAGAGGGTTGGGAAGGGATTTTCCCACAAGGATCATGGCACTCACAGTGGGACCAGAGCAGAAGGAAGGCGGCAGCAAGACAGGGTGGGAGCAAGGGATAGGGGCACATCTGCCTTTCTAAGACGTCGTCTCTTTTTTTTTTTTCTTTCTTTCTTTGTATAATAGTGTTTTAATGTAAATAAACACATTCCTGGAGGAGCCCTGTTGTAGTGGTGTGTTTCTGCGGCGTGTATGACTAACCTCCTGCCTCCCCATGCATCCCCAGGAGCAACTTGCCGGCGAAGCTCTTCTCTCGCCAGGGCTGCTGTGCTGCTGTCAGCTTCCTGGCGAGATCCGTGCCCTGCGACGTGCCTCGGCGATGAACGCAAGGAGGAGCCTCCCAGGATGCCAGACCCTCCAGCCCGGTACTGCGGCATGGCAGCGTGTGCCCAGGAGGGGTAAAACGGTACCACCAGCGATTTTTTCCCCACAAGCTGCAGGAAGAGGGCAAAGCCTTTGGTGAGCTGTAGTATCTAAACCCCAGCCCAGCACCTTCTGCCCATTACTGGCTGGAAACCCGGCTGAAAGTGTCCTTCAGCCCCTGGCCCCCCGGGGCACACCTGCAGCAGAGGGAGAGCGCAGTGACCCACGCCGCAGGGCTTGCCTGCCGAGAGAGGAGAGACCACAGTGGGTGAGAAGACCTGGTGATCTTCAAGGTGGCCTCTGTACCCAGCTCACACAAAGACCCCCCAGGTTGAGCTTGGAGATCAGTTGATGGAGCTACAAACTGGGTTATGGAGTAAAACCGGAGATGTGTGATGCATGAAGAAGAAAGCTAATTACTGTTTCTCTACAGCAAATGGGTTAGATATAAAGCAAAACTGAGGAAAGAGCTAGGAGTAGAATAAAGACAGCAAAATCTATCCAGGGAAAGCCTCTTGTTAACTCATTTTTCCTGCAAGCCATGGCAGCCTCTTCTCCAGCATTGCCTGCAGCTTTTGTCTCCACAGCGAGATGATGCGTGGCTGCAGTGGGGCTCCACAGCTCAGGTGAGCAGCTGAGTTGCTCCAGACCTCAGCTAAGAGAAGATGAGAGTTTCCGGCCCTGCTGCACTGACTCATCCTTCCCCATCCGTGACCTTCCACAAAACCTCACCTGTTCGGCCGGTTCACCTGCGTGCCTGGGACAGAGCCATGCTGGGCGGCTGATCAGGACGTGTGTGTGTTCAGCAAGTGGACAGCCTGGGCAGGTGGTTTCACCAGCCATCCACAAGGATGCAGCATGATGGAGAGGCACCTGCTACTCTGAACCAGTAGCAGGAAAAACTGCGGAGCTTCCCATTGCTTGTCACCAACCTGCTGTTTGTTCCCTTTGCTCTCCCATTCCCCTTATATCAAGGGAATTGAGCAAAATGGTTGCTGTTATTTGCAGGCCCTGTGTCATGTAGAGTATGAGTCTGATGTGAGGCTGAGGGAGGCCCTCCTGTTGAGTCCCCAGGTTCAGAAAGGACCCCCTTGCTTTCTAAACTCCTTCTCAGAGAAGAGCCTAGGTGCGGCTGGGTCCAGTCTTAATCCCAGACTTGATCAATGGTTTACGTCTAAAGGATTACATACAGCCAGATACCAGAGTCAATGTTTGCCTGTCAGCCCCCTGAACGGCTTTCACTGAGACAGTTTGACAAAGTTGAAACAGATAGAAAGTTTATTAAAGTGACAGATACAAAGAGTTTGGAATTGCCATTGATAAATGCACTTACTGCAATAAAGCTAATATATGACCATGGTTATAATTATAGTGCTAGCAAAATACTATCCCGGGTATTCTCACCAAAAAGGTGAGATCACAATTGCTTGCCAAGGCGGGGTCCCTGTCTTGGGTGGAGGAGAGGGAGCACAGCCCATCCACTGCCTCTTTGGGGTCTTCAATTTCTTCTCTCCTGCCCCAGGGTAACTTCCTCAATATCCTTTATACCCCAACCTCAGCTGTTCCCTCCCAGGGGTGATGTTTAAAATTATTTGGGTGGAGACTCGAGCACTATAATCATATACGTTTAGCATGTACTTCTTTAAGCTCATTAGCATATTGAGGACATCAACTTTAATATTCATTTTGCAGATAATGAAGCAAAAGGTCTCACTCTGGGCACCGTGGCCTTCAAGATTCTGTGTAGAAACCATTTATCTGCTTACTCTGCATTCTTTAGCCAAAAACAGAGCCGTCTTGCTGCCATAAGACTCCCTCCTGCTCCTGCTTCTCGTGTCGACCTTGCAGATCTCCATCCACAATGTTTGCACAAGAGAGAAGTGGACACCAGCATTTTTAACCTCTTACGTGCAATTCTCACACCCTGGAGTACCAGTGTTTTATAAAGAATTTGCAGAATGTCCACAGAGGATTTACCATCTCTGGTTTTAAAGCTGGACCGTTTGGGCCGGAACGATGGGTGGTGGTGAGCAGAGGCCTTCAGGCCCAGAATAGCTCCACAAGACCCAAAAATGTTTTGTTTCACAAATATTTAGGGTTAGCCCTGTGTCTGCTTGTGTAGGTCTTGTTATATAGGTCACGCATACCCCCTAGAAAGGAATACATAAGTCCCTCTTCTGTGCACACGTCCAGTATCACAGAAAAAGATTCCACTGGGGGGGGAAGGCAGGATGTAATTTCATTTAGTGCGGTCTCATTGAAGAAATATTATCGAAATTCCTTTTAGAAGCTGGAGTAATCCATAAAATACAGAGGGCCGCTGACCTTTAGAGCAAATCCTGTTTATAATACCATAATCCCATGCAATCCCAGTTACAGAAAAACACAATTGCTTTGAACAGTAATTCCCAGCCGGTCAAGCCTCTTGGTGTGGGGTTATTTGTCCAGTGAAACACTGGTGCTGCTCTTGCTACTCATGGACCAACTGTTAATTAATCACCCAGTTTTATGCACTGATTAAGTGATTGGTTTTTACGATTCCCTCCACACAGGCACACTCCTGAAAGAAAAGCAACAACTGCACGCCGTGACACGCACGTAAAGCACAAGGGGTGAACAAAGTTCCTGAAACTTCAAGACGAACATTCCCACAGCTGCTGCAACCCCGAAAGCCACCTTGCAATTTATCGCAGTTCCCAGGTAACGGCGGCAGCCTCCTGCCCATCTCTAGCCATGCAGGCTCCCTGTTGTGGAAAGATTATATTAGGAGTGAATAAAAACATTTTGACAGGCTCATAAAACAGGAAAGCTGACAGAGGATGGTAGCTAAGCACCTCGCTTCCAAGTGTGGGATTGATTGGGCATCATTTACTTCAGCAATAAACTGAGCGGGGCGATTGCGTGCAGCTACGGGCTGGAAAGAAAATTCCACTGCCCAGCCTCAAGGAAATTACTCGGGAGGGGTGGGAATAAATAAAATAAAAATATCCCTAACCGTTGAGTTGATACAACGGATAATGGGAAAAGTTTTCTAGCCTGAGTCATTTTGACAGAATGGGGTTAGGGAGGGCTTATACTTTGGGTCCATCAGCAGAGCTGGTGAGGGTGGTCCCTGGCAAGGGGGAGCGGTGCCGAGCAGGGATGAGGGCCAGCCCCAACCTCCTCAGCCGCTCCCATACCTGCTGGATTTTGAAGATGCTGGTGGTCCTACTCTTGGTTGGTTTTCACAGACCCACTCAGATTAATGAGTACCAGATGTGAGGTGAAGTGAAGCTTTAGACATTATCAGGCATATGCTAGAAGAGCCACCCTAAAAAACATGCATACATGTGCCGTGCTCTGCATTCAGTACCTGCCTCTTGCTAAATTTGGTTCTCCAGCTACGGGGTGAGGAAAAGCAAACCGACACCTGGTGTTGCCCTTACGGAGAACAGCTCGCAGGAGCTGTATTTTCCATTAGGTCTGTCATGATCCTCGCACAGCTCTGAAATCTCCATCCTCATTATATCTGCACTTACCAAAGCAATTTTAAGACCATTGCTGTGTGGCTAAACAGCACATTTTTATTGTTTAAACTAATGGGTTTTGTGGGTACTGGGTAAACTACTGTTAAAATGCCTCCAGGTAGCAAGATTGAAAATATCCTAATGACGTATGAGGACAGATTACAAATAACACTGTGTGCAGCATCCTGATTGCATTCCTCTGCAATTTTTCCACCACTTGGAAAGTGAGGGTCTCAATTTGGTCAGGCCAGGGTGGCTCTTGCTGCTTCCCAGTAATTCTCTCTTCCACCTTCTTCCTAGAAACAGCAAGCACTAAATCCTTCCTGTAGCTTTCTACAGTCCTGGGAAATTTGTTTGTCTGACTATACACAAAAGTCTTTTAGGGTTCCAAATATAAGTATTGGGATTTATATAGAGGTAATAAAATACTCTGGCTTTAATGGGATTCTTAGTTAAAGTTGAATTTGAACACTGAATTAGAGAATGAGTCTCCCTAACTAGTGCCTCCTGGGTTTGTAACCCAGTTTCTCTGAGGTAGCTCAAAGGAGAAAAGCATCCACACTGGTTTCAGACAGGATATCACCTAGATCAAAAGGTAGGCATTACTCTTTTTAAATGCTGCTAATAAATACATCTAAAAAAAGGACAGAGGAAACTAGCTGGCACAGGGCAGACTCCCCTCAGCAGGGGCTGACCAGCACCTGCAGGAAGCAGATCCTTGAAATAGCTGCAACACTGCTGCTGGTCCAAAACGGGACGTGGCAATTACGGCTATTTTGAGTTCCTGATCACCACACTGAGTCCATCTAACTGTGCCTAAGTGCCGCTTCAGGCTATGGCTCTGGGGAGCATTTCTGATGGGGGATTTTCTGCCATTTAATTAGTGTGGTGGGTTGACCCTAGCTAGGCACCAGGTGCCCATCAGAGCCGCTCTACCAGTCCCCCTTCTCAGCTGGACAGGGGAGAGAAAATAAAACAAAAGGTTCGTGGGTTGAGATAAGGACAGGGAGAGATCACTCACCAATTACCGTCATGGGCAAAACAGAGTCCACTTGGGAAATTAATTACCAGTCAAATCAGAGTAATGAGAAATAAAACCAAACACCTTCCCCCCACACCTCCCTTCTTCCTGGGCTCAACTTCACTCCCAAATTTTCCACCTCCTTCCCCCAGCAGCACAGGGGGATGGGGAATGGGGGTTGTAGTCAGTTCATCACACGTTGTCTCTGCCGCTCCTTCCTCCTCAGGGGGAGGACTCCTCACACTCTGCCCCTGCTTCACCATGGGGTCCTTCCCACAGGAGACAGCCCTCCACAAACTTCTCCAACGTGAGTCCTTCCCATGGGCCGCAGTTCTTCACGAACTGCTCCAGCGTGGGTCCCTTCCACGGGGTGCAGACCTTCAGGAGCAAACTGCTCCAGCACAGGCTTCCCACGGGGTCACAGCCTCCTTTGGGTGCATCCACCTGCTCCAGCATGCGGTCCTCCATGGGCTGCAGGTGGATATCTGCCCCACCATTAACCTCCATGGGCTGCAGGGGGACAGCCTGCCTCACAATGGTCTTCTCCAGGGGCTGCAGGGGGATCTCTGCTCCGGCACCTGGAGCACCTCCTCCCCCTCCTTCTTCACTGACCTTGGTGTCTGCAGAGTTGTTCCTCTCACATCTTCTCACTCCTCTCTCTGACTGCAAAATTGCTCCTGTTTTTTTGTCCCCCTCCCCCCACTTCTTAACTCTGTTACCCCAGAGGTGCTACCACTGTCACCGATGGGCTCGGCCTTGGCCAGCGGCAGGTCCATCTTGGAGCCGGCTGGCATTGGCTCTGTCAGACACAGGGGAAGCTTCTGGCAGCTTCTCACAGAAGCCACCCCTGTAGCCCCCCCGCTACCAAAACCTTGCCACGCAAACCCAGTACAATTAGGATGAGGGGTCAGGAGAAATGGACAAAATCCCTTTTACCCCATATGATGGTCCTCTAAAAAGGGTTTATGGAAGAAGATCTGTACCCCTCCAGCCCCTGCACAGAGATGGGAGCTAACCTGAGCTATGGCCAGCAGTGGTCCCTGCCAGGCTGGCAGAAGGGAACCAAACTCTGGCAACATAATTTGATTTCTAGAGCCCCTTAAGAAAATAAAAAATCCTAGAATAAATAAATACCGAAAAGCTAGTTTTATTTTCCTTTTAGCAGTGTTGTCCCTCAACCTGCTTTATAAAAAAAAAAAGAGTTAATGAGGAAGGAGACGTCTGTATTTTGGGTTTTTTGTTGTGCTAGGAAGCTGGCCATCCCTTGGGGAAGAGGGGAGGATGCCCCTGTGGGTTGTGCCAGCCGGCCGTGGGGCAGCAGGTGGTGGAGGCCCTCAGCCCAGTGGCTGGGGCACGTGGCTGGTGCCACCCCTTGTCACTGGGTTACAAGAGCAGCACAGGGACCACCGCTCACCGGGACCCGCCACTGCCCTCCATGAGGCACCCGGCTGCCATGAAGGCCCTGAAATTGCACGCCCAGGGCACCCATCTGAGAGCAGTCTGGAGGGGCGGCTGAGCGCTGTGCCTCGACCTGCTGTGCGGCTCTGCCGGCCCACGCCAGCCATGTTGAATATGCTGCTCCTTCATTGAACTCTAATGGCTCGGGGACCACGGCTGGGGATAGCGGTAATGTTCAGGCAACACAGAGGTGCAATGCCATTGTAGGCTAGCCGGGATCCAGCCCAATAATGACAAGTTTGATGTAACAAAATCATATCAGCAGTAGTGCGGACTGGATTCTTCTCTGATGTCTTAGGTGTGTGCTGCCCAGTGACAACCAAGAGGGACTCTGTGTATTGGCACCATAAGGGCCGGGTCTGGGGAGCTGAACCACGGCCAAACTGGCTTTGGCACCTGGGGAGTTATTATGGAGTCCCTGGTCTGATGCCAGTACTCTTCCACAGCACTGCAAAAGGTGACCATCACCTGCCTTGCAGGTATGATCGTTAGAAACCCCTTGTTTGCAACAGAATAAAGTCTCCCCAGAGCTGACATAATCAATCAGCAACGAAAGACTGAGTGTCCATTAGCCCAGTCTTTTTTAAAACAACCTTTTTACCCGTTACCTATATGGGGTGTTGTACTATGGTTTGTCTTTTGTTTCTCTGGCAGAGAAAGCCTGCACTGCCAAGGCACTTGGCTGGTTTTGGCAATGGGGTTGCTAGAAAATCTGCTGTGAAAGTCTGTGGGCTGCCAAAATTCAGTATCCAAAAGAGTTTAGCAGTCAAAGGCATGTGCATAGCAAGGCTCTCCTAAGCCAACCCAGAGGAGAACAGAAAGAATAAGGAATAGCAGAAATAATACAGTGTCAGAGCAAAGGTCCATCTAAGCCCAGCATCCTGCTTCCCATGGTGACCAAACACAGCAGACTGGAGAAGAGTGTAGGAGCACGGCAAGCTTGCAGCGCTGCTTTCCGTGGATATTCTTCATGCCTTATTTGTGACTCAGAGAATCTGCCTGACTCAGAGATAGAGGGTTTGTATTTAATTCCGCTGAATAAAGGTCTTTTCCACAACCTGCCTAGCCACTCTTAAGTCAACATACATTTTAACATCCTATGACAGGCTAAGTATGTGTTTGTGAAGAACCACCTCTTTTTGCTTGTTTTCGACCTTCCACGTGGTGGTTTTATTTGACACTCGCTAGTTCTTGCACCTAAAGAAGCACTGAAGAATTAATTTCTACTTGTCCTTTCAGTACTGTTAGAGATTTCCCAGATACCCACTGCGTTCTCCCCCTCAGCGGTCTCTCTTTGTCGGAGCTCCTTGAAGGGCACTACTGAGTGAGTGTGCGGTAGCTGGTGCAAACCTCAGGGAACATTTAACGTCCACACCTAGTCCAGATATAGGCACGTCTACAACATGGCAGTGCAAGGTGGGGCTTCAATGGGATGCAGACATAGGACGGACTCTCTTTATTCTAGAAATACCACAGCAGAATGTGTCTAGCCAAGGTAACTGCTACTGCCTTTGGCCTTTAATGCATTTTATTGCAGAATCACCTCTGTGACACAGAATCGTTAGAATAAACCCAGAGCTTTTAGGCAAGCAACATTTCTGAGAATAAACTCTCTTTAATTTGGTTGAACATATACCAGTCCCACTAGAGGACTCAATCGTCATTCTGAGCATGACTTTGATCAAATAATATAATGCTTAAACCTAATGGTTAAACAACAAAATGCAAAGAAGAATGATAATTTTGCAGATTCCTCAGAACTCCCACCTTCTCTAGCCTTCTGGCAATATTAAAGAGGTGGGATTTAGTATGAATTCAGATGAAATTGCTACCGAGCTCGTGGCTAAAGATAAACAATATAAATGTAGACTGAAGGTGGCTTCAGCTTTCAAATCTGAACTCCAGACTCCCTGGTGGTAAAGTCACTTAAATCCCATTCTGGGAAGATGCCTGTGATTTCACACCACTGCTCCTGGGACAGAAGAGGCGATGAGACCAGGCACTGTCCACCCATCCCAGCCATGCGGCAGGTAGATGTGCTGAGGAAGCAAGGGGCTTCCCGCCTGTCTTTCCTGAAATGCAGGCTCAGCCCCATGCCCACCTACTGACTTGGGTAACTTGGGTCCATCACTATTTTCTAGTGACAAGCCTGGTGGCAGGAGCCTTTCTCAGCATATGGGACACGAGAAGGCTCAAGTCCTCAGCTACATATGTCAGAGGTTTCAGACATATTTTCCCATTTATGCCAGCAGAGCAGCCTGCCTACACAATAAGATGGCTGTTCAGCACTGGGAGGAGGCTCTTCTGCTCAGCCGTGCCATCTTATACCATCAAGTTAACTGAGCCTGGGAGAAAAAAAGAGCCTAAGAAGTTTCCTGTAAGGTAGTCATGAGGTTTGATTGTTTGGGTTTGTTTTTTTTCCTCCAGATGGGGGAAGTTGTGGAGTTCTGTGTTAAAAATCAGTTTAATAATACAAAAACAAGGGGCAAAAACCTCAACTGTGTTTTATGAGCAGAAGATTAAACCTTGCACAGTTTCTGGAAGGAGGAGACATACAAACCTACTTTCTGGGGAGGATTTATTGCCCTACTTTAAGAGGAAACAGAGACAGAAGCCCTGAGGATATGGAATAAACACCCACATCCACAGCTTTTCTTGCTGCTTTGCTCTAGAGGGCTTTCCAATCATTATCCTGACTGTAAGACCTCATCTGAGGCCTGGGAACCAAGCACATTTAAAAAAAACCCCACAGCTTTTATGTGCATCAGTCTTCTATTGATCTGCCTAAAATCATGAGCCCTGGCATATGGCTTTGATAACCACATGTGAGAGCTGTAACAAGTTTAGCTGAAAGAAGGAGCATTCTGCAGCATTAGCAGTTCTATGCATTCAAACCATGTGCTTGAGCAATGCAAGATCCTGAGACTTCAATATATTATGCATTCTTATCTGCCTCCCGATTCAGGATCTTGAAGATATGCTCACATCTCGCTTCCAAGCACTCGGCTGCAGTCACATGGACTACAGCCTGCTTGGGATGCTGTGGTCAAAGCGCAAGGTGAGATACTTGTGAGATTAGTCCAGTCCATCATCAGCCCAAATGAAATCCCTAATGCTGCTGAGACTGACAGAGAGCACAAGATCATATTGCCCTTTTATGATTATGAAATTGCCCTTAAAAAAAAACCCCAATGCTTCCATAGTATGCTTGTGAAAGCAAGCAATTTGGTGTCAGCAATCTTACCAAGTGAGCATACCTAAAATACATAGTTGCTCAAAATGCAATGCCTGTATGCACACAAGACACCAAGAGTCAGGGGTTTAGGCTCAGAAGTGATCAAGAAGATTCACTTTTTGCCCAGTCAACTCTCTTTCTTAGCCAAATAATATGCAAAACCACAAACACAGCAAATATACCTAATCAAACAATTTCTCTTGCTGGCTGGGAAGGAAGACAGAAAATGCTACTATTAGTTCTGTTTTGAAATAGTTGGGAGCTGTTTGAGGCTCTGTGGCTTTATAAAATACACAAGATTCTCATCAACGTAGACTTTTATATTTAAAAGTTCAAATTTAAATACACAACTCAGGAAATATTGCAAGTCAAAGGCCATAATAAAAATAGGCCTCTATCACACAGTCAACTACATTAAGAGTACACACTTGTATATGCATCTCTGTGAACCTATAATTACAATAAACGCTAAATATACACACAGCGTAGGCAAGTCAATGTTAGCTGAATGGCATTTTAAATGGCTCCATATGCTTTTGACTAAACTACTTTGTAAATGTACACAATAAAGTCCTCAACATTTTGCTACTGCATAATGTTTCCTTCAGCTTTATAGTGCTGCAGACTATTACACAACTCAAGAACAAACTCTGACTCCATTAACACAAACCAGTGGACGTTTATAAGCGTGCTCTGACTATTTTCCTCTAACCTGGCTGCAGACTACAAAAGCTGTAAACTCTTTGAAAGTGTCTTTTTTTTTTAATCTGCTTTGATGGCACTTAGCTGAAGGAAACTCTGGACCAAAATCGGTGCTTCTTCAGTAATAATTAAACCTCAATAAGCACAGCTAGCTTTTTCTTATCTGTGAGCAAAGTTCTTAATTAGTTTAAAAGCAGGTAAGGTATTGTCTCTGTAAACATGCAATATTTTTCATTTTGTATTGCTTCTAGCTTGGGAGCATTCAGGTCAGGACTTCATGGAAGTGGGGAGCGCATAGGTGTCAATATTATAAAAGAAATACAAGTTCTTCTAGGGCTGAATTAGAGAGACCTGTTCAAGCAACTGGAAAAGAGAGCAGGGGAACCGTGAAATATAAAAGCTGTTCGCAGGAAATGAGTGCTGAGATGCATAGGAAACTTCATGCTGCTGCTACTTTGATGAAGAGAAAGCTGGTGTGACATCTGGCTCAGCCTACCTTGGCAATTAATGCAGTGTAATAAGTGTGGATCTGCTGATCAAAGCATTTGGTCCTGAGGCGTCTCATGTCCCCATTACAACCTGAGTTCAAGGTGTTTATTTCAGACTATCTATAATCCAGCCTCCAGGGCTAAACAATTCAGCTGCATGTACGGTCTGGCACTTTCAGAAGCCCACCAAACCCTACCTTCCTCACTTGCCACCCCTTCTAGAAAGTACCATGCTGTCGTTTTGCCTGTCTTCTGTTAATGTGTCACTGCGTCATCTGTGACCGTGACACACGTCATCTCCCTTTTAAGGCTTAATGCCAGAAAAACTCTATTTCCATCTTTCCTGGTGCTGCTCCTGAATGGCACCACTAAAATGGCTTCTCCGTCTGCCTCCCTGCTCGTGTTCAGACAGTGTGGTCTGCTGTGGGATTAGGGTGTGAGTCTAATCCTGCGGTGGTACTGGGAGGACACCTGATGTCTGCTGTCCTGGGCTGTTTTATTCCCAAGGGATGAGGATGGCAGAATTTCCTCTTGAGTGGCCACCATGCTTGGATTCCTCTGCCCGAGTCTGACCAGGGCCTTGGGGACACGTGGGGCTGCATCACCCTTGGGGTGCCTGGCAAACATCCAGCTTCTGGATGCTAGTGGCCACAGTCAAGGCCATCAGCTGCAAGTGGATGCCAGTGCTCCATGTCACCCCTTGGGAGCTCATCCCTGGGATCAGAAGTGGAGCTACTGCCCTGGGGTGACTCCCCATGTAAGTCCTGAAAGTCAGCCCTTACCCAGTTGGGGTGGGCAAGACTGTCAGGGTAAGGTGGTGCTCAGGGTTTGTGAGACAGCTCTCCAGGCTTGCTCCCTTTGAGTGGTGCAAGTGGGAGAGAATGCCAAAATAATGCATCCTCTAGGCCTTCAATCCCCATGGGATCCAGCATAGCAGGGGCTGCTGGCTGTGCTCACCTTCCCGTCCCAAGCTCAGGGAAGCTCTGACTGCCAAGGGACCTTCACAATATATATCTGGACAGCCCTGCAGAAGGACTCACATCACCCATGACATCTGCTTCCAGCCTTGGATTCAATAGCTTTGCTGGTATCTTTCTTTTCAAGCCCTCACCATGTGCATGGTGGAAGTTGAATGGCTGGTTCTTGCCAGCAGGAGAGCCCTGTGTGACTGACAGGGTGCCAGTCCTCCCATGGCATCCAGCACATCAGACTAATGGCTGTCACTGATGAGGGCTGCAGACAAACTGGTCACCAGCAGTGGATTGCATAAGGAGGGTGGGGAACATGCTTCATCACTGATGCTTTTGTTGTAGTGAATACAGTGTCAATACAAAAAGAGTCCTGATGTTTCCTCTGTCATCTTTCTCCACTCTCTTTCCTCAGAGAAGGTTTATTTTTGTCTTCCTCCATCCTCTTCTAAGACTCCGCTCTCACTTCTGAGTAACACGCAATCTACAAGCATGGGGCCAGCATGGTTACTTGGATTACACCTTTCCTGGCCCTCTGGGATTTGGGCCCTTACATCCCCATCGGGCATGGGTGCATGTTTGAAACAGACCTTCCAGGTTCATGTCCTCCGAATGGGATCTATCCTACATACACCAAAATCCCTCTGAGAAACCAACATGACAATGGGGGAAACGGAGGCTCTCAGGGGGCTTGTTTCAAATCCCCACACAACGGTTCCTAACCAAACTAGAGTCAACATAGTTTCTCTTTTTCAGGTGTGAGACACAAACAGTCTTTCCTGTCTTCCCTCCCCTCCTTTTCCACCCTTCCTTCCCACTTGGTGAGAAATGTTAGCACTATGCTCAAAATGCCAAGTGATTTTATCAGCTGTTCCCATCTTGAATCTGGAACAAGCTAAAAGTAGCTGAACCTAAGTCAGCTCAGCAGGAATATAGATTTGCTTTTGCCTGACAAATAATTACAAATTTTTTTACCCTTTGGACTGCCCTGAGTTTTGCTCATGATAACTACCTTCCCTATTTAACAAGAGCACAGGGCCAACCTTTCAATTCATCAGACACACCACCAAAAAGCAAAAGCTACATTAGGTCTTCTTACTGCTATCCCAGCCGTATGAATCCAGGCTATGCAGTCTGTCGATGCTTTAATGCTTTACACTATGCATTGCAGGCAGTGGAGAGACAGTCAGCGGAGTCAAGTAAATGACTCATCTCAACCCAAAATGTACACATTTGGTCACAGGAATGACACACTAAAGTAGATCACCATTGACTGAAATGAAAGAGGAGAGCGCCAGCATGGTAGGATGAGGGGTTGTAGTTGTTACAAACATCTCTCGTGGCAGTACAAAGGACAAAAATCCTAGTCAAGGAACAATAACCTTGGCCTGAATTGGAGAAAATCACCTCCGTCTGGACTCTGGGTTCCTCTTGCTTCCTGTTACGTGTCTACAGCGTAGGCACCTGCTTCTAAAAGTGGCCTCTCCATTGACCATCAGGGGTCTTCTTAGGAACACACTCTGCAAGTGTTACCCACAGCTACACGACAGACATTTAAAATGAGGCAGGATGAAGCGGAGTAATTAAGGGTGCTAACTGAAGGGGTCACTAGCTCTATAAGGACTCTGGTTCAAAATTGTGAGCAAGAATACCAAATTAGAGTGAAGTAGCTAGCGAGAACAGAGGCTGTGTAAAGCAATGATAACTGTAGCACACATTCACCAGTTGGCCAGAAAGGAACCACAGTAGGTAAACTCACTGACAGGGGAGTCCAGTTCCAGGGTAGAAAAAAGCAGGAATTCCTACAGGCCCCAGTTTAAGCCTTTTGCTCAAAATACCTCGACAGCAAGGACATTTTTTTAAAACTTTTGATAACTGCCTCAGAAAGGTTCACTAGATAATAAATGTTTATCAGCGCAAAGCTGCAACATTTTCCTCTTTTCCATTCTGACTGTAAGACACCACCTTCACCTCTATGCCTACAAAAGATTAATTAGACAGCTGGCGTGTGGATGCTGCTTATCACACGAGAGGAGAAATGGTAGCACACAAGGTTCGGGGTGTGAGTTTGGAGGCCAGCCATCCTACGCTCACTCTGTGGGTGAGGAGACAGAGCTTCTGGGGTGAGTCAGGGAAGGCGGACTCGAGTGCCCCCTCCCCCATTCAGGGCCGGGTGCCGCAGGGGAGATTAGATCCGAAACTTTCCCAGGCAGGCAGAGCGTGTGGCATTAGCTATCTGCAGGCACGGTGCATCACAGGCTCTGGCTCGCTCAGAAATAACTCAGTCGTAACTAAACAGCAGCTGCATTTTGGAAACGCAGAAAGAGAAGTACCGGCTTATGCAGAATAGGTGTGAAGTGGTGTAAAGGTGTAAAATGTAAAGGCAGGAGGAAAGGGCAAATCAAAACACAAACTGAGGATTCAAGTTGACTATCAATGTGCTGCTAGAAGTTCCAGGAAAGATCTTCCTCCTTCCCAGGGAACCCTGGTTGTAGCTTTGTAGGGAGAAGAAGTGGAGAAGAAACCACTGAGATTGACTTGCAGTTGCCAAGACATCCCAGCTAGCTGATGATCTACAACAACTCTGCCTTGTACTACAAAATGATTTTGCCTGCTGGTACCTGTCCTCAAATGGGCCACGAGCAAACCCTACACCCAACAGTGCGATAGGAGAGAGAGGGACGGGGAAAAGTTCTTGTTTCATTTGAGCAGATCAAAACACAGCTGGAAAATAAAGTCTGTGTAAAACTTTTACATTCTGCTGCCCCATTCATTAGAGGAAGAATTTCAGACTAATGCACTGTTACTCAAAATTAATATGGAACTAAACCAGAGATATAGTCAGATGTGAAAATTTATGGAAACCTCAGTGAGGAGACAGACCAAAAAAAAAAAAAAAAAGTGTAATATGCACAACTTAAGATATCAGCATTTCAGGATTCTATTTTTAACCTCCTAAAAACCGCATTTGCACATCCCACACATTAGCTACATAATCTCTTCCTCACACTAGCAAGCCAACAACCTTCCCCATCATATGGAATATAAAGAGCTCATTAACTGCTTGGAAAAAACAAAGAAAGCATCATTTAGAGAGGCCTTGAGGGGGGTGTGTGTGTGCGTGCGTGGGGTGCGACCCAAGTTTTTACAAAGTCATGATGCTGGATGCAGAACTGTTACCCACCACCTCGTGCACAGCCAGAGTCTGAGGGCGCCTGCAGAACCTCAGGGGCCATCGGTCCCAGACAGGGAAAGGCAAGCGCATCTTTACACTGCAGGCCGGCGGCTTGCGCTCACTGCCTCAGGAGCTCGGGGGGACAGACAGGATCATCGGATCCACAAAGGGGTTAGAAAAATTCATTGACAACAGGTCCATAAATAAATACCAAAAGGACTGGGTGAGGATGTATGCCCTAACAGATCTAGTACACTGCCTGGGAACGTGGGGAGAGTGAGGAGGAAGGACTGCCACTGGTAGCCCCTTAAATGGCATCTCCTGCTGGCACTGTCAGAGTTAAGATGCTGGGTGGCCGAGATGGCCCATTAATCTGGTTCAGGAGGGCATTTGTCATGTTACAAATAACCTTGGGGGGGGGAGAAAAAAGCCTTTCCATGTGACTGCAGAAAGTGAGAGAGGCATAGAGAGCATTTACAGTCCTGGGACCTTTGGCAGTGCTGGCCACCTCAGGAGCTGCTTAATTACACTGTTAAGCCCATTCCCCCCTGGGGCTCTCTGCAGCCAGCTAGCACTGGAAAAGCACTGAGGGTAATATTTCAGATGGACTGTCAGCAGACATCACTGACAGGGTCATTTTGTTGCTCTCCTCTCCTGCTCTATGTGCATTAGAAAATTAATGTGAAAATTCAGATGATGGCAATTCTGGAGCAGGAATGGGTACTGAAACAGAAGAATAACACCGCAGTGCGGACATGGAATAAACTCTGAGCAGGGAGAGGTTAGGGGTATGCATGGTCAGTGTTCCCTTCAGTGATCAAATTTAAAGCAAGCAGTGCGGGGAGTGAGGGAAGCGGAGGAGCATACCGAACACTGCCACAGGGGTGCAATGCCTGGGACATTGCTGAGCTCATGGTTTGCTTTTCCCTTCTATGCAGATCCAGCCCACACCGCGCTGCCTCGGTCTGTCGCAGCAGCCAGGACGTGTATCACGGGGGACGGGGATACAGAGCCAGGAGAAGGATGGGTGAGCTGCTGTGGCGTGGATCACCTCGCCACCACACAGTGGCAAGGAGGGGCGATGTCTGTCAGCGCTGAGGTGGATGGGTGCAAGGTGGATATCTGTGGGAGGGTGCCAGCAAGCTTATACCCCTCAGTAGCACTGAAGGTGTGGGGCCAGCTGCTGAACACAGCCATTGCAGATGGGGTTTGTGATTCTACAGTTTAGACCTGAGATCAACAAACCCGTCATCGAGTAGCCATTAGGGATGTGGCAGGACAGACCTTGTTTCTTTGCTCACACCCCTGCTGTTGCGCACCCACCTATGTGATGTGGTCACCTATAATGTCACTTTTAACTCACACTTGTGTTTGCATGCGTACTTGCTCTTTCCCCACCATCAAGTGCTTTCTCACACTAAAGGGCCTTCGAACGTGGGGTTACCGTTTTTACACCATCATTAAGGTACAGTGGCATTCAAAGCCCAGTTAGGACCCCCACGCTCTAACAGGATTTGTAGTAAACAGGACTAAGGAGGCTTTCCAGAAAGAACAGGAAGAAAATAATTTGCTTTTTTTTGATAGCCACAGGTCTTTTTGCCAGTGCTATCTAAAGGGAGTGGGATGCTACACCTGCAGTTACCAAGCAACAGTCAGGAGTTATCTTCTCTTTTGGGCGTTACCCGGTGGACTTGTCAGCTGAGGCTTTCTGGCCCTGAGAGGAAACAGGGAGGCTGGAAGCCTCAGGGAAGGAGGAGCAGGCTCAATAAGCCTGCAGATGATTAATTCCTCGCTAGTCTCTCAGATTTATCTCCCTTTCTTGTCTCCACAAGAAGACATTAGTTGGTCCATCATTAAGGATGCTGGAGCTGCGGGCCACTGTGCTAGTCAGAGGCAGGCATCAAAACAGTCTTGTTGGACTATCTGAAATCTCTCTCTCTCTCTCCCCCCCTGAAAAAAAAAAAAGAAAAAAAGAAAAAAGAAAAAAGAAAAATAGTAAATATTTGATCATTACTGACAAACTCATTTTGCAATCCTGTAACCAAATCCTATGACTTAACACAGTAAATTTTCTCTGAGCTTTCCTGGGAGGAAGGTGGCAGAGGCTAAGCTGGGCTGTTCTCTCCTCTCCTTTGTCCTACACTTTCTCCTCACCTCCTTCTGCACTGGGTGCCACGGCCATGCAGCCAGCACCCACTTCTCCTCTGCTTGCAGGGAGACCCTGCTCCCCCCCCGGGCTTTAATTTATTTATTTTGTGGCTTTTATGATGCTGATATAAAAACCTTGAAAAAAGTGACAGCTGTCATTAGTGCAACACTGGACTGAAGTGATTAAGTGTGTACCAAAAAAAAAAAAGGGAAGGCCTTATACTCTGTCTCCAGAGAGAGCATTGACGCATCTGCTTGCCTTGCCTGGAACAGCCCGTGCTGTGAGGGTGCATGTCAGGGAACTTACCACGACGTCGGTGCTGTATAGTCTCTTTACTTCAAACTAGGATCCAGCCACTCCTTTTGCCCAGCCCTGGAGGTGTGAGCTTCTCCAGCGCGTGGGCAGCTGCCTGTGCAGTCACAGCTCCATCTCACAGGGACACAGACCCCCCCCCCGCTGCGATCATCTAGGAGGGGCAGGCAACATTTGTGCATGTCTTTTCTCTCAGCACGTTTCATAACACCCCCTTAGGAATTGCTTTTTCGGCAGTTGGTAGTCAGCGCTATAAAAACCCTCCACACCTGGGGCAGGGAGGGTGGAGGCGGATGACAGAGTATTGTGTCCCGTGTGGGGAGGTGCAGCTTTGCCATTACTGCTCATGCAAGGACCACGGTTTGGTATGGTTAGTTAAAAACACCATGACAGCTCCTATGAGTTGGAATAGAAAAAGCAGGCTGCTTAGTGTGGGCAGAAAGTGCTGCACAGTGGATTAGTCTTCATGCATTATACAGTAAGGGGAGATCTGGGGTCAGGTGAACCTTACTGTCCCTGCTACAGCTGGCAGGCTGGGTACCTGGTGCACGAGCAATGCCCAGGCAGCATCGTGCCATCTGAGCCATCCTTACAGGGAGCCTACAGGAACCTCTGCCTGCAAAAAAAATGTCAAGGGGAATTTCCTTTCCACAAGGCAAGGGTGTTCTCCCCCTCTTGAATCTTCTTTGCAGGACCGCCGGTGGCAGGCAGGGTGGCTGGTGGTGTACCTGTCATCCTGTTACTCTCACCTGTAGGGGGGATAGTGCGCTATCCTCAAGCAAAGAGAGCCCTTTAAGGTGGTTTAGTTTTAGTTTTTAACAAAAGGAATTAGGCAGAAATAAGCTCAGGCTGTTGCCTCAGGAGCAGTGGGTAATTCACTGACTAAAACACAGCATGTCAAGGGAAACGTGTGGGCTGCGATGCATGATAACTTTCACCGATTGCAGCGTCAAGATGACTCACTATGAGATGGTGTGAGGACAGACCTTCAGAGGACTAATAAAATCTGTTAGGCAAGCAGGGAGCACTTCAAAGTGGAATTTTCACTAAACCGCGTCAGAGAGACAACATACTTCCAGGGACTGCTTGCAAAAAAATAGAGACACACAGGAGGGACTGCCACTGGCAGCCCTTACAGGAAGCTGTGTGCCCTCCCAGGCAGCCACACCATGGGGAGCCCACGCAGGGAGTAGCAATTTATGGGCTGGGTGAAAAGGACACTCCTGTTCTTTAAAGGCCTGCATGTGCTCCTTCCTGGCAAGTGGTTGTCAGCAGTGCTGCCAAACTGGTTGACCCTCCAAAGACCTGATAGCTCCACCAAAAAAAAAAAAAAAAAGAGGGGGAGGAGGGGGGCTGAACATGGTGGGTTGACCTTGGCTAGCTGTCAGACACCCACCCAGCTGCTCTCTCTCATTCCCCTTCTCAACAGGACAGAGGAGAAAATAAGATGAAAAAGCTCATGGGACATGATGAAGACAGGCAGATCACTTACTGTCATGGACAAGGATTAATTTAATTTATTGCTAATTAAAATACAGTCAGATGGTGAGAAACAAAGACAAAAATTGAAACACCTTCCCCTTTCTTCCCAGGCTCTACTTCATTCCTTCAAACCCAGCTCTTCTGCCTTCTCCCCCCCATCCTGACTGGTGCAGGGGGATGGGGTAACGGGGGTTGTGGTCAGTCCGTAACAGCTCCTCTCTGCCGCTCCTTCCTCTGCACACTCTTCCCCTGCTCCAGTGTGGGCTCTCCATGTGGTGCAGTCCTTCAGGAAACATCCACCTGCTCCAGCATGGCGTCCTCCATGGTTGCAATATGGATAGCTGCTCCACCTTGGTCTCTCCAGGGGATCCCTGCTCAGGAGCCTGGAGCACCTTCTCCCCTCCCTTCTCTCACCTTGGTGGTCGCAGGGCTGCGCAGCTCCCTGGGCACCCTGGGCACAGCAGACACTCCCCCCCCAAGGGATGCACCTTGGGCTCACTGGGGAAATGGCCCCTGGGTAGTGGCACTGGAGATGGCTTTCCTTGTTTTATGTTGCACTTCCCAATTTCATCCCCATCTTTTGGGATATTTCCCTGTGAATACCCTTTCCTTTGTCCTGGTAGCATCTCCTGGGGCAGTGAAAACATTTCAAAGATCAGTCCAAAACAAGTTTTCAGGATGGCTACCCCTCACTGGACAGCTGTCAGAAAGCGTGAGAGAGTAGCGGGCTGGCCACCGAGTACGAACGAGCGCAGGCAGCATCCGCTCGACGTGTGCAATTGTACATGGCAGGGGGCTTGCAGGTACAGCGAAAACACGGGCACAGCCACGCTGAGGGCGTAGGTTATCCCCTGGTACATAATGGTGGGGTTCACCTCGGCGTGAAGTAGGGTGCTGAGCCTCACAGGTCCTCCAGCATGGGGACCGGTGCTAACGAGGTGCTCAGAGCAAAATTGGGGTTTAGTGGGATTTTATCATTTGAGAAACGGCTGACACCTGCAACAGCTGAAGGGAAGGGCAGACAGGAGAGCGTGTGACTGCAGAGGCTGCTTACAGGGACTCGAGACTGAGCCTGAGGTACCACCTGACTGCTACCCCTGATACTGAGTGATGCATACTATTTACCTGTATCTTAGAGCACCCCGGAGAGGTGGCAAAAATATTACAGAGTTGGAAATAAGGCTCAGCAGACCGAGCGAAAGCCTGAGGGAGGCAGGGAAGCTGGTTTCTAGGCCTATATGAGAACTGTTTCGCGATCTTCTTTCCATGATTGTATGACATTAAAACAAGGAAAAAAAAAATATCTTTTCTTGCTGTGGCAGAATGCGATGGCATAAATTTCAGGCTGGATGGTTGTGGCTTTCTAGCCAAAGGGATGTATTTATGCAGACTGGAAAGAAAATAAATCCCTTTAAAGAATAAGCTTCAGAAAATACCTCCCTGGTATCCATCACTTCTAATAAACTGGTGATGCAATATCAGGTATTGTCACCATCTGGAAAAATAATATTCTTCCAGCCAAGCGTAATACCATGGGACAAAGCAAACTTTCCTGAACTGCACTGGAGAAGGAGATGCCAGACCCCAGACCCTGCACCCCAGGACCTCCTTCCGTCTATGTTACACACATGTTTCAAATACGTCCCAACCTGCTTAGGCATGGGGCAAACCTCCTCTGTATCCTGCTGGGCTCTCGTCCCACGATCAGATTTCCCATCTCTCAGTACTGTTTGCTCTTTCTGTTTAGATGAAATACACTTAGGAAATGCCAAAGACAAGCCCAGCAGGCACAGCTTTTGGCATGGGCAAAGCCGTGAGCAGCTGAGGAGCTGCAGCGCAGGTCCCACTGAAAGGAGCCGCTGCAGGGACCGGGATCTTCTCGTCCTCTGGACAACAACGTTCAGTTTTGCCCACGCTTTGAGCTGCCTCTGCGTTTTGCATCAGCAATATTCTTTCCACCCTGACCGCTGCAGAGCGGGTTGAGGGACAGGAGGGGTGGGCTCAAGATAGCTTCCCCTCTCTGGCAGTGACTCACATAGGTGGGAGATGCCTTTTTCTCCATTGAGAAGCCTGGATTAAAGTTTTTCAGGCAAAATATTTTCATTTTTGGAAAAGAAAAAAAGGTCTGACCCACAGAGATGTCAGTGGGAAAGACAGAGAAGCCCAAACCCGTGTATTTTCTTCAGAGAATAAAATTTCTATTAGTGAAAACCTAAAGCTGATGGAGAGCTCCACCAGCATTGATGCTGACATGGAAAAGTTTCTTTTTTCCTTTTTTGTTCATGTCCTTTTATCCTCTAACTCAGAAAAAAAGTGGTATAGGATGTGTCTTGCTCTCTCGAAGCCTGAATAAATTCAACCAGACAGATGTATAATGAGGTTTATTTAACGGACCCTTTTACACTTCAGATGTTTCCACAGACAAGTGTGCATGTGGAATCCATCCGTTTCACAGGAAGCCCATAATACCCACTTGAATTTAAAATACACACTTAAGAAAAAATTGCACTGTATCTTAATAACTGCAGGGGACTATGGAGGTCACAAACACGGGGAGACAAGTGGATGTATTAGCATCAGGCATTAATTTCCTTTTGTAAGGTGTAGCAGCGCGTGGCAGTCCTTGACCTGTCACAGCACAACGTTGATTTTCCGATCTTGAGTGGGCTTTTTCTGACCAGAAGCCAGCAATTGTAACAAACTGTATTGCAGTTTTATTCATCAAACACTGGAGACTGCTGTTTTCACTAACGACTAGCTAATACCTTTGGTCCAACCCCATGCATAGTGCCAGCAGGGGTTTAAATGAGAATTCAAAGTTCAAGCTGAAGCTCGTTTGTGCACTGTCAGGGTCACCCATGTAGCTGCGGCGTTTCACATCAGAGAGAGGAAAAGCGAGACAAGAAATAGCCAGCACAAGCTAAGTCATCCATGAATTGCTCTGCACGAGAAATTCCTGACGGCATCCCCTTATTCACAAAACCACTGATTTTCTTTCCTCGATGCCAGTAATGGAAGATAGACACGAAAAAGCACTCCTGACTTCTTCCACATGTCCGCATGCCTTCCAGTGCAGCTGGGAGATATGTGTGAGCAATTCCTTATGGCAGGACACACTTTTTGCAGAGCTCCCGGTCACGAAAGCAGCCCAAGGGCATCCGCGTCGCCCAGATGCTGGGTCCCCCCTTGGGCTGAGGGTCACCATCCATTTGTCTCGGCACTGGCTGAAAACCTACTCCATTTGCAGCCTGCAGAAATGCTCCCCAGCCACAAGTTTCCAGGCTGCCGCCCGCGAGCATTGCAGGGCTCTCTTATTTCAGTCGGAGGAAATGCTTTTAGGCACAATCTCTCTGGCAACCTGTGTTTATCATCCTGCTTTTGCATGATTTACACAGTCTTTTTCAGCATTATTCAGTTGATGCTCAATTAATCTTGGTTACAAACCTTTATATCTGAACCACTTGTATCTTTCTTTTCAATAATATAAACAAATTTCACACCAGGTATCGCAGCTCATGTATGTAGAAGAATACTTCATTATGCCTTCAGCTTCTTTATACTCTCCAAAAGCTGAAGGGATCAGGCTATCCCAATGTTCTGAAGAGGTATCAAGAACAAAGATTTTGCTGAGCAGCCCCTATTCAGGCATATGGCAGCAGGTTGCTAAGACAAAATATTTGGGTTTCCCTTTTTAGCATATGCAGGCGACGGTCTTGGGAGGCTCAGAAAGGCTTCTGGGGTCTTGCTGACTTTTGCCCATGCATCAGACTTGCCAGAAATAGTAACTTGTAGGAAAATAGGGTAACATTGACTGTATATTGCCTCCTATTTTCGGGTTGAGTAGGGCAGTGATTTATACCAGCATGTCGCCACATGCAAAAACCCACCCAAATCCACAAGGTATCATGAGGATCTGTTAGCTGCCTGTGACTATGACGCCAGTGTTTCACACTGCTTTGCTGCCATAGTGGCTGCCTCTACCCAGTCAGAGTTGAAGGGGAATAACCTTCACCTTGACACAAGCAGCTCGAACCCACAGATGCTGTGAGAATTTGTCTGAGTATCAATTTTTCTGTCCCATGCTGCCTTCACGCATGGCTTCAGACTGTCAGTGTTGCTTGACGCTGGAGCCTGGAGCAGACTGCCGACACGAGCGGAACAGAAAGCAGCGGTGTAAGTAATGCACGCAGTCATCTGTTTGGGTTTGTTGGCCTTGCTTGTCTCAAGAGAGAGGATTCTTGAAAATCCATGATCTGCTGTCTTTGGGTTCAGCGTAATTGCAGGCACCGGTAGGAAGCTTCTGAAAATGAAAAATATCATAGTTTTAACAGAATGGAAGACTAATGTGGTGGTTGAAGGAAGGAGGGGACCTTCTATCTCCTTAAACCATAATGGTTACAAAATGTGAGACTCCTGTGTCTCTAAATTACTGCTTACTGAGGCACTTCAGTGAATCAATCTCTGCAAATAGCTATCCCATTTTCACTTCTCTCTAGGCATCCACTAACCCAACCTCCTGCTCCGACTCCGAATGCAAGAAGTGGCTGCCACTGGCTACTGAATTATAGGCTCTGGCATCATCACAGTGACATTTCATAACAACAAAAATTAGCCTGGATTTAAAATGGAAAAAAAAAAAGGGGGGGGAAAGCATCTGAGGGGAGAAGGATGTTTTTTCCTTCCAATTGCTGTACATGTGGCAGCATGGGACCCTCTAAGAGAACATGAGCAGGACTCGGTGCCAACACACCGGCAGGAGCCGCCTACCACTTCTCATGAAACTGGAGGCGAGAAGGAACCCCTCCAATTGTCTAGCAACATCACCAGGCCACTTATTGGAGCCCAAGTGTAATTTTAGCAGCTGCTGGCATTCGGGAGATGTGGGCAGTTGCATATCGTGCACACTAATGACACATCACGGGGTTGGCTGATCCTTCAGTTCTCTCTACAAATCGCACTTCCAGTAAACTGACAAAGGAAAATTTTCGGGATCAGGGCTAAGAACTGGGAGCGCTTCACAGCTTCAGCCCTGTGCCAGCTGAGCTCCCAAGGACATTGCTGCCAGTGGCAAACCCAAGCTGAGCGGGGCCTGGCCCTTGACACATGCAGGTATACGTTCCTATCCCCACGCAATCTTCTCCACTGAGTCCATACAACAGTTCCTGGGGACACAACATTAAGGAGATCGCAGAACTGATCTAGCTGAAAAATAACCCTAACAAAATATACTGTGAGGGTTATTTGAAATAATTTGTCTATTCAGTGCAATTATTAGGTATATGTAATCATATATTATGTCATGTAAAATTGCTATATATGTTTTCATACATGTAAAATTAAATTTTTTACTGTATCTGCCCCAAAATCAAAACTTGTCATTTTTTAAGCTGGATGGGTTTATTGCCGTGGCTTACCTTTGTGTGAAGCACAGCATTTTTTACAAAATCTTATTTCAGAAAGCCTCTGCCATGCACCGTTGCTAGCTCTGATCGGCCTCTGGTGCCGCTTTCCAGCTGGGACTCCAGGTCGGATCCTGTGGCCTCGGGAGCGCGCAGCCCACAGGCTGCAGCCAGGACACATCGCGTATTTAACGTGGCAAGCGTGAAGTCCGGGTGGTGACAACGACGGCCACCCAAACGATTACCCATGTGAACCGGCGCTCCCCTCTGTCGTCCACGATGGGGAGGAGCCCGTGCCGGAGGTGCCCGTGCTTCTGCTCACCTCCATGGGTGCGGGCAGGCCGGCTGCTTGCAAAAGGGCAGAACAGGGAGTCGGCAGCGGTCCCCCTTCAGTCGTGTCCCCCCCCCAAAAAAAAAAGGCTGCAGGAGGTTGAAGGGTTGTGCCTGTGCGCTTTGCAAGGGCCTCTCCTCACTCAGGAAATGGGTGCAGCCAGCGGAGCTGCTGGCCAGCCAGGCCTGGTCTCTTCGGCTGTGCGAGCTGGAGCCCCAGAGCAACCCCTCTGCTTCTCCCACAGCTTCCCATTCCTCGGCCCTAAACCACCAAGTTGTGTGACAGTATAGTGGAAATGATTTTTTTAATAAAATGGCTCTGCCTTTGAAGCCAGAGGTAAAAAGATCATAAATCTTTAGAAGCAGCTCATTAGGAAGCTGGAATTAAGCACAAGTGAGTAGGAATTTTAAAGATGACATTCTAATTTTTTAATTCAAATTATTGATACTGCAATCTTCTATTAATTTCCCTATAATTTGTATATGCACTTAAAAGAACACATACCCTCCATCCATCTTGTCAGGCACATACACCCAGGATTTCACCAGCCAGAGACTGAGAACAACCCGAGGTTAGTAGCGAGAAAGCTGCAGCAACACTCACTGTCACTGGGAAACCTCTCCAGCAAATGCATCGGAGCCGAGTTTTGTAACACAGAGGCACACAGACCCTATAGCTTCACAGTTTTATGGGTTGTGGTTTTTTTTTTTTTTTTTTGATCTCTGCATTACTTGGGTTGAAGTGCTTCAAGCACACCACTGAAAATGTCAGAGACAAAATCAATATCATCGAGAGAAGAGTGTTGTTGCTGCATCGCCGTATCACATGTGAAGAAAGGGACAGCACTCCTGTCTGCAGCGGGTTTGCTGGTATGAATGCTGCTCCTGACACTTTCCCCCTCAGGAAGAGAAAAGTGTTGGGATTTTAATCTTACTTCAGCTAACCATCCTCACTGTAATTCAGCTCAAAGCTCGGAAACCATGACAAACCATCTCCAGGGTGTGTCACAGCAGATAACAAAGTGCTTGTTTAGAAAGGACGGGAGTAATTTTCATATACTTAGAAAATGCCTGGGTTGAAAATAACCAGCTGATTCATTGCATCTGCTACCTGCTGCCCCAGAAGATGTGTCTTGCCTGCAGCGAGGAAGGCAAAAGCTCTCTGCCCACAGGCAGCAGCTGCAGGTGGTGAGGAGGAGGAGGAGGAGGAGGAAGAGGGATGTGGGACGTGGGACATGGGACGTGGGATGTGCATCCACCTGGGGAGGTGCAACCCAACCAGGCAACTTCAGGGGGGCTAAGGTGCAGCAGCAGCAAACGGGAAGCTCTCTGCTGGACTTCGTGACAAAATGCTGCGAAGCAGCATTGAAAAAAAAATCCAATAAAAGCGAGTGGTTCACACTTTTTTTTTTCAGCACAGTTGTGCCAAACTCCCCACAAATTCAGACTAGAGGCCCTGAAAGTGGTTTGTCATTGTGGTCCCCACTGCCTTGGTGCTTTATAGACACCCAGTTAAGTAATCAACCAACACATCTTTCTCACAGTAAAAAAAAAAAAAAAAAAAAACCAAAACCTGTCTTCAACAGAGAACTTTACCGTGTGACATGGTCTTATTTTGGTAACATAAGAGGGATTTTTGACAACAGTTGTGGAAGATTAAGGGTTTTTTCCCCCCTTTTTTAACATCCTGTTATTTGCTGTTACTTGGTACTCTTCCATTATGTCATGCTTACCTCACATGCTAAACCTACCCATTTTTAATTACTTCCTTGCTTTTGACTTTATAAATTTTTTTAACTTGCTTTCCAGGCTTTTTTAATGCTCCTTCGTGCATTTGCAGGTTATCTTCTTAGATTTTTCTGGGCTTTGTTCTGATGTGAGATACAAACAAGTTAACATGCAAAGCCTTGGAGCGTATTCATTGTTCACCTCTTTTCTGGATTTAATTTTCCCCACACCCTTGACTGTATTATTCCTGTGTTTCTTGGCTGGCACTAGTGTACTTGGGATACAAATGCCTAATGACTCTACTGAGATCTGGACAAGAACCTTCCCCTTCCGAGCTGCCAAATTCCCGTAGCAATCACACGCCGCCCCTGTGTTGCTCCTTGCCTCGGCACGCAAACAAACAGCCCTTTTTATCAGTTTCTGTCGAGACTGGCCCCGTGCTGGTTCAGCCCCCATGCCTGACGGCTTCGAGGACCAGATCCACGCTAGCCCAAGGGCAAAGCACCCCCAGCCCTTGGGCCGTGGGGGGGGCAGAGTGGGGCAGAGCAAAACCCCTCGGCAGCCAACCTGCGGTGGTGGCCCGTGTCTGCACCGGGGCACACTACCCTCAGCTAGGGTGAGCAGCCTTGCCGCGCTGGAAGATGCCAGGCTGCCATCACCTCCTCCTTCATGCAGGCTCCTCTTTCTCACCGGGAGGACGTGGGCTGCCAGGCTGCTGGGCGATGTCCCCCACCCAGCCCCAGCCCCACAGGGGTGGAGGCCAGGCTGCAGCACCGCGAGCCAGGGGGCCGGCGGGGGCAGAGCCCCGAGGGCGGCAGGTGGCCACGGTCGGTGGTCCCATCACCTTGGAAAGGTCCCATGCCGTTTCTGCTGGCCCAGCCGCAGCAGCTGAGAGCTGCCGTGGGGCTCAGCTGAGCGCTGGTGCCCACGCTGAGCCTTCAGCTCCACCATATGTGTTAATACATTTCCTTCCTACGCCCCCAGGATGAGTGTCCTCTCCCTTCAGGAGCATCATAAGATTTTATAGAGTGCTGCTTTTCTGTCTGGTGTGCTTGAATTCATTGTCAGAGTGACATCAGCTGGGAAAAGCTGGTACTGGAGCAGAACTTTATTTTGAAGAAGTTTCTTTCCACCCAAAAGCAACTTCCCTCTGCACTGCACAAACAACTCAGTACTTCTGAAATCCAAAAATCCCGGGCAAACTGTAATTTTCCATAATCTGAAAGAAACCGATGACCTCCCTCTTCAAAAGAGTTACCCAGTTTAATACCAAATTAAGTTGCACTTTAATTATTCATTTTAACTGTAAATTCTTCATGCGTTCAATTAGTAAGAGAAAATTGGAGCGCGACAGTGATGCTCAGCCTGCTTGAAGGACAGAGTTGAGCACGGTGGGGTTTTCTCTTTCAGGCACAAAGGAATGAAGATTCGGCATCAGCTCTCGTGGGGGCTGGAGGTGGCAATTATCATACTGATGGGCTGACTGCTTGATAAAAATTTTTTTGGTCCTTCTGGCGATAGTAATTGTATTTTAATGTTATATTAGGACTACAGGCTTCTCATTAAAAGACAAGGCAGTTGCAACACAATACTGATTCAACACATGTTTATAATAATTTCTGCTTCTTGCTGGCAACACATATTACTACACAAGAACATAACGTGTTTCATATGATCTGGGCATAAATCAGGACTATGTTCCTTTCTGGAAGATATCAATAATTACCATAAAGTACCTTGGACAATTTTGGCATACACAGATGATCAGGACATATATCAAGATTTTTCTTTGGCAAGAAAGCACGCATACTTTATTTCTGAATCTATGATAGGTAAGGTTGGAGTAATTCTTCTCAGTGAGGAAGATAGTAGAGAATTCCTCAGAGACTCAGATCAGCATTGAAAAAATGTTTCTTTTTCTTGAGGCAGGGGACAACTGTGTATGATTTTTTTTCAGCTGAAGACCTCTATAGGTGCAGGTGAGCTCATCTTTTGGGAAAAGACAACATATGAGCTCTTACTCAGTAATACCTGTGATGCTTGCTACTCTCAAACTTATTATTGATTTGCTGAACCACCACAACTTTGACAGAAGGGCTTCTGATTAGGATTTTGTTTAACGACTAAAGTTTTGTGGTTCCAGCAAGGACAGGCATTTTCAGTGTCTAAGGCAAGTCTTGCAAAGGGAAATTGCCCCTTTTTCATATAGAAAACTGATTGCCCTTGTGGTGGGTTAACCCTGGCTGGAGACCCAATGAAGCTGCTCTGTCACTGCCCTCCTCAGCTGGACAGGGGAGAGAAAAATATAACAAAAGGCTCGTGGGTTGAGATAAGGGCAGGGAGAGATCACTCACCAATTACCATCACAGGCAAAACAAACTCAACTGAGAAAAAAATAATTTATTTTCAAGCAAAACAGAGTAGAGGAATGAGAAATAAAACCAAATCTTAAAACACCTCCCCCCACCCCTCCCTTCTTCCTGGGCTCAACTTCACTCCCAATTTCTACCTCCTCCCCCCTCAGAGGCACAGGAGGACAGGGAACAGGGGTTGTGGTCAGTTCATTACACGTTGTCTCTGCCGCTCCTTCCTCCTCAGGGGGAGGACTCCTCACACTCTGCCCCTGCTCCAGCGTGGGGTCCCTCCCACAGGAGACAGTTCTCCATTAACTTCTCCAACATGAGTCCTTCCCATGGGCTGCAGTTCTTCATGAACTGCTCCAGCGTGGGTCCCTCCCATGGGGTGCAGAACTTCAGGAGCAGACTGCTCCAGCGTGGGTCCCCCACGGGGTCACAAGTCCTGCCAGCAAACCTGCTCTGGCGTGGGCTCCTCTCTCTCTCCACAGGGCCACAGGTCCTGCCAGGAGCCTGCTCCAGTGTGGGCTTCCCATGTGGTCACAGCCTCCTTCAGGTGCCTCCACCTGCTCCAGCACGCGGTCCTCCATGGGCTGCAGGTGGATATCTGCCCCACCATTAACCTCCATGGGCTGCAGGGGGACAGCCTGCCTCACAATGGTCTTCTCCAGGGGCTGCAGGGGGATCTCTGTTCCGGCACCTGGAGCACCTCCTCCCCTTCTTCCTCACTGACCTGGGTGCCTGTAAAGTTTCTCACATCTTCTCACTCCTCTCTCTGGCTGCAAAAACTCCTGCTAGGGTGTCATCCCCCCCGCCCCCCACCTTCTTAACTCTGTTACCCCAGAGGTGCTACCACTGTCACTGATGGGCTCAGCCTTGGTCAGCAGCAGGTCCGTCTTGGAGCCGGCTGGCATTGGCTCTGTTGGACGTGAGGGAAGCTTCTGGCAGCTTCTTGCAGAAGCCACCCCTGTAGCCCCCTGCTACCTAAACCTTGCCATGCAAACCCAGTACAGCCCTGAAGGTCACAGGGGAAAAAACCCACCTTTTTGGACACAAGCTAATTTAAGAGATGATGGGAACATCCCATGAAAATCAGCCTGCACAGTGCATGTCTTTTGGGAGAAGGGAAAAAACAGGGAAAAACATCACTCCTGGACTTGTTTTGGCACCAATGCCCTCTAATAAAAGACAGGTGCTGAGCTAGCACGTTCCCTGGGACCACTGTCAGGAAAAAGGAGTATTTTTGCCTTTAGTTCCTCCATTTCATTGAAGAGTTTCCAAGATGATATAAGGAAAGGGAAGGAGCAAAGTGAGTACCAGACTAAATATCTCCAGTAATTCCCAAATTATTTATGAAAGTCAGATTAAGTTGATATGGAGCTTGTGAGTTTCACCGCAGTGAACAGCATCTGGCCAAACTTTAATTTTGGTACTGGTTGAAAGAAAATTGTGATCAGTGGGTGAAGCAATGGAAAACTGCAGGAAAAGCGGAGAGAATTACAGCACGCGTCTCTCTAGCAAGAGCTCCTCTACGATCACAAGGCCAAATACAGTTTAAAAAAAATGAAACGCAAGATTCCCTGCTATTTAGAGGCATCAGGATCGAAAGCTTTAAATGGGTAATTTAAAATGCTTCATTGAATAATGCTGTAGTAGAACGGTTTGTTGGAAGCTGTCTGCTCCCTGGGATCACCGCTCACCAGACATACCTGTTAGCCGATACTGAAAATAATTCTCCACAGGACACCCAAAGTTTAATCAGAGCAGTTTTTTCAAAAGCCTCCAGTGCAGCCCAGATAATGAGAGAAGAAATGTTTCTAGGTGTACACTGTTGAAAAAAGAGGAAAACCTGTGTTTATCTATTTACTCTTCCTGGCCCAAGGGGATAATCGATGCCGGTTGCTTCAGTGAGCAGCTAGCGAGGATATAATCAAGAACTACCTTAACACCATCTGGTTTAGTCACAGAGGCTCTCGGAGGTATGGAGCCAACAGGAGACAGTCCCTTGGCTGACAGTACCGACACTACTGGCTGCTCTCAGCCGGCGAGCAGCAGCTACAGCTCTCCCTGCCTTTTCTCAGAGCTGCTTTGGCAGAGTCAGGAGTTTCTTTGCTTCCCTGCATTTTTGTTTTTCAGTGATGGCTCTGTTTCCCTCCCCTCTGGCTTGCCTGTGCCTTCAGCCAACATCAATGCCCTACCTGCATTTATATTCAGTCTATTAAATAACACGCCCAGCCTCATGGTTGACCTCTAAGGAAGAAGTTCCTATTTCTTCCTTCAGTTTGTTCTCTTCAGCCAGGTCTCTCTTAAATATAAAAAAAATAAAAGCACTCCTCCATTTCAGCCTTGTCTACAGCAAGGTGAAGTCCAAAGGGTGCAACACTACCTGACCAAGTAAAGTTAGGGGACTCCCCCACCAGGCACCCCAGGCTCCGGGACACTCCCTCCCAATATATTTGTTTATTTATAAACTTGCACAGCACTTTTCTGTCAAGACTTGTTCAGTCCCTCAACACAAGCCAGTTTTGCTCCAGCCCTGTGCAAAGCTGCTCTGATGTCCCTGGCAGAGCATCCAGGCAAAGCCCGACTGTCCTTTGTACCTGCTGGCCTGCTCTAGCTCTTTCTGGTCTTTCTGGTCCAGGGAAAAACTCAACTCTATTACCACTTGTCTGGTTTTACAAGCTTTTTACAGCTGTTTTCAGAAATTAATATTGCTATTTTCAATTTAGCGTCATAAATCAGCTATCAGGATGGTACCACACTCTAGCTGGTTACCACCTCTCCTTGAAGAGCTATCCTCCTTTGACAGAATATTTCAGGAGCAACAATGAAACTAATTGTTGAAACCTGTTTTCCAAAATAATGGCTGCTTTTCCATCCCAACATGCACATGCCCATGAATTGCAGCGCTCTCCTGTTTTTTTTCCTGCTTCTCCAGCTAAGCAAAATTCAGCAAGCGGCCAGTCTACAAAAAGATACTGTTGATTGCAAAAAGGCTGAATTATGCTTTGTTTTCCCACCTGGGCACACTAATTTGGAGCATGATCACACTTTGCTGATCTCGATGGGGAAATTGAAGTGGGCATTACGGATTCCTGCATGGGGCAGTTTCTGTGAAGCCCAACATGTTGGCATGCCTCAGGAGACAGGGAATGTGCTTCATTTTGGGAATAATGCGGCTTTGAATTCCTGGAATAAAATCTTGCTTTCATGAGGGAAAAAAAGAAATAAAATAATTGCATACTCTTTCTGTCCTAACCCTGAAGTTTAAAGAACTGCACCCTACAGGTGTCCTTCCCCCTAGTTAATCTCATTAAATCTCATCTCTTGCATTCTCACTCTTCCAGACTCGTTTTTTCCATGCATGCTGTTGGCAGCTTTCACTCTTAGATTCTTTTAAACATACTGGTTTTGTCTTCTGCAGCTGAAGGTTTTTGCAAACCCAGTTCCTATGAAGCAGTTCCTGCCGAGTCCTTGAAAATGAGAATGTTGAAAAGCCTAAGCTTAGCGGGATGAATTGGGAAACAGCTAACTAACATTTTTTTCATCCCAAAATACCTTTCCCTAAGTGGAAGGAATGTCAAACAACAAATCTTCTAAGAAACAGTTTGCTTAGTGCCACCCATGCTTGCTTCAGTTATAATTGACACATAATATAATACATATAATTTGCTTTTTGTCTACTGAGATGGAGGTATTTTACTTTGATTAGTGAATTCTGATACGTAGCCCCCACAGGACTAGAAATGCAACTCGTAAATGCCAATTTCTTCCATCTAGGTTACAAGGCAGGTTGCAAAGGTAAGGGAAAAAAAGTGTCTTAAGATACCAGATACAGTGGTTGGTGGGGTTTTTTAATATTAAGACTCCCAGCTCATTTAGGTCATTAGTAGCAAACACCTGAAGCAATTCAATGGACAAAATTAAATGTTTCCACAAGTTTCCACACTCAGCACAGCTGTGCTAAAGTGAACAGGCATTTCCCCTGCTGTTTCTGAACGACCATTTCAACTCTGGCAACAGGGTAACATGACACAACCATTTACATGAGGATTTCAACTGTTTCTGATGCAGTTATCTCCCCTCTTAAACTGCCTTTGTTTTTAGTAAGTAACTGCATAAGTAAGTTACTTACAACTGTGATTGCCTTGATTACCATTGGATTCTTTCTTTCCTATCATAGCCACTTACGGTGACACCACCTACAAGAACCTACTTGGACATTGCGTGTCCCAAACCACAAACACAACCATCAATTCCTCTGTTTTTCCAGGTAAAAGAGAACTGTTTCACAGGTTACAAGACGTTTCTTCCAATACCGCTGCCGTTAGCACCATTTTATTTCGGTTTCCAGAGGCCCAGTTCCATGAATAAAATACAATTTTAATTAAAGGCAGACACTCAATATTTTTTTCCTTCCTCCTCAGCATTTTTTAAACCTCAGTTTCAAATTATTAATGGCTGAGATGTCAATACTCTAAAATTACATGATAAAATTTCAGTTTGGTGCCCAATATGATGCTGTGGGGTCTAATCCTGAAATAAAGATGCAAAATGTAATTGAGTCATAATATGTCTAATGTATCAAGTCCCACATTACAACTCTCAAAACCAAACATTCCACTCCTTTGATTATTAAGTAACATTCTTTTTAGCATCATCTGTATTAAAAATTACTTTTCCAGAAGAAAACCTACACAGCATCAAACCAAACACATTGTAGAAGCCCTGATATAGCTACATTAAAACCACAGCCTTTAACAATATATATTATCTTGAAAAACAAAAAACCCCAGTCCAGTCAGTAAAAATATTCACCATAGACCTGTGTAAATGAATCTTGTATCACGCTCTTCAAAAAAATGAATAAATGTTTCCCATAAACCTGTATCAATGGACCTTATATCACCCTTCTTTCACTATCAGGCCCCATGTCAGCTTATTTTGCTTAAAATTGATAATTGCAAGCTGTTAGTTTGTAACTCCCTATATCGTTCCAATAAAAATTGAGAATGGGAATCCCACAACAAACTCTCACTGACGCATTACTATAAACTACAAATAAAAGGTCCTCAATTAATAAGACACTGAACACGTGTAAGTGCACTTTAAAAAAAGGCCCACAAATTACTGAAATGTTCTAAAATACTATTTTCAGTCCGTTACATGCTGTTGCTGCAAAGCAAAACATAAACATTTTGAAATCAAGTGATCTGGTAGGTTTAAAGATGACAAAATATTTCAGTCTTGAATTTGGCAATCCAGATGGTGGAGTTCAGAGGTATATTTCCATTGAGACACGATTTAAAAATAAGGCAATAACAGTATAATCAGAATTTTATCTTTTTAACAAGGACAGTACTAACAATTCAGTTAGCAGGAAGGAAGTGAGGCTATTTGCAAGAATGAAACAAAGTCTTGATATTACAGTTCAACACGAACCTTTCATATTTAAACACTCCTAAATGCATAAAACTATTTTACAGGGCTCCATTTCATCCTACTGTTAAACTTCCATCATTATTTTTGTCAAAGCACCATTTTAAGACTTACAGTTAAGAAGTTAAAGCTGTTGCAGTAATGAAGGACACCGAGTTCCACTTTAAAAGTAGTCACATAGCCAAGCATTGAGTCAAAGATGCATCTTCAGCAAATAAGACAATCTGCCTTCTTTAACGAGCTTGTGATCTTAATGAGAATAAAGTGCATGTATTAATCTTTAAACTGGTTGCACCTGAATGACATTACAAATGGCCTTCTGAAAAACTAAGTCAACAAGCATTAGCTGTATAACTTTTTATTTTACTATATTGACATTTTATGCACAAATATTTTATCAGAGTAAAAATAGAAAATAATTGTTTCATGTAAAATCACCAAAAAAATGCAAAACGCAAAAGAAATACATAATTATTAGCAGAGTATAAGTGTCTTTATTTAAAGAGTAAAAAGTATGCAAAAACCCTTCTGTTTTACAAAAAGTTGGGAATATTCTTTCTATGTTTTCCCTCTGGGAGCAACAGAACAACCTTTGACAATATATTCTACAACTTTTATTTTATTGAAGACATCAAGTTAGTCACAGATTTCTCCCTCAGCTACAGAGAATGTGACAGTGATTTTATACTGTTTGAAAGATTCCTCCTTTAATAGTTAGAACACGGTGGAAAAGCAGACGATCCCACAACAAAGAACCCAAAGGACTATCATACCTACTGAAAAGCTGCAAAATAATAATCAGATGTATTTACAAAGAAAGTGTGGTATCAGAAGTTTCCCCTAGAGGGCTTATGTAACAAGAACATTCAAAGGGATGAAGTACTGGTATTACATTTCAATTTTGCTGTTAGTTTATCCTCCCACAGTCCAGTTTGATCTAGAAAGCTGATATTTTAAGCTTCTCTCCTTTTTGTACTGCATTTTAACTAAAAAGGCCTCTCATGAACTCTGCTAAATATAACTAGTGACTTGCATTGGACTTCTGTTTAGTAACAGAGCGGTGTTCTGTACATAGCTGCTGCCACCGAACTATCAGCTTCATCTTATTCTTAGTAAGCAAACCTGCACCTAATTGCGTAAGTCTCCTCAAACACTTGCCAGCTAGTGGAATCAGACGACCGTAACAGCAATAAATGGATTGCTGGCTGACCTCTTGTGACAGATGCATTTTGCTCAGGGCTTAAGATTTTTTTTTTTAAAAACAAAATAAAACCTGCATGCTCAGTAGATGGAATGCTTTAAGAGCTCAAGAATGAAAACAATATTAAGAGTTATGGAAAGAATCTGGCAAAAAAAAAATATTGTAAGTGTGGTGACAACGAAAAAAGTAGGCGAGATTTCTAGTTAAGCAAAAAGTATCTGCAGATGAACATCCACCTATAAACAAAAAACTTTATCCTCAATGTATCTTGAAAATAAACAGGAGTCTCCTCTGTTCTTTGACCTCTGCCTGCAAGTATGACCATTCCTTTTCAGATCAAGAGTAACAGTCCAGTGGTCTCCCTACTCAGTATAAGCACATTTTGTGCTTAGAACCTCACCGTACAAGCACTTCTAATTTAAGGTTTAAGAGTAGCTCGATCCCTCACAGAATTGAAGGTTTTCCCTTATCCATTGGCATTTTAATTGTTAAGTGTTACCAGAGGGGGTTTTACTTATAAAAAGTTGGAAAATGTGCATGGTGACATGAACATAACATGAAAGGGCAAAAGCAAAACCAAAATTGCACCATTTTCAGCCATCAAAAGAAAGAGTCTAACGGGTGTCAGTACAGAAGCTCAGAAGTCGCAGCCTATTTTTTACCGCATGTGTAAGTTTGCACGAAGTACTCTCTGTAGCTCAGAATTCAGGATACATTCCAACTATTTCTACTCATCATCCAGACTTCAAATTGCACCCAGTTCTGGAGCATGCACTTGGCTTATGAAGCTTCAAAAACATCACTTGAAGTTCAGAAAGAAATTAATTTTAAATAAAAATTACACATCTTTGTAGTTTAATATATGTCAGACTGTACAATAATTTGGAAATCAAACTTCAGTTCTCTGTAAAACTATTTTCAACTTGCATTTTGTTTCTAAACAGGGACTACTGACTGTGATTAACTTAAGTCTTCAGTTACTACGGCTGACTACATGCAGGTATAAGCACCTCGCAGAACAGAGCGTTAAACCCCCCACCAAACCAAACTACTCTCTGGGCGAGGGCTATTTTTTCAAGTTTTCAAATCACCTGACGGGGGGTGGTAGTGGGGGGAGAAGTTTGTCTTTGTTTTTTGCTAAATGGCTAGCGTTAACACTGTCTTTCAAAACAGATAACTACTTGCCCTCATATATGCATATTATCTACATCTCACAATGAAATACTCATAATTGGCTTTTCACCTAAGCCAGATCTAAACCTGGATCTCCTTCTTCAGCACTGATCTTCAGTTCGGTCTAGTCTTAGTTTCCTTTGCTTATAAACACAGAAGCTATTTTAAGAACCTGATGCTTTTAACATTTAACGCGTCTTTCAGCTCTGCTTGATTAAATGAGAATAATGAACATGTTTAACTTTGAAATCATCAAATGCCGTTTGGTAGCTCAGCAGAGAACAAAAGACTGGAAAGGACTAAGTTCAGACAACTGATCAGCTTGCTTGCCGTAGGTACATCATTTTTGTTAAAAGCGCTACAAAAATTACTATGTACAGCTGTGGACACAGAACGCTGACCAGTTCAACATTTCTCACCAATTTCAGATTGCATACAACAGAGGCCCTGACTCAAAGTTGCAGAGGTTGTGGTGATCCCTTACCTTACACTGAAATATATGCTGTTAAAAGATCCAAATTTACGCTGAGTCCCAGTTCTTTGTAGAAAATCATACACTATATTGTACTGTCAAGAAACAAAAGAAGTTTCCAATTCTGATAAAGGTAAGAGCAGCAACTGCTCTGGTTATATAGGAAAGGCCTCAGGCTCCCGCTTTCAGGTCCTAGTGCTTAATTATCTTTCTCTGTTTGCAGGGATGCTGTAGCTAGTGCCACTGCTGTAACTGGCTGTGCAATGCCATGGAGCTGCATCTTGGCTAGTTTCTTCTGCTCGCATTCCGTGACCAACCGATTCAACTCTGCTGCGCTGTATCCAATGAGAGTTTTCAAGTCGCAGACAAATTTGTACACAAACCTCTTGCCTTGTACTTTGCAGATCATGTCTCCATCATAGTAATATCTGTAAAAAGGAGAGGGAGAAAAAAAAAAAGAAAAACTCAATGTAAATTTTCAGTATCTGTAACTTCCATATGGATCGGTTATTTACTGAAGGTCAGTCAGAGGCCAAAATATGAATCTTTTTCACATCAAGACTCTCATATAATTTCATATATGAAGATACTCTTTAGGCATTTTCTTATATGAGAAAAGGGAAGAGGGTTGAAAATTGTCCCAGCACCTTGATAGTTAAGGAGAAATAAAACATAGTAATTATTTTATAAGCAGTCAGAAGCACTGGTTCAGAAATGAAAGTCTTGGAGCAGTTGAAAAACAGCTAGAGAGGGGAATAAGTTTTATATAGTGCTTTGCCTTAATAAGAAAATATTCTCTCTCCCTCATTATTGTCCTTTGCTTTCTTTACTTGTCTCTGCTTTTCTGAGGAAAAAAATCATAGAATCACAGAATGGTTTGGGTTGGAAGGGACCTCAAAGATCATCCAGTTCCAACCCCCCTGCCATGGGCAGGGACACCCTCCACTAGGCCACGTTGCCCAAAGCCCCATCCAACCTGGTCTTGAACACTTCCAGGGATGGGGCATCCACAGCTTCCCTGGGCAACCTGTTCCAGTGCCTCACTGCCCTCACCTTGCGGTAAAGAATTTCACATTGGAAGCAGTTTGAAAATTAGCATTGTGGTTTCTATAACACTAAAGAGGACGCTCTCTTCTTATTGTTTTCAAAGATGGAAATAAAACTATAAAAGCATGTTTGTTTGTTTGTTTTTTTTTTTTTAAATAGTTCATATGCTGGGAGAACTACATCCTGTGCCTTTATTTACAACTAAAGGTGACTTCTCTAACTATGAATTATTTTTATGTTGTGTCACAAAAGAATTACCAGACTGAGCAGAAATGCAGTAAAGGTAACAAAGTCTATATGACCCATAGTACTCCAGAGACATTATAAAACTTTAAGCGATACCAATAGAACAGAAGTTAGAATTTTACAGTTTTGTTGCTGATCTTGTCTCACTGCAGGCATTAATAGAATGCATGTTACATTTCTCATTATGAAAACCTAAGTGGCTGGGACATAACTCAGACTTGATGAACTTAACAAGCTTGTGATAAATTTGAGAAAAAAATCAAAAACCAAAACCAACCACCACCACCAAAAAATAATCACACAATTTAATTTCCTCAAAACCATCACCCAAATGGAGTACAAATGAATCCAGATTTCTTGACTGTCTAAAACCCAATCCTCTGAGGGGCATGCTTGCAAAGCAAAGATGATTCTCATTCGCTAGCAAAATTAAGTCAATTAAAAGACTAACTTCTGTCTCCCAGCTCCTGTGGAAAAGAGGGAAGTTATTAATAACCCAACCAAATTTCTTCAGCCACCTCAAATTCTGAAAAAAAAAAAAAAAAAAGGACAAAAAAGGACAAAAGCCTTTTAATTTCTTACTTCTGAGGATCAGGATCTAAGCAACAGGACCAAAGCAAAGACAGGATAAGAGACAGACTACATAGAAAAAATGTTGGCAAGCCTGCTGGTTACCAATACCATGCAGGAAGGCACAGAGGTCTGTTATGGAGCGTAAGAACTGTCAAAATAGCTTGTTATTGCCCTGGGTAAAGAAAGTCTGGCCCATTTGCCAAAGCCCTCCTCCACCTTTCTCCTGAATGACACATAGGAAAGCTTCCTCTGCAGTCCTCCTCCTCCTCACTCCACCCCCCAAGCTAACACCTGTGCCTCCCTCAACTCCTCTGTTTTCTTCACCACATCATTACACCTGTTCTCAACTGCTACTCCACTCCCACTCAGCACTTCTCCATGCCAGCCCTATCCTCCAGAGCATCTTCTTGGCATCAGTTGGAGGATCTATGAGGCAAGGAGGTTTAGTTCTAATGGGTTAGATGAACCCTGTAACCTAGAGGGTGGGATGATAATTTACGTTCAGCTTTGAAGTACAAATGCATTATTCAGACATTCAAGTGTTAGAAAACATGTCAATATTGATGCAGCTGCCAAAATGTCAACATTTTGAGGAATGCGATTTCTGTAATTCTGTGACTAAAATATAAATGCAAAACTTCTCTAATAGTGATTTATGCAAATTACTGTGCAGGCATCTGTTTAATATCCCAGTGATAAGAATATTATTCTGAATTTCTTCACCTGCCTTTGAGATTTTCTGTGGAGTTTGTTGAGAAAACCCAAAAAGCGTTAGCATCATTTACATCATGCTTATGTTCCAGAAAGTTTTCACATACACCTTCAGTACAAAAATGCATAGATTCACAAAAACAGGTTGGAAATATGGGAATGGTATTGCAACAATACAGGCTGGGGAGCAGCTCTACTGGAAAGGCACTTTGGGCAGGAGGTTGGAGCACAGACCTCCTGAGGCCCTTCCCACTCAAGGGATTCTGTGATCCTATGAAAAAAGTAACATTCTAATTTACTATATATAAATAATGCAAGAACAGCCATACAAGACCAGACTAAAGATCTATCTAGAACAGGATATAGACTCCAACAGACCAAAAGTGGATGCCCAAGAAAAAGCATCAGAGTAAGCATATAATGATGCACTTCCTTGCTTTCAAAGATCTGGGGCTCAGGAACATCTAGAAATTGCATCTTTCCATACTTAATATCCTTCAAAATACTTCTTTTTCATTAATTTGTCCACTTTCCTCTCAAACTCATAAAATAATTCTGGCATCCACAATACTGTGCTTAAAGAAGTTACAAGACAAACGAAGGGTAGAGTTAAGCTGTGTATCTGGTGCCTGCCAGTTTCTTCTGATGCCTCCAGTTCATGTAAATGAGATACTGAGGCGTCATTCTTTACTGACTCTATGCCATTCACAGCCTTCTAGACTTCGCTCTCCCCCAGTGAAAGTACTCATTCATCATTATGCATATTGATGTTACTTAAATCCTCCCTAAAAGATTAAAGAAAGCCAGAATATGGTAACTTTGCCATCACTTCTCTTAGAGGTATTTTTAAAGAGAAGTTGATTTATTTTTTTTTTTTTAAAGCAATGCTAGTTGAGTTTACTTCCTTTTAGAAAAATAGTGTAGCCAAAAGTGGAAATGCTGAAAAGTAAATCTTTGATCTGAGACTTCAACCATATGCAACTTCACTCATATAATTCTTGAAACTGCTTAAATGATTTGCAGGATTAGGCAATAAATACCTTTTCTGAAAACTAATCAAGAGAAACAGATTTAACAATACAGAATAAGAAATTCGACATTAAATCTTAATGTTTTCAGAGAACTTGTATGAATTGTCAAATGATTCCAGAGGCCAAAATAATCAGGGAAAAAAAAAAAGTCTAAAATTCACGTACTTGCATTCTTCCTCCTTTTCAAACACATCATCTGCAGTGATTCAATAATACAATGTCAAACTACAAAATCATAATGGAATGAAGACGGCCTGAAACGCTTCCTTTTCTTCAGATGATAGAAATTCCCTATGTTGGGATCACAACAACTGTTGAAACTTACCTGTCAACTGCATTTTTCAATTTAACACCCCCACTATGAGAACAATGGAATGGGTCAATGAATATCTGAACTTTGAAAAACTTTTGTTACATACAGAAAAGTACTAACAATTATGTAACTACAGGGAAGTATCACTTTATACCATAACAAGAGCAAGAGGAACACGAACAAGTAAACAGTAAAAATATAAAAATAAGTAAATATTTCTGTATCTTTCACCAATAATTAATATTGTTTGGCACACTACCAAGAGCATAAGTGAAAGATACATTGAAAAAAAAAATTTCAAAAGCGAGCCACTCAAACTATCATGTCAGCATTCAATAATCCTGAAAAAATAAAATATAGTTGCAAACATTCAAGAAGTTATTGTACTAGCTTCTTTAAATAAAAAGAAAAAAACCCCAGCAAATACTTTGCCCCTGAGACTAGTACAATCTGACAGGAAGGAGTAACTTCAGAGGATCTGTTTATCCCTTTACTAGAAAAGTCGCAAGTCTTCCATTATGACAGCTAAAAATCAAGTAGCCAAGTGGAAGCAAATCACTTCATATCTGATCAGTTCCTAAAGTTTCTTACCTCAAAGCCCGACTAAGCTTCTCATAGTTCATCGTGGGTTTGTTTTTGCGCTGTCCCCATTTCTGCGCAACCAGTTCAGGTTGATTCAATTTAAACTCTCCTTCGTCACCAACCCAAGAAATACAGTCCCGAGCATCTTTGTCAGTGAGAAGTTCTAATAAAAACTGCCACAACTGGATCTGGCCATTGTTTCCTGTTGAAATAAGGATAAGAAGATCCATTTCAATTAGTCCTTTTCATCTTCCCCTCATAGCTAAAAGTTTTCAACCAACATATTAAAGCAGACCAACACAGAATATATGACGGAAGGAAAACTTTCACTTAATTAATTTCTTTGAATTATTCTTTTGAAAACGTTTTCCTGCAAGGCCATCAGTATTTATTAAAAAAAGAAACTGATCAATACAGGAAAAAAATAAAAATCAAGATTTCTCATAAATCTGTCCCTGGAACTTAAGGAAAAAAAAAAACCAACAAACAGTACACAGTCATTTAGAGACATATTTATCCTTAAAATAGAACAGATTTAGCAAGAGCTGCTTATTCCTCTTCAGGCATATGTACACATAGATATAACAGAAGCTGTTTTTTTTAAAAAATAGTTTAGTCTCCAATTTTCAATGTCAATTTAGAAATACACCCCCCCCAAACTTCAGCTTAAGTCAATGTAACATCTTTCATGTCTAATCATTAATACTTCTTTTAACTCAAGTATCTGCAGTTAAATTTCTAAACTCTCAATGAGATACAGATAGCAGACCCAATGTCTAAAGAGAGAAACAGAGTATTCCCCACTGATGTCAGCCGATGAAATCTTGGCCTAAGAATCCTGAATGATATCATAATAGACATTTATGGAGAGTTTAAAACAAATGAAAATTCAAGGGAAAGGAGAGGAAAGGCTTTAACAGAAAAATTCACAACAGTGGAGAGAACCAAAGCAAAAATGTCAGCAAGAAAAAAATAAAATAAAGAAATTAAGATGCGTTATTAATAATCAGAGTATGTACAAATAACAGTAATTCTAAAAATAAACTGCAGATTTAGTGCGCAGTTTTCCAGAAGGTGCGTTATTTAACAAAATAGGAATCTGAAACTTGCTAAATTCTGAAGTCACCAAACTGGGTGCGGGGGTGTGGTGGGGTGGGGAGGAGGGAGGGGAACAAGTAGAGCAAATAGTAGATAGATTCTACAACATCTACAACATACAGTTTATTTTCTCCCCTTTCTGCAAACGGAAAGAAGTTAAAAGCTCAAATAAATGCTACACAGTGGTTTCAGAGGACAGACTGTTAAGTGATAGGAAGAGAAACAATTTTGTGCATCTCATTTACTGCAGGACTCAAAGCTGTGGCACCACATTAGCATAGTGCCTGCGTGAGCTAAATAACCTGCCAGCTCTCAACGTGCTTGTGATGTATTTTGTAGCACGGCCCCCTTCATACCACATGGACTTCTACAAACCTCACATCTAGAGTGACAAAGATGTGTTTTACAAAACTGTAATTCAAAGTAATGAGTGTTTACTGCATTTGCATTTAAAAATAATGGAGACAATACCTGTTCTGTTCCCAGGGGAACTTCTGTCTTCCCCAGAGATCCTTGGAGCTCTCTGTACTTTAGCTGCCTTTGCACTGCTGTTTATTACTTTAATGGTGGTTGGGGTAGCAGGCTGTACAGATGCTGGAATAATCTGCACAGCTGCAAAGCAGAGAACATTGCAGAACATCAATTATAAACTGCTGGCACAGAAATAGGCATATATTATTTATTACCTGTATTATCATAACATCTAGGAGCTAGTTTTTTCCTTTGCTAAAAAGACACACTGTGTAAGTCAGAATGCTAAGAATAATTTAAAGACTTTTTACCTCTTACAGTGAAAATTGTGGTTTTAGCCTCATAGTAGAGATGCCACACTACAGATAAAACATCAGCTTTAGTTTACTACCATGTGTATGTTTCCATAAAAACATCCCTCTTGTGCCTTTGTTTTCATCTTTATGCTGTTCCCATACGATCCAACATAATGCACTTTCCTCTATAGCCACTGCACAACCCTCCAAACCTGCTATTCAAACACCAATTAAATATCCTTCTGTTGCAATGGTGTAAGAGGATGCAAATGCCCCACTCTAGGTGGTTTTAACTAAACACAAAACCAGGATGTAATATATGGTCTACCTATTTAACATATAAACTGCTTACAAGTTTTCTGAAAATTGATTCACTTCGATAATTCTTCAGCTGGAAGAATGCGTTTCAAATAACTGGAAAGTTACTTTAATGTATTTTTTCTAGTACTGGTTTCTAAACAAGTCCTCTCTTCCATGCTCCCTTTCAATTTTTGGAAATGCTCTCTTTTGAAATCATAACATTTTAATATATCCATTCATTAATGCAATATAAAGCCCCCCAAAAAACAGAACAACTCAAGACCTCAACACTAGACAGCTTATTTCAAGAGAGTGGAAAACCATCCAAAATGAAAGTTAGAAACTTTCATAGTTCAGGTCATACACCACCTTTCAGTCAGTAACAAAATATCGAGAAACCCAACATTTTGCTTCGAAGTTTAAAATATGCCCTCCTCCCCTCACCAAGGAAAACTACTCTCTCAAGTGATTTTCTAAATCTTGTACTATTATAGCGCTGAACCAAAGTACAGTGCTAAACCTGCAAACAGTTAATTGTGTGAATTTACTGCTGGCAAAAGTACTTACGCTGATCAATAGTAACAGTTGCTATTTCTCCAGAGTGTTCTTGGCTAGCCAACACATCTGCAAATTAGAAAAAAAAGTTTTTATTTAACCTAATTTCAAGTCACCTGAAGATAAAAAAAACTTTCATATTTCATAGAGAAAAAAGTCAAAATTGAGTATCAGTTTGGAAGAGACAAGCATAGGTCATGGTCTTGTGAGTAGAGACAAATTTAATGTCTGTCATTCCATTTTTAGAAATAATGATGTACATGGCGAATTTCAAGGTATCTTATGCATTCTCCATCTCCTAAAACCTTTAGCTATATCATGTAAATGAAGACAGAAACAGCTTTTAGTCTGCCAAGTGACATCCAAGCATGGTATATCTGAAATGTACATGTATATTATCGTATTATGCACATGCAATGCATCACTTATTGGCTGTTGTGTACATACAAGGATTTCATTGCCTATTCTTAATAATCTTCACTTCTAAACAATACAGAGATATACATTAAATAACTCACAATCAATATTTAATTATAAAACTGTCAAATTCAGGAGATGATGCACAAATGAAAAATCTTTATTAAAAGAAAGGAGGAATCATCAGTCACTACTTCCTATAAGTTATGAAGTTTGATAAAAGACAGGCAAACAGCGTTTAGTATGCAGACATGTGCAAAGCGTTTGACGCTGTCTGCACAACATCCTCTTCTCTAAATTTGAGAGATGTGGATTTGATGGACGGACACGGACAGTGGGATCGAGTGCACCCTCAGCAAGTTTGCTGGCAACACCAAACTGCGAGGTGTGGTTGACACACTGGCAGAATGGGATGCCATCCAGAGGGACCTTGAGAGGTGGGCCTGTGTGAAGTGCATGAAGTTCAACAAGGCCAAGTGCAAGGTCCTGCACATGGGTTGGGCACAGTCCCAAGCACAACTACAGGCTGGGCAAGGAATGGATTGAGAGCAGCCCTGAGGAGAAGGACTTGGGGGTGTTGATTGATGAGAAGCTCAACATGAGCCGGCAGTGTGCGCTTGCAGCCCAGAAAGTCAATTGTATCCTGGGCTGCATCAAAAGAGGTGTGACCAGCAGGTCGAGGGAGGTGATCCTGCCCCTCTACTCCGCTCTTGTGAGAGCCCACCTGGAGTACTGCGTCCAGCTCTGGGGGCCCCAGTACAGGAGAGACATGGAGCTGTTGGAGTGAGTCCAGAGGAGGGCCACGAAGATGGTCAGAGGGCTGGAGCACCTCTCCTATGAAGACAGGCTGAGAGAGTTGGGGTTGTTCAGCCTGGGGAAGAGAAGGCTCCGGGGAGACCTAATTGCAGCCTTCTGGTACCTGAAGGGGCCTACAGGAAAGATGGTGAGGGACTGTTTATGAGGGAGTGTAGTGATAGAACGAGTAATGGCTTTAAACTGAAGGAGGGTAGATTTAGATTAGGTATTAGGAAGAAATTCTTCACTGTGAGGGTGGTGAGGCACTGGAACAGGTTGCCCAGAGAGGTTGTGGATGCCCCATCCCTGGAAGTGTTCAACACCAGGTTGGATGGGGCTTTGGGCAACCTGGTCTAGTGGACGGTGTCCCTGCCCATGGCAGGGGGGTTGGAACTAGATGATCTTTAAGATCCCTTCCACTCCAAACCATTCTATGTTTCACAACAGCAGACATTCTCACTAATACTTCCTGTAACCTTTTTTATTGATACCTTAATTTTTACTGCCAACACTAACTAGAGGAAAAACAGCTGCTAACAATTGGGTTCATCTTTAAAGAAAGAAAAAAAAAAAAAGAAGGGAGGAAGGGGAATAAGTAAAATCAGTTACAGAAAAATCTCCCATACACTTTCGAAGAAGCTCCAAATGGCTCCACAGGATTTCTCCCCGTGGCACGCGCTGGAAGAAGTCTTCTTGACTGAGGCTGCAGAGCTCCCGCCCGGGAATGCTGAGCGCATTGAGGTCAATGTCAGTCATGCTGAACTCCTTCATCACCCATACCACCCAGTGGAGGACCTGATCTGTCGACCACTGCACTGGGTCTGGAAAAAGAGAGACAAAATTATCTCCTTATGTACTCATTATACACTGCAAGGTTCCTCCTCAATTATATAGTAACTTCCATAAAAGTAAACATCAAGAAGCACAGTTACCATGACCAAATCTGACTGGATGGTAAGCTGACGCCTCTTAAAATGCTGATGGAATGGTTTGGCTTGGTGGGGAGATGGAAAGGGCAAAAAAGGGATTTTTCTTCAGCAAAAGTTTTTACATTAGAATTATGCCTGACTTTTCTCAAACAGAAAAAAAATTTATTTTTCTTTTTCTATAGGTCTTTAGTTTCAAAAAAAGACTAGTCTCCCCCGCACAAGAATACTATTCCTCAAATATGTTGATCAGCATGTGATTATAGCACAATATTACATTCTAAACTAATTCACATTATCGCAGTTTCTAAACTATCAAAAATCACCATCGTACTGGGTTTGGCTGGGATGGAGTTAATTTTCTTCATAGAAGCCCATATAGTGTTATGTTTTAGGTTGGTGACCAAACCAGTGTTGATAACACACTGCGATGTTTTAGCTACTTGTCATGGTTCAGCCCCAGCCAGCAGCTGAGCACCATGCAGCCACTCGCTCACTCCTTCCCGCCCCCCGTGGGATGGGGAGGAGAATCTGAAGAAAAAGGTAAAACTTGTGGGTTGGGATAAGGACAGTAAAGGAAGAGGGAAATAACAAGAACAGTACTTATAAAAGAACACACAAAGCCGTTGATACACAATGCAATTTGCTCACCAACTGGAACCCCATGCCCAGCCCCTCCTGAAGTAATGACTCCTCCTCCCCAGCCAGCTCCCCCCCTCCTTATATACTGAGCATGATGTCATATGGTATGGCATACTCCTCTGGCTAGTTTGGGTCAGCTGTCCTGGCTGTGTCCCCTCCCAGCTTCTTGTGAAAATTAACTCTATCTCAGCCGAAAACAGGGACACTACTGCAGAGCAGTACTTGCACAGAGTCAAGGTGTGACTGACTAAAGCCCTAGGGGTGGGGGTGACTCCCAAATAAACCCCTACAATGGAATAAGGCTCAGAGGAGATGGGCAAGGGCAAAGTGTCCATGCAGCTCAGAGAATAATGCAAAGAAGTTTACTTTATCTCAACAAAAAGGAGACTGGAGGGTGGCCTTTGTTACAGATAAACAAGCTATCAACAGCTGAGTGGATCGGTTGGTGGTGTAACTGTCTCCCTGAGTCAGCCAGACCACGAACATGTTGCTCAGCCCAACACAGACTACACAAACTAGACAACTAGCAAAGAATTTCGAAGATAGCAACAGGCTCGAGCTGGTTTCAACCCATGTATTCCTTCCTGGTGACTGCGGACACCCAACACCACGATGGTGAGTGTACTATAGAGACCAGTAATGGGAATCACACTGGTATTGTGATTGTGGTATTGAACAGTGTATTGCAATTGCTGTATTTTTCTACGTTACCTTTGTATTGTGTTTTTAGTATAATTTGTATCACTGCTAAATCAGAAATCCCACGTAACATCAACCATCTTCAAGTAAATTTAATATTAAAGATTACGCTCTCCATGCATGGAATGTCTAAAAGAACCTGGTCAGAGAGTATTGGACTCCAACTCAAGGCCTTCTCTGTTTCTCACTCGGCCAATCCAGCAAGTTGACAGGAGGTGCACAAGAAGCTGGGAGGGGACACAGCCAGGACAGCAGACCCAAAATGACTAAAGGGATATTCTATACCACATGACATCATCATCAGTAAAACTGAGGGGCAGTTTTTCCAGAGTAGCCCTTGCACGGAGACCATCTGGGCATTGGCCTGCTGGAGGTAAGTGACTGCTTATGCATCACCTTTTTTTTTTTTTTCCCCCTTCCTGTCTCTTTGCTTTTTCCCCCCCCCCCCCCCTTCACTTATTAAATTATCTTTATCACAATTTTTTTTAAACTCATTTTGGCCCTTTTGATTCATTCCCCCATGCCCCTGGAGGCGAACTGAGGAAGTGACTGGGTGGAGGCTTACCTGCCAGCTGGGGTTAAGCCACCACATGGGTGGGCTAATAAACATGCATGACATATATAAATATAAAACAGTAATTGTAATATGCCACATCTATAAAGACCATATCAAATAAACCATGAAACCAAGATTTGATACAACAGGACCCAATGCATACCTGTAGTTGAGTCAAACAAGCCACAGCATGAACTTTTGGGATGCTTGCTTGATATTTCAACAACACACAACATGCACATCATTTAAATGCCAAACACACAGAAGTATAGGCAACCCACACAGCAGAGGAACACATAGAAATGGCAATAAATAATCAACTCAAGATACGTGCAATACATGATTTGTTGGCTCAAGACATTTTAGCATAACAAGTCTGTTGTTTCAAGCAGTATTAGTATGAACAAGCTAGAAAGGGGATGGGTAAATCTAACCATCATCTCAAAACTTGGTTAATGTTGTATGCAATATATTAAAACATGTCAGTGAGTACAAATTGGAAATGGAAACTAAAGCAGGGATATTTACACTTTCAGTGTTTCAAGGGCAAAACACAGGAGCAGAACAATTAGGTATTTTTAAATTACAATACTCCAAACAGATGTCACCTTGATAAGTTTTTATTTTAAGAATTAAAGAAAGCAAAGGTTTCTAAGTCTATAAGCATTATCTAGAGCCATAAATTCTGTTTTGCTTAATAAAGGACAGTAACAATGCATAATTTTTCACTGATACTACCTAAAACCATGCAATATAATCCTTTGGGAAAAGCCACATCAAAAGGGTTTTGGTCTTCAACAAGTTACCAGCAGTGAATTTTCATCAAAAAGATGGTAATTTGTTGACAAAGACACTGAACCATTACCTCTCTGGATTATGATTATTTACTGACTGAACTTGACTTTTGATATCAACATACTCTGTCTTTTGAAAAGATTCAAGGAATAATTTCAGATGAATAATTTCAGATAACTTCACAGAACCAAGCCTCACAACTCTTTCATGGAAACTGGTCTCATTTTCTTTTCTTTAAGATGTATATTTATAAATGTTGGGAAAAAAGGGGGAAAAAAAAGCTTTGTTTTGGGGGACTACATAAGAACATTCTTTATTCTCAGAAACTTTCAACTTATCATAACATAGAACTTAGTCGTGTTCCTACAACATCAACTCAGATAGCATTTAAAACTTTACTCTTTCTAGGAAGGCAGTTTAGCACATTTTTTTTTTTTTATAAGAGAACACTATTATTCTTAATACAAAGATCTCTGCCATAATCAACTAGTATGATTTTCCTGGAAAATCTGCACTCCCATGACACAAAGACTTTTAAAGTCACAGTTATGGGTTACAGGGTTTTCTTAAAGCAGCAACATTATTAAAGTTTATTAACAACATTATTCAACATAATAACAACATGGCTTTAAGTAATTTTCTTCTTATATTAATAGAAGAGCATGCTGAAAAGTATCAGTCTGCTCCGGATAACACCTCACATTGTTTTTCAAACATTCTGCATTAAATCCCTGATTATCAACAGACATAGCATGATGAAAGCTATTTTGGAAGCGCTCGCCAATAACAACAACAAAAAGGCATGAAAACCCCATTGTTTTAGTTATCAAAATTACTTTCAAAATACTGGCAAGTTACATGTCCTGCATGACCTGTGACCTCACTGGAATTTTTAGACACTCCCAAATATATTCCAATTTTGCAGGTCTCCTTAGACACGACAGTTTCATGTGCTGAATATGCCTTGACAGTACATTTCTGCAAGTCATGACAAGCAACTCAGCTGGATAATCTCCTGAATGTGATATAGGTCTAAATCCGAGTTTCAGATCAATCCAAGCAAGTATTCAGAGATGCTTTTTCTGAGCTAACATTAAATTAGCAGCCTGATAAGTGACAACATGAATTCAAAAGAATTATCTAGCAGAATACTTATCTTTAGTTCTGAATCATCTTTTTTCCACTACGTTGAAGCCAAGTATGGCTTTCCATGCAAAATCTGACTTTACACCATATTCAGCATCCCACAACCTATGAACAATTTGTTTCAGTACCTGTAGAGTCAACCCCCATCAAGAATTGAGTCTAATTCAAATTCAGACACACATGAAAGAGAGCTTTATCACTAACATACACATTTTTAAGGAGGAGAGGAAGAAGAAAACTGCTTTCTAAAAAAGTGCAAGACAAGAAGGTTCTGGAGCAAAGAGCACTATTTTAATAAAACTATTAGAAGTTGATTCTACTTCTCTTTAGCCTTCTCTTATGCAGAGGTACTTGTATTATACTTACCCACACCATAAGAAGCCTTCTCCAAGGTATTGGAGCACTTTAATTATATAACCAAAATTAATCATAATTTATTAAAAACAAAACAACCCTCAAATGAACAAAATAACCAGCCCCCACCTCAACACGTGCACACACACACACACACACAGAGTCACGTGTTACTACCATAGGGTATTCCAAGGCGCTCCTGCTCCTTTCGGTAGCCTTCCAATGCTGCAGCCCATCGTGTCACTTGTTCAGAGGTCTCATCTGAAATTGTTGTAATATGTTTTGTTCCATCCAAGGTTATCACTTGAGCTTCCTCAACAAGGTGAGCTTCAGCCTCTGCATGATGAGCATCTGGATCAATCACTACCTCCACAGTCTCCACAGGCTTCACAATTTCAAGGATGTTTAACTTAGGCTCTATCCCTAGGTATAGGAAGAACAAACACAAAACTTAAAGATAGCAGTTCAAATATGACAAAAACATTGTTTTAAAGCTTTCTGATTAATAGATGTTAGCATACTTAGGAAAGAAGCATGACTCAAAAGCATCATCAAATTTCTGCAAGTGTCCTAAATTAGAATTACATATTCTATTATACAGTAATGTGAATACAAAGCTGTCCCCCTTTCCTCCCCCAGTATTACAGCTTCCTGTTCTATTTAGGTGATCCATTTCACATATCTTGAACAGAATGTTCAGCATGTGGGCATAAAGAACAAGTATTTTGGTCTGTAAGAAATATACTGAATCAAACAAAAAAAGCGAAACCCAAAAAACCAAAACAAGCATCCACCTCTTTCCCCCAACCAAGAGGCACTTCTTTCAGCCTTTACAATATTTCCCTGCTATTTCTGGATAGACACAGGAATTAACATTTTCTTTCAGTGCCCTGCAAGAGGAACTGTGTTCAACAGCAAGTTAAAAGAAAACTATAAAATTCTTCATGTTTTGGTTTTACATCTGTCATTTAAGACATCAGTCCAAGGAGTTGGAAGGTATGTCTGCACCTATTCTGCAGCAATAAAGAACACATTCAGTAATGCTACTAATGCTTTGTATCATCGCCTTCTCTTTTTGTCCAACTGGTGCCTCACCAAATTTCTGACATTGTATAGATTTTTCTTGTCATTATAATATGCTAAATAGAAATTTTTTTTCCATTTTTTTGTGATGTATCATTTCCATGAGGCAGTGTGCTCCCCACCCCATCCCTTTAAGCCATAACCACCAGTGGTGGTTGTGATGGCTGCATCCAGCTTACACTGGACTTTGGGGGACAGATGATAACATGGTAGCCAAGAGCTGTCTAGAACAGTGACCCCCACATCTTGCTGGTATGTAAATATGACTCTAAGTCAATCACCTTACTCTATAAATATTGGACAGCCCAGAGCCCATTGAGCTCTCCTACACAGCAGCAGGCTGCAGGCCAGGATCTCCCCTTGAGTAGGAACGCCTCCCAAGGTTACTCTTTGAGGTTGAGAGATCCTTTGCCTCAACAGATTCTCAGTAAGTGACTAATAGCTAAACTTTGAAATCTTAGCTAAGTGATATAAAGGATTGATTGCTCATATGTAATCCTTTAGACATAAACCGTTGATCAAGTCTGGGACTAGGATTGGATCCAGCCGCACCTAGGCTTCTCTCTGTGAAGGAGTTTAGAAAGCAAGGGGGTCCTTTCTGAACCTCATGACTCAACATGAGGGTTTCCCTGACAAGTTTGCCTGACCCTGTCCTCTATGCAGTAAATAATCCAGTGTACCCTGCCATTGAATCTTGTTAAACCACTGTCACATTTATTATCAAACTTCATCAAATTGCTGTTTTATATTAATAAACATATTGTTGCTTCTCTCTTGCGAGTCAAGTGCACGACTCCATCTGCGACACCATTATAACAACAACTAACAACCACGCTTCTTTAATAGATTTTTATCAAACATATTTGAACATTAAAAAAAAGCATCTGTAAAAATCCATTTTAGTATGACTTGGAAAACCTTGACTAGGGTTAGGCAGTTGAAAGTAGAATTCACAGAACATTACACGGCCAGCATAACTTCAGTATCTTGTGCTGTAATGTACTGCTTTTTGTCCCTCCTGTCTAATCTATACTAAAGCTCAACGTGAGATGGTAGGTTCTGTAGGTGACAGTCTTAAAAGCTAAAACCACAACCTATTCACAATTTAAAAGGGAGAACAAATGGAGTACTTACCTGTAGTACAAGTAAGAACAAACCAAGTCCTTTTCAGACAAGTATTCCTCTAGACTTTAAAAGGAATTCAGCTTGAGAAAAAGATTAGAAAGGGAACACTACAAAGACTGTAAGTACAACATGCAGCAATATGAAATTAAGGAAGTGAAAACAGATGTAGACAACCAGTAAGTGGTTGATTAGATGAAGAAGCAAACATGAAGAAAAAGCAAACAAGAACCTTACTTAGGAGAGTGTTTTATTTAGGCCATCTAAGATTAACATTTGTAGCACAGGCTTGTTTTAAAGTCAGACAGAGATGGGTAAAGGAAAGCACTAAGGGTTAAGATTCTGGTTTTGATCCTCAAAAAAGAAAGTAAAGAAAAAGCTTCTAGAGAGGAACAGTTCACTATTGCTCAACAAAATAGTTCACTGTCACTAACTACATGTCAAAAGAACTGTGAATCTATTGCTTTATCCATAATGCAAACATGGAGATCAAAGTGATGAGTCTCTGTAGAGGAATCTGCTTATAAGTAAAAATGTTGTGAAATAACAGTCTGCCACCAAACCTACTGCAACATTAGATCAACATTAATTCACTGGGTTTGTCTGCATCTTTTCTCACATCTCTCCCTTTACCTACTGCATAAGAAAACACATGTCCAGTCTTCCTTGGACAGCATTTAAGTTGTGTAACACAATGTGACGATGTCACGCACCCCAGAAGTATAAACTGGTACAAAAAGTAGAAAAATTCAAGGACATTAGCTATCAAGACATGTGCACATGTTGCCAGTACAAGCCCCTTCACTGCTAATTATCTGAAGCTAGAGAATATACCAGGATTAAGACTGACCTACAAGCAACCTATTTTGGTTTTTTTGTTTTTTTTTTCCTTGAAATGTCTAGTATTAACCACTGCCAGAGACAGGACATTAGTCAAACTGCACCTTTAATCTAAATCAATATGTTTCATTACACTTACAAGTCATTCCTTTACATACTAAAAATAGTAAAAGCCTAGTTATGGCAAAAAAAAAAAAAAAGTTTAGAAACCACAGTCAAATGAGTAGTTAAACACTTAAAACAGGACTCAGACTTCGGCTACCTAAAATCCAAAAACCTTTTGTGCTTAACCACCACTTAGTCCCAAAAATCTGCGTAAGTATCTATAGTACAGCTACACACACATACTCAGAAATTCTCAAAGCAGCTAGACACTAACCTCTTATGTCAGTCAAATGTTTAAAGAGTACATGGAACAGCATCTATCTGGGAAAATGTTAATTTTGCAGGTGTGCTTTGGGCGTGCAGAACAGATGGAACTGAGCTCAACACAAACAGCAGCTACAGACACTTTCATGCACAAACATGGCCTTGAGTAGTTTAAGTTTCTGTATGTGGTACGTGAACAACTTGAATGGCAGGTTAACGGGACTACCTGTTCATATATTTTGCAAACAACAAGAAATAAAAAGCAAAACTGCATTGTCCACCTCCATAATATAGGTTTCCCTCCTCCTATTGCTCCAACCAACGACTGTCAGAGATCGCTGCTCTCATTCTAGCCCTTTCAATCTAGTATCTCTGTCTCCCACAGCTCATCTGAAAAAAAGTCTGGCAAGTACTTCCATTCAACCTTGCTTCTATTCTGGTGGTTAAGGAAGTAGAAAAAGAAAGAAAAGATTCCTTCAGGTGGAAAGCTGACAGCCACAACTTCCACCTCTGAAGTTTTCCCAAAAAAAGATTAACCTATGCCACACATGCAGCACTGGAATTTACAACCTGAAAAGTTTATATTCCCCCTATCCATTTTGTCTCTTAAAAAAACCCCCAAACTTGAGCAACTAAAGGTAGGACCAGAATCAATTTTATCGTATCTCAAAAAACCCCCCACCTATCAACAGCTTAAGGATGGCAAAATGTTAATCTGATATTATCCATAGTCAGACAGGCAGGAGACAGCCTTGACCAGATGTAACTTGAGTCTGAAATTAAAAAAAAAAAAAAAAAAAAAAGAAATTTGCTATGGAGGTCTTCAGAATTAAAGCTTTTTTCAAATTCTTTGACATATGATGCAATGCAGTTACTCAGATCTCCACAGACTTGCAAGAGGCTTAGCTCAGAACAGAGCTGCACTCAAAATAGCTGTTCTCACAATGACAGGAAAACCATATACATCTCCATTCTTCAAACCAGAAGAAAGGAATTAAGGCAAGATGTAGTGACAGAATGGTCTTTCTAGTAAAAGGAATAAACAGGACTGATATTTTATCTGCTGTAACTTGTATTAAAATACTTTTGTATGAAATGCTATAAAAGAACTACAATGGACTATATTTCGGTTGGCTTTTATTCCTTTGAATTTATAGGGGGCATATCAAAATTTCATAGAACACTTGAACTGACATAATAGCGTGTCTCTTAAGAAATAAGAGAGTCTAATCCATTACAAAGATTAGCATCACTGTGTACTGCTAGCTGAATTTTATATATTATACAAGTTGGGGAAAAAATAAAAATAAACAAACTCAGAATCTTTCTATACTTCATCCATAAAACAGAAATATGCAGATGACATAAGAAGCTGTTTTTTCCCCTCGGCTTAAAGGGTCACTGCAGTCAGAGTAACAAGTCCATTTCCCTGTTAGTGATCCTAATATCTTCCTTTTATGATTTCTATCCATGCTATTTGCTTTCTGATATTCTGTCCTGCCATAATTTACTTGCCTTCAACAGACTGATTTCTTATGAGTTGCTTCAGTGTCAAGTATCATGGCCTGAAAAACAACACTGAGGATCAGCCCAAAGTTATACCAACGTACTTAATACTCAGGTGTTTCTTTTAAAGGCAAGGGGAAGGAGAAAAAAAAAAAATCTCCTTCTGCTATATAGTCATGCACCTCAGTTTTACACTGAAGAAGAAAACGGAACATAATAGTGAAGATATTTATCACCTGCATCCTTTTGAAACTGGAAGTCTGAGTACTGCATACCACAAGTTACTGGGCATGAATTAAGAGTAGTTACTCTAGTTCCCTGAAGGATATTGCTATTCAATTTTTAAAACCAGAAAGGTAGTTCAATCCACATTACATACAGGGAACTGAGGATTCTACCTAGCACTAGTCACCTGACAATCAGCATTAAATTCGACAGTCTTACTTGATACTGTTAATACAAACCACAAAGGCTTTCTTCTGTCTAATCTACGCTGAAGCCGGAAGAAAACAAAATGTCCTCCCTACATTTTGCTAGCCTGCTTTGCTGACATAACTCAAAACAGATAATCGAAGATACTCTACTCCAGGAGGAATTTGTTGCTACTGTTTACTTGAAGATATGGCAACAAACATCTGTAGCTGTTCTCAGAGGTCAACGTCAGCATTGTCTTCAGTGAGTGGTGGCAGTCCTTCCACTCAAGACATATGGATGGGGCAAAGGAGAAGAATAGGACAACAAGCAAAACAAGGAAGCTACTAATTCCTGAGGATTTGACAAGAGGAAATCCTGTCATAGCTTACACTACAAGCAAATAAAAACTATGCATCAACAAATCCCTACCCACTTGGTTAATACTCCTCTGTGACAACAGTTTACTCTGAATTCTCATCCAAAGAAAACAGACAATAGATAGCAATCCCAGCCTTTCATACCAATTTTCAGTTAGTTACACATACTCCCATAATCTAAATGTTTATAAAGCACACTCACTTCACAAAGATGAAATTGTTTCCTACCTAGACAAAAATCTTTTGCCTGCTTAGATACTTGGCCTGGTATGAGTAACTACTCACCCTTAATGAATGCCTCATACTGTAACTGTCAGTATTTGACCCAGGTTTGTTTGGTTTGGGTTTTTTTAACTTAGAAATTGATATGAAGTTACCTTAAAAGACATTTCAAATAGCATCAATCCATGACATTTATTTTAATTATTTCTACTTATAACCACAGTACACAATGAAAGAGATATTCTGAAGTTATGTGACCATTCAATGATTTTCTCAATTTTACAGCTAGAAATAGCAGTGGATTAGGTTTGCTCACATGCACTTGTACAGTATTAACTTGTCTGTACAACAGACAAACATAACTGCTTACCTTGCCTAGATATTACTTGCACACTGAGTTGCACTGTTCCATCTGTTTTTACTCCTTGATCAAACAGGCTTCGATCTGGGTCCAGCTTGATAAAAGAAGAAAAAAAAATTAAAAATATGTATTAGTCTCACAGTTACAAGAAACTTATTCTCCTTTAGAGACATTTAGCATCTGCAGCAAATTTTCTGCAGAAGCATGCAAATATTTCAGTACTATGTCGACATAGTACACGACAGAAAGAACTTGATTGGAATTTGAAACTTGCTGTTCTGTTCTAGGTAGTTTCACTTACAGGGACATTTTTTAACCTAAAAAGGCAATGCAATACCTGGAAGTACCTTTGTGAAAGGTATCTACAATTCCTTTTCTCAGTTTTTAACACCTTCATAAAAACTCTTGCCTTTAAAGCAGTATTCTCCCTGTTGTTTCTGGAGAAGCCACAGGTATCTGATTGTAACTACAAATAAAACATCCAGCTAAGCACAATGTGAAACAGTTATACTGTCTAACATGTGGTGATGCTTGTAAAAATAACATGTGTCTAGAACTTTCCTGAGTAATTTTTTTGTGATCTATGCACCTGAACAGTATAAAAACCTTCTCGCTTTGTTCAGATTCAAAACAAGACTCTACTCATAGAGGTTCAGGCAGCAACTAAATGTTGTGGGCTACCTCAAGTGAAGACAGTATTGTCCTTGCCCTCATTCTTCTTCCACTTGCAAGATGTTTTTGGGGTTTTTTTGCTTTCTTACCCTTACCTCAGGAACCCTGAAAGTATTTTGATTTTATTCACACTGAATTAGTGTGTACACATTAAATGGTCTGACGATAACGAACCTGACATAAAATTGAACTCTTAATTACAATTAATATAGCAAATGAAGCATGAATTCCAAGAACAATAGAAGAAAGGGTTAAAATAGGTAAAATGGTTCTCCATTAAGAGGTTACATCTCTCATAAACCTTCAATTTACCGGGATATCTTGCAGGCAAATTTCATGTGCATCCAAGGAACACTGCAGTCTGGGTTCCAGCAACTTCTTAAGATTTCCAATGGGTTCATTGATGTCAATAGCTTGACTCACAAATTCTGCTGTGGTGTAGGTTTGCTCAACGATGCTTAAATACCAAATTAATACAACATATCATTATCTACATGTTAATACAGCTTGTGCAATACAGTATGCATATTTTTTAAAAAAAGTTAGAAGTAAGCTGACTAAAAGGTAATACTGACTCTGAAATCTTAACACCGTGGAGAAAAACTCCTAGCTTGAGTAGAGAATGAATTACTAAATTTCGTCCTGTTAATTTTACAGGACGAATTTATGTAACTTCTTTTTCCCTGTTGCAGTTAAAAAGCTAGGTTAAATACCAAGATTATTTTCAGATTACATCATGATTAGTACATTATATATTATTAATGTGCAGGCAGAGTAAACTAGCTCTATTTGCCTTGCCTAGACTGTATTTAAAAGATATTCAAGTTAAAAACAAACACAGAAACTTAACAGATAGGGAACAAAGAAGGAAAAAAATCCACTCTCATATAGAGGGATTGTCCATGTCTTTTAACCAGTCAGCACAAAGATAAGCTTAACGCATACAAGACACAATCAGAAGGAACTACAGCAACGTGGAGTCTTGAAGGAAACATTAGTCACATGCCATGGTTGTCCTGCACTAAAATGATGACAGTATTGGTGTAGGCATTCAGAAACATCAATGTAACTCATATCTTAACAATGACCTTAGACAGGTGGTCTCTCTACATTTACACAGAAGGAAATCAGAAAGTATACAGACATAGTCAGTTTGTAAGTAGTAAAAATACACGAGGAGCTCAGAATAAGACAACACTTAGTGGTTTTGAATCAGTTCTCCAAAACGAGTTCTTAAAGAGCAGGTCACCTACCAGCCTCAGTTATTTCTATCCAACACATTAACTGTCTCTCAGTGCTTTCAAAAACAGTTGTAAAAATTAGGAGGGAAGCATTAGGAATAAAAACAGGTTGAGGGAATTAAGTCAAGGGATATCACACTTCAGGATCTACAGTTTCAATGGCCCTAACGACAATAGTCAATAGACACAGAACATAATTTCTGCTCTGTTAAAAACAAATGCTCCTGTATAACAGTAAAGGAATGGACTGGAGAAACTGAAAGGTTCACCTCAATTACAGAAGGATACACTGAAGCTGAAAGGTTTGCAGCGTGTACATGTAGACATATTCCTACAGGCATGGAAGTAGGGGAACGAGAACTACTAAGAATGTAGCAAGAGATACATAAAACGGTTTGGGATTTAAGCAATTAAGATTGAAGAATATGATAGCGCTATACTGGTTTACTATATCAGCTACAGTTGTACTTCAAGAAAACCACCCTTTAATTAGATTCAAAGCAGAAAAACTGAAGAGAACACAAGCAAAGCTAAGAACTTCATATCCAGCAATTAAGCCGAAAAACTGGAAACAATCAACTGCAGGATTATGGAGATCGTACTGAGCCAGTTACTTCTGCCAGTTTAACGTTACTTCTTTTTGCCCAGCTAGGAAACACTTGTACTTATTTCATAAGCATGGCCATCTCTGAAACATTACGCAATAATAAATCTGAATAACGTGTGTGCAGCCACAAATCTGAAACCAATTAAAGAAAATATATAAATAAATGAATGAATTGCAGCCTAAGGACCCCAAAAAGCAAAGACAGTACATACCTTTCTTCAGTGCACTCCTGTTTCTCAGTTCCATCAATTTCTATTTCTATCAGCTCCTCTGCCTCTCTCTTAGTCATGGCTAAAATGTCTTAAGAACAGAGCTATGAACAGAAAAGAATTTTTTGTAAGTTACAAACAAAACTAGATGACGGGTTGTGTCCTATCAAACATCTTTTAAACTAAATACCAGGGTAGCCTTTTAAAGACAGGAATTTACTTTAAAAATAAAGCCAAAAGCTAATATAGATTTCACAAAACAGATGACAATACCTGTTCATCAAACAAACATTCCAGAAGGAAATCCAGGACTATGAATGGACATTAGCACAGAGCCCAAAGCCTGATTTTCTTGGAGGCATCCAAATTTACTGAATGTTTTTGTTATGGGCCAGCTACAGCTTTTAGTGGCCAGCTGCAAAGAACTTCTGAAAAGAATTTGAAAGTTATGCATATTTTGCTGTCTAGATTCAGCTACATACTACCTTCCTAGCAAGGCTGAAAGACATTGCTTATAAATTTAAGCAGCATTTTACATAAAATGCTGCAACTGGAAGCTAGACAGAAGATCCACGATTTCCTCATAGGTAAACAAACTCAACAGTAAAGTGTTTATTGACTGTCCCATCTTTCCATCCATCCATCCCTCTCATGGGCAATCACTTGATGATAGGTGCATAATGAATGCATCCTAAGGCAGTATGTTAGCAATTAAAAGGAAGACCGTTCTGTGACAATATGCTGATTGACAGTGCAGATTTTCATGCCCAGTAGAATACTGAAGTCTGTTGAAATGTAAGGGGGAAAGAAAGAACTACAGCATTTGGTCTGTAAAGCCACAGTGTATACAATATTATCATGTTTCACTAACCATCCCATACATCATAAGTATGAAATACATACAACATAGAACTGGGACAAGTTACAGTAACAGTTTATAATAAATAACACCACCAAGTTATAGGAAAAGGAGTAGGAAGTAGGAGTACAGAGGAGAAAATCACATTAGAAAAAGCAAAACATGCTACTATTTAAATATCCACAATAGAAGAGATTAGCAAGGTTTCCATCCTGGAATTATTCTTTCCCAGGGACTAGTCTATCCCAGACTCAACTGTTAATAAGTCAATATCTTAAAGATAATAAGGGAACTTATTAAACTTTAAAAAGTCTCAAAATGAACACTAACCAATTAAGTTGTACTGTTTTTAGAGAAAAGGTTTAAAGAAATTCAAACTGCTCATTTTATTATCTCCTTCAAAAACTACTACGTAAAATTACTTTTGAAGAAACCAAGTGCTGCACTTGATGTCAATCTGTAAGAAGCTGCCAGGGCTAGACAGCAAGTAAACAGCACCTTATCAATATCTCATCACTAGAGGCAAACCCAGAATCTGTTCTGCTCACCGATCTGGCGCTGTGAAAATCCCCTAATTGCCAGGGTAGGGTCCGCTGAACTGGGCCCTGGGATACAATTCCTGTATCACTTAATCTTGCATATCATCTGCACAATAAATGGAGAAGAATGAAACACCACTTCTGAAGAATGCAGACAAGCTTAATTAAATAACTGAAATAACTGACACCTGTATTGTTACAGGTGATTTGGTTAACTGTTAAAATATTTTTTGAAATTAAGTTTTGAGCCAAGTCCCTTACTGAAAACTCCCAAACAAGCTAACTGGTATCATAAAAAAGGGGGAAATTCTTTCCTGTATTAGCAATGAGATTAAAAACCCACTAAGTTATCATTTTTTTTTTGTGAGGAAGGGAGTTTACCAGTAAGGTCACAAAAGGGGTTAGGCTAGGATTTCTGTTCCTTGATGTATTCCTAAGTTACTTATTGAGAAAACTGCAGACTTGCAGAAAGAACTTGCCACCTTGAATGATTTCTGGCAGAAAATATACAGTATTGGTAAATGTAAAAGTGATACACAGTGAGTAAATATTATAACAGCATAGTAACTGTATAGAATTAGGTAAGATATTTTGAAGTCCCTATGGATTGGACTCCCAATTGGCAGCTGGGCTAGTAACTGTTCACTCACTCTTCAAAGGTGCTTTGTGGTTGCATCTCACAGGCTCTTCCACATTTCTGGTTACCCTGGGGAGGTAGGAGAGGGGAGCACAGGCACAGACAGCAGGTACAGAAAGAGGGAAAAAAGATGGTTCCATTGAGCACGGATACAAGCAAGGGAGATGACGGGTGGAAAGAGGAAGAATAACATTATAACAAACATGTAAAGTCATTAACAGTTCAGAGAAACCTGATGGGGAAAATTATTCACTCTTTCCTACACTAGAATAGAGACTCTGATGGTATGAGCATTTCACATGAAGTCTAGCAAAATTTGTTGCTACAGGATGATGCAGAGATTGAAAGTGCACATAGGTTCAGATAGGACCAAGCTTCCTGAGCCTGCCGTGAAGGCTGCTGAGAAACAAGAACTCAAACAGCCTGGCTTGTTAGGAGGGTCAATGTGGCAGCAATACCACAACAGCAGCATTTGTCTGGAGGAACGTATAAAACCGTGCTTGATTTGTGGAAAGTACAGCATACTGATTTCTGCTTGGGTTTACTTTTCCTTCAATCTAAAAAGCCCTAAGACTTTTATCCAAGTTATCCAAGAAGGAATCTGACCACAATGCCTGACACAGACCTCCGCTAATGTTAAGAGAAGGCACTTGTTAACAGACCCCTTCTTCCCCTGCACCACAGCCCAGTGCTACTCCAGTATCTTTTACAGTTTGACTTTAGCATTTGGAGAGAAGTCCCATTGTTCTGTTAAGACCTATCTTTTCTTTTCCCTAGCACACAAGGAATTAAGCAAGTAACAAGCCCATCATGACATGGGCACAAACTCTACTACTAGAATACGTGTTTGTTATCCTACCAGGTAGTTGTGAAGTGGGGGTGACTGCTGGAGCCCATATGCATAATGAAGCCAAACCACTGGAGATACTTGTGCTCCCAAGCTCCGGTGTTCATGGAGCATTTGGTACTATCCATCCCTATTATTATTCAAACTGGTAAACCCCAACGCAAGCTAGGTAACAACGCAGACAACCAACCCATCTTTTACAGATCAGCTTTTGCAAGTCATCAGCCAGTTCGGATTTAAGACAAAGGCAGTGGACCACTAAACGAGGCAGAATCATGCCAGCTTTCGTGTTTGCTTTCATCAATAGTCAGAAAATAAATCCGAACCGGGAGAAGTGGTTGTGTAGCACGTATCTGACCGAACACCAGGAAGCGAACTATGTAAGATACCAAATACCCTCTTACGCTTTCACCTAAAGTAAGTTTTTACAAGTGGAGTAAGTTTACACGCCCCGGAGCAGCCTCACGGACCTCGGTCCGGGCTGCCTGACTCGCCCCCGGCCGCGGCGGCAGGACCTGCGGCGGGAAGGCTTCACCCTCCTCCCGCCCCCGGCGCGCCAGGTCCGCCGCGCTGCCCGAGGGGCCCTTTCCCGCGGCCCGGCGCAGTCGGCGGCCGCAGGCTCCATTTCCCGCTGCCGGGGTGGCCGGCGCCGAGGCCCCTCGGGACGGGACGGGACGCCCCAGCCCGCTCCTCCGGCCGCGGGGCCGCCGCCACGGGCCCTCCTGCGGGCGGGCGAGCAGGCGGTGCCGCCGCAGCCAGGCCGGCGCAGACCTGCGGCCGAGGCGAGGCCGCTCCTCCCCGCAGGCCCCGGTTGTCCCCCTGCCACCCCGCCCGCTTCCCCCCCCCCCCTCCTCCCCGCGGCGCCTCGTCGTTGTTTGAACCCGAAACGGAAATGAGACTCGCGGCGCCGGGGAGAAACGGAAACAAAACACGGGCCGGGCCGCCAGGCCGCGCCGCGCTCACCCGCCGCCGCTGTCCGCCGCGCCGGCCCCGAGCGGAGCGGCCGCACGACACCTCCCGCCGGCCGCAGCCCTCGCAGCTCCACCGGGTCCCGCCGCCGCCGCCCTGAGGAGGCCGTCGCGCGCTCGGGATTGGGCAACGCGGCCCAGCGCGGGCCCGGGCGGGGAGGGCGCGCCGACGCCGCCACCCCCCGCGCAGGTGCGGGAACTACAGCTCCCGGCGGCCCCCGCGCGCCGCCAATCCGCGGGCGGGGGCGGGGTTGCTGGCGCCCGTCACTCCGAACGGTTTCCCCTCGCCCGGAAGCGTATCGCCTACTTCCGGCGGTAACGGTCGGTGGTGAGTTTTTTCCGTGCTCCCTCTCCCCGCGGCTGGCGGCAGAGCGGGGCGGGGCGGGGCGGCGGGGCGGACGCCGCCTCCCGGGGACTCCCTGTGCGCGGCCGCGGGGCTCAGCGCTGTGGCGGTAGCGGGCGGCGCGGGACGGGACTTTTTCCCGGCGTGCATTGCGCGGGGAGGCGGGGCGGGCCTGGGGCGGCGGTGGCTCTCCCAAGGTGACTGGAGCTGGGTCGGGGCGGCCCCGCGGCGCCGGTGCGTGCGGGGGAGCCGCTCCTCCTCCGTCGTTATGCGCTGGGGGTATCCGAGCCTTGGGGCTAACGGCGCCTGCCGGCCCCGCCGCCTGCGGGGGGTTGTCGGGCGGGTGGGCGGCCGGGGGAGATGGAGACAGTGACGAGGGGGGGGGGGCGGGAGTGGTGGGGCCGGCGGGCGGTGCTGCTGCTGGCTTTGACTGGGTTAAAATTGTTACTTTTCCTTTAAAAAAGCAAACCTTCAAACTGCCAGTTTGTCTCGGTGGTGGTGCGAACAAAGTGGGTCGCAGTGCGCGGACGTGTGGCACGGTGCCCTTTGGGGTCAGGGCTGCTTGCGTTTTCACCCCAGATTGCTGGTTTAAATTATTTTCTATAGCTCATCCCTGAACTAAATTCTTCATGCATTTATATTGCAGAAAGAGCTACCTAATTCTGCGTTTCTGTTTTGTTATTTTTTTTTTTTTAGCTAAAGCATTAGTGTCATCATGATTCTGCATCAGATTCTGCGACTTTCTTCCCTCTTTCGGTCTGCTGTTTCCATTCACTTGCGCAGAAACATTGGGCTTTCTGCTATTGTCTTTAATAAGGCAAAAGAGCTTGATCCAGTTCAGAAGCTCTTCTTGGATAAGATTAGAGAATACAACACAAAGAGCAAGTAAGTAAAGGAAATTATTTTAAGTCTGATGGCAAAAGGGGGAAAAATGTTGATTAGGACAAATGTTAACTCTCTAGCTTGATCTCTAAGTACTTACGGTGATTTCTGTGTCAATAGGCAACATTCTGTTAGGTGCTGACATCATCGGGGAGCAGACTCAGTTCTTTCAAAAGGCATTTGACTGTTTAAATTCTTACACTGATAACCTTACCTCTGTCTGGTAGTGATGGAGGGAAACTGGAAAGAACAGTCTCTTGAATCAAATTTCTCTTTAACAACTACTGAGAGCCCATGTAAAGCTGGCTAGAAGTATTTTATGTCAATATTTTAGTTTTAAAAATGAGCGAAGGATGGCACAAATGTTTGAGTGTTTTGGTTTGGGTCTTTTTTTTTTAGAAGCATAATACTTCGATGCAGCTTTCACTGGTAGACTTCTTTGGTATAAAATGATAGTTTAAGCAGAAGGTATGCCCAGGTTTAAAGCTAAATTTAGAGCAAATCTAGCTCTTGTGTTCTGAAAGAACACTTGAAACCACTGACACACTGGCTGATACATGGTGATAGTTCTGCTGTTGGTGGTATATGCTGGTGCAAGAATGTATTGAGAAGGTGACATTGGCACAGTTGTAAATGCAAAATTCAATTTTTTCCACTGTGGTTCAGGAGAAAGTTGCCTTATTATTTCATGGACCGTTCTGAAATAAGTTTCTGGTTTGCTCACTAAACAACCTCAGTGGGTTTAATTCTGCTCTGAAAGAGAGTTCTTGCTTTCCAGCAACACTTCCTGGTAGTGTCATGAGTGAGACGGCTTGTTCTTGCATACCTGACAGAAAACATCCATTTTTTTCCCCTTAAAAAAAAAAAAAGAAGAAAAAAGTAAAGCTGATGTCATTCTTCTTAGGGAGCTAAGGTGCTCAATGAAGTTTTTGTACACTATGGAAATATATCAGTGTATTAACTTTTACCCATGTATGTGGTCTGTAAATACAAAAAAACCCACTTTTTTTTTTTCTGGGGAAAATGGATACTTTTCAGTCTTGTTTCCAGAAGCTGAATGGAAGTGAACTCCAAGAGCAACTGAGAATTAATGGAACTGTGAGGCTGGTTCATTAAACATCTTCAGTTAATAAGTAAATTCAAATGGAATCTTAGATTCTTGCAATGTTTAAACTAAGTATTTAACAGCAAACTGTGTAGCTTATTCTTGGGAAGGAAATAAGCCACTTCTTAGTTGAACTGGAGAAAGACGTGTGTTTCCACACTTCCAAACCAGCCTGTGTAGGGAAGCACGTTTTCAGTGGCTTTACCAATCATATGCGTTATCTGTGTCGGTACTAGTGAGGATTGGTAATATAAAGAGGTTTTTTTTAATTTATATTTGTATTCCAGGAAATTCCTGTCTGAGTCTATATGAATGTGTGATGCCCTGTCTCGGTTTTTTGCTTGTTTAGTATTCAAATCATGTTCTCTTTGCAAGAATAGTTAAGCTTTAGTAACCAAGATCACTAATTCAGAAATAGCAGAGGTACAAATCACAATTTTGTCAGGAAGTCACACCTGGAACAAGTGAAACTAAGAGCCCTGAAAGCCTGGATACTCAGTGTATTTTTATGTCTCAAAAGGCTACCTTTGTACTTCACCCTGATAACCTTGTTCATGTGTAAGGTAGGTAGGCCCTACGGTGTGTCATATCTCAACTTTTGGAAATGGTCAGAATGGTTTTAATTCATAAGTGGCCATGAAAATGTAGAAGTTCCACATGAAATTTCAGAACTGAACTGTTAATCAGAACTTTTGATGTTTTTTTAGGCAAGCTGGAGGGCCTGTTGATGTGGGCCCTGAGTTTCAGAAAGACATGAATGAATCCCTTGCTAGACTTCAACGGGCGTATGGTGAGGGAGATCTAACCAAGTTTCCAGAATTTAAATTTCAGGGTGAGTTACAATCTTATTGAACTTCTAATTGCAAGTAAGGACGTGTTTACTAACTGCTTTTTGTAATTCACTGCCATTTAGGTTTTCTTTAGACCATTAATTTCATGTAAGATGCCCTCAGTGAATTTCCTTACTTTTGCATAGTTCACATCTGATTCCCTTTGACTTTTTTTTTAAATTATTTGCCTTTTCAATGAAGATGGGGACTTATACTGATGCTTAACCAAACTTGTTGTCACATCAGGGTATCTGAAGTACCCTTCACAGACTCTAAAGAAATAGCCCAAATATAAACAGAAATAGCCAAAGGCCTACTGTTATATTTTTTTCTCATCCTCCCAAAGAGGTCAGCAGACTGTAATACGAAAAACATTTGTCTATGTCAGCCAAACTGCAATTTGTAAATCTTGTCAGCTCATCTGGAAAGCTGGTGATTTCAGAAAATGAATATAGAACTTAACTCTGTTACTGATTATTTCATGACTAAATTATGTTAAACCTTTTTTCTTCAGTTAATTGGATATGATTTATGTTTAACTGCTTTAAGTTTGTGTTAGCATGTTTTTGTATCACCCAGATTGATTATGATAAGAAGAATGCTTGTGATGATGGGTTTATCAAGAATGCAAAGGGACTGCACAAACTGTCTGCCTTGGGACATAAAGGCAACTTAATTTTTTTTATGGACAGGCTCATTTCTATAGTTCTGTGGGTTTTTTTGCTTGCTTATGTAAGTACAGCTCAATGTCTTCATTGCTTACAAGCAGTTTCAGCTAAAGTCATGTTTTGGGGGAGTAAGCTGTCCTTCCCATAAGCTGTAAGCAGCTGGTAGCTGGGATTCGGCAATCTTTTGAACATGCCAGGGAACTTGGTTTACGTGACAAGGTTTTGATAGCGGTGGGCTGCAGGGGTGGCCTCTGTGAGGAGAGGCCAGGGGCTGTCCTCACATCAGACAGAGCCAGTTCCATCTGGCTCCAAAACGGACCCACTGCAGGACCCAGCTGAGCCAGTCAGCGATGCTGGTGGTGCTGCTGTGACAACATATTTTAAAAAGCATGAAAAATGCTGTCCCTGTTCTCAGCCGTCGGAGGGAGGGAAAGAGTGGGAGAGCACAAGGCTTACTGGGCACCTGGCAGCCAAGGTGAACCCACCATAGTCAGTCACTTGTAATTCTGATCAGACTAACTGGAAATTCTAATTTAGACTAGGAACACACCTAAAAATGTTTTGGGTTTTGGTGGTATTTCAGTTGGATTAAGGAAGAATTTGGTGTCAGATTGTTACTGGTGCAAAGAAACCAGAGCATCTGTAAAGTAGGATCTATGGTGTTGGTTTTGTTTTTTTTGTTTGAAGGATGTGGTTTCTTTATATTCAGTTTTATTTTTCTATAATATGTGAAACAATGCATACTAAAGTTTAGGAGGGTTTTTTGTAATGAAACAAAACTTGTGTGACCATAGGAACAGAACAAAGGGGGGAGTAGGCGGAGACCATGTTCTTTTACCACTGTTACCCATCCTTAACCTAATTTCAACAAGTTTTGAAAACTTAAGTGGCTAGATATGTAGAAACTTAATTTTTTGTCTTAGTGGAGATAACTATAAGCTGAGCCCTACCTCTCAGACTCTTTGTAGCAAGGAGAACAGACATTAATAGCTCCCCTGTCAAAAGCCCTAATCCTTCTGCATTTGTACCTCTGACATCAAGAACTCCTTCATCGGTGTTTGTATGTGGAGAGTATCTCTTGCTGAGTCGAGTTGAAATTGTGCACCCTATTCTCTTAATCAGCTGTAAGACACTAATCAAGAGGAAAGCAGCTTGGTTACTTGTTCTTGTATCAGAGCCATGTTGGAAATACAAGTATCATGTTGTCCAGTAACATTCTGGTCGATGTCTTGAGTTTCTCTGCTGTCTTCTTCCCTACTCCAGGTGTTGCTAAAAGCTGTTCTGGCAGAATGTCACTAAGGTACATGTCTGTCTTAAACCTTACACATAACTCCTCTAAGGTGGAAAAGACCTGTCTCCAGTGTAGTTTATTCATTAGTGCTTCCCACATCCAATCATACCCTGATACAAACAAAGTAAGTGGTGGTGTAGACTGCAATGTACAAGAGCTTGCTTTAGGCTTGCCAACTTCAGGTTTAGGGTTTTTTTTTTTTTTAATAATAGATGAATTGTGGTATTTGAGGCTGGAATAAAAAGAGACTAATATGACTCTCCTCTCTCTCTCCCCTTCTTCCTTTAGAGCCCAACTTTGAGGAGACTCCAAAATGATCTCTGCAGGCTGTACCCCAAACAGCAGTGAACGTCAATGGAGTTGCTGAACATGGCATCAGTTGTAAATTAATAAATGCAGTATTTCAGAAGTGTGAATAAGTTCTTAACTGTATGGTGAGCATAGTTAGCTATGATCATCAACTCTTTAAGTGACTGAGGTAGCTGAGTAGTGTTTCTCAATGTTAACTGCAAAACTCCTTTGCCAAGCCACATCTTAGCGCTGAGGAGTTAAAACACTGATAATGGCACACCAAGAAGGAACTACCTGTTTTTTCTGAGTTTGTCACGTAGAATCACAGAATGGTTTGGGTTGGAAACAACCTTAAAAGACCATCTAGTTCCAACCCCCCTGCTATGGGCAGGGACACCCTCCACTAGACCAGGTTGCCTAAAGCCCCATCCAGCCTGGCCTTGAACACTTCCAGGGAGGGGACATCTGCAGCTTCTCTGGGCAACCTGTTCCATCCAAAAAGCTTCTGCAGGAAGAAAAAAAACCCATGAACACTAAATTGGTAGCAAAGCCCTATGGAAGTGATGAATCTGCACAGCTAAAAGCACAGGCACAAATACACTAACACTGCATCAATGAACACACAAATGATGAAGCATTACCTCTACAGAAGCAACTGAATACCTGTTAATGAAGTTGTGAGATTTAAACTTCAGTAACTGAACTATTGACAAACGTTTCAGGTTCTGAGGAACTTTATTTGTGACACTTCAACAGTTAGGGACCAAATACTTCAGCTTGAGTTGTACTGGTGTGATTTTTCTTCATAATGCAAGTTACATGTGCAGTCTACAGTGAGAGAGAGATACTTCCTTGTGGAAGAGGAGCTGTAGGCATTTTATATTAGATAATAAAACACTGCTTGACCCTCAATTACAGGAAGCTTTATTCAGTCAGAATAGTGATTTTAAGTCTGCATTGCTACTTAACACACTTATAGATGGCTTTGGCAAATTAATACAATGTCAAGGTACTAATAAGTCAGGATGGCTGGAGAGTTTGAGCCCTCGACAATGGTGGAGACAAGCAGTAGAAGTAGTGGTAGCAAGGTCATCATGAAAGTTATTTGAAGAGACCATTCCAAGCTGTAAGAGTGAATCCTGTATTGCTGCACATACACGTGAACAAAATGAGAAGTCTTCACACAGATTGACCTGTATATTCAATTTAGTTCTATCTTTAAGTTAAGTTTTTTGGGTTTTGGTTTTTTTTTTTTTTTAAAAGCAATCAGGTTGACTAGATCTAAACATTGGCAGTTTCTAATTTCAGCATCTAGTATGTGGAAACAATATTTACAGAGTAGAGGTCAAAAGATCCCTTTGATACTTTTGTATAACAAGTAGTCATTTGATGTCCCTCACAGAGGCTGAAATCTTCTAAATAACAAAGGACTTGGTATGCTTGAAATCCTAAATTAAGCAAACAAGGTTACATAAGTAATAGTTCCAAGATTTTAACCAGATTAACATTTAGTGTATGTTTCACAAGAAACTAAGGCATTGAGATTGAAGAGAAACATGCCTGAAGCACTGTTAGTCAATGTTTACTCTTTTCTGGAAAGGGAAGTCTACAGCATGCACTGCTACACAGAATATTAGTAATACCCTATTAAAAAATGCAAGTATCAACAGCTCTGTTGAGCATCTGATTCATCTGTCTTAATATTGATAAACATACCACAGCTCTTCAAAGTTTGCTCCTTCCCACTCAGAGCAACCAGGTAGCTGGCCTCAGTAAGTTTCTTATGTACCTACTGGGTGAAGGAATAAGCTTATGCTATTTAGTATGTTGTTTTAATTAAAAGAAATGGGTGGCATTCAGCAAGCTTTTAAGGCTAATAATATAGCCTTAAACTATAGATAGTGAAATTACATTGCTCCTAGTTGAAGCTTTAGTTGGAGCTCCGCTGTTTTTGCATCAATCTGAAGAGCTGAAGCAATGTACATGCAGTTAAAGCCCTTGAGCCCCCTCAATGAGGGGGGGGCGGTTGGAAAGTAAGTTTAGCTTCCATATTTAGTCAAGCCTTTTGGCCCACATTAGTCTTAGAGGAATTAAGGCCCAATCTTTTTCTCACTGCTGCCTTGGACTGTGTCTGACATCTTAACACTTTAAAGACACTACTGAATGCAAGAGACTTGCCTTTTCACTTGTAGATTGATAGTTGGTCTTCTTTCTGTTAACAGAACAGGAAAGGAACATAGGTTAGTGACTTTTCTGGTGTTAGGTTTAACCCTTTGAGAACCTTATTTATGAATGCATTTTTCCAGATTTCCAGCAATCCTTAAGAGTTTTTTCCCCTCTTAGAAAAAAGTTACAATAACAAATCCATTGAATGCTTTTCGACAGCTGTCGTTATCTCATAAACCACTATCAAATTACCTTCCATAGCTTGTCTTTTTAAGTCTTCCAGTTATACTTTTTGTCTCGTTCATGGCTAGTATGTCACACAGTATTTTAAAGTAATATTTGTATTTCTATTTAGTGCATTGCCTTTTTTTTTTTAACTTGCTAGAAGTGCTAAGATAAACTTTTAAAAGCAAAAAAATTGTAAAAAAAAAAAAAAAAAAAAGGTGGCCAGCCTCCAGTGAAGCACACAATTTTAGCCTTGTGTGGGAGCACCAAAATAGCTTGAGGGATTCTGACTTTCTCCTAAGTAATTTAAGTGCATGAAATAAATCCGTATCAAAGGAGTAGACCAGACACCCTCAGAAAGTTTCCACCAGTTGTATTTTTACAAAACATTTCCTGAAATAATCTGTAGACATGGATGAGGCCAGTTCAATTTGGTTCTGATCATCTTTTGTCTAGTTTGAAGAAGAGACAAATGCATGCCTGTAGCTGACTTTTAGGAGTGTGAATCATAACTATGTAAAAAGACACATCTGCACATTTATCACAGTAATAATGCTTAATTCATTTTCTGACCAGCACACTGGTTCTAATAAGGGAACCAGCTGGTATGTAGGATCAAGTTTATTTCAGTGTTCAAAAAACCCACTGGACAAGAATCATGAGAAAGGCCTTAAACAATCATCACAGTTACTAAATCATCAGAAATGTAAATGAAGTTTGCAGTGATTTGTGTACTATTTGCATTGAGATACTTACTGGGAAGAGCTTTCCTCTGAAAAAGGGAAAAAAAATAAATTAGCACAAGAACAGTTTCCTTAGCAGATATAAAGTTCTTTGAAATACTTATTCATAGCTTATTCCGCTCTTCAGTTTCTAGGAGGAGTTTCTGAACCAAATGTGTCTTTTTGGTGTAGTGAGTTTAACCAAAAGAGAGTAGGTTGCTTTCAAAGGTAACTGAACTTCTAAGCGACCACGAATCGTGACTTTCCGGCAGCTCCGTCAGCCTGTGACTTTCCGGCAGCAGGCCGCCTCGCCCCCGACCTCCGGCAGCCCTTCGCGCTGTGCTGGCCCAGCCCTGCAGGCACTCGAGCCAGCGCTGCCGAGGGGGTTGCTCGGTGCCTCTGCCGCAATCCTGAAAAGCGACCCTGCTGTCTCACGTGCACTTTTGCCGTGACCCAGAAGAGGGAGCCAGTAATTTAGTTTTCCCCTCATCAGAACTCAGCCGCTCAGACCTCCTAGCCTAGGAGTGCACTCGCACGGCTTGTTTTTACGTTGCCTTTGCTGCTCCCTCTGAAAACTAGAGCCGAGATGCTGGACGAACCGGGGTTCGGCTCGTTGCTCTCCCCAGACTGCTCTTTGGTAGCCTTATGCAACTGCACGAACCTCTCCACGTCATTCTTGAAGTAGCTTTGCCGTAGAAGTTGGCAGAATAAAAATGACTACACAAAAAAGTTGCTGTTGTAACGCTCCTTAGCTTCAGTACCAGGGAGTTAGAGCCTTCGTGAAAAGGAGGCCACGTTACAGTCAGCAGAAGTACAGACTCTTTTTTTTTTTTTTTTTTTGACACAAGGAAGGAGTGATTTTATTTTACTTACTTGTAAAGTAGCCCTTTTTTTGGGCATAAAATACTCCAAGGCCACACAATGCCATTACCAGAGCCACAAATACTACAGCAGCGATGATACCACCTACGTTTAGGTCATCTGTAATTATAAAACATGTCCCATGTTGTAAGTTGTAAAAATTTCCATTGGGTGGATTTTTTTTCCCTAATTACTAAAGGCACTATTGGTATCTATAGGTACTTTTATTTTGAAGGTGATGACCCATGCGCATTTCCTCATAGAATCACTAAGAGCTTCAGACAATCATCCATTTCAATAAAAACAAAAATATCGACAAGCAGAAACATTTTCATGGGTTTTTGTTATATGTCCAATTACTTACTTGAATTCTGACTTTAAGCATACTGAATATATGGTTGGGAATTTTACCCCAAAACTATCAATTTTTGTGCATTCCTTGATAACAATTTAGGACTTTGGTAAGTATTTCCACAACAGAGGGTTTCTCTCTTGGGAGCTTGCAGAACACTTGCTCAATCTACCAGGAATGCATGAAAAGCTGTGACACAGTGATTTTCAGCTAAGTTCCAAGAAAGCACCTGACAAGTGCTTTATGGAATACTTGGACATAAACCTCTGTACAGTATTTGTTAGGATCTTTTAGAAACTTTAAACATTTCTTTACCATCTGCTTTTCTATCACATCTGCAAGAGCTAGTTTTATATTTGGCAAAAACATTCATACATTTTGGGTTACTATAGACTCTGCCCCTCCAGCCTTTGCTACATTTTTTATTAGCTAAACAATGTTACACTTCACCTAAGCTGTGCAAATAGAAAAGAAACAGGCAGCAGGATTTTTTTTTTTTTTTTTTTAAGTGTTCCTCTGGCAGGTATAAATGAGTCATTCAGTTAAATTTCTGATCTGTTACATTAAGATCTCACATGAATGCATCTCAAAAGGGAGGCTGTTCATAATGAGAATAAGCCAGCGGACTGGCACATTATGTTGTACAGCTTCCACAAAAGCATTCTGAAATATTAAGGATCTCTCATGGATACTGCTGTTGTGTGAAGTTCAGTGTTTAGCAACCTAAAGGCTGGCTACTGCAATAATTTCAAGGTACTAAACTAGCTGCTCTTCTGTGAAATGCAGTGAGATATGTTTGTGCTGTAAGAAAGGAACGCTTTAAGTAGCCACAGCAACTACATATAAGGAACTCATATTATTATTATTCCTCCCCTAAAATGCTATAATCAAACAAAAAGATGTAATTCAATCTGGTCTTAGTTTCTCGGCTGCATCATGCAATAAAATCATTCCTATTGCTAGACTGCTTTCCGCCCGTACTTGCTTTGACACATACCCACTTGCATTCGCTTCACTGCGCATTTCTGAGGTAATCCAATCCCATTGGAGGCTTCACAGAAATACTCTCCAGTGTCATTCTTTGTAACTGTGTTAAATAGCTGTTAAGACAGAGTCCAAAACCATTATCAGGATGGAAAAAAAAAATCAGAATTTCCTGTGGGATAGAAATTTTGACATGTCAACAGTGGGCCTTTTAGATGGACATTTTAACTAGATGGAGTGTATCTACAAGGAGATTCTTTTCCAGTAGATCAGTACTTTCCAATAAACTGCATTTTCTTATACATGTTCTAATTTCAGAATTCTTGAAATGAGAACATTTTGTTCACTTTACCAAAACAACAACAAAAAAATACAAAAAAAATTATCATGTACTACAAAAAAACATTTCCCACAGAAAGTTTGTGGGGTTTTTTCTCTCCCCCAGAAATGGCACTTTCTCTCTTCTTCCAACGGAGAAATACTAAACTGCACTATATTATCAAATACTATTACTGTAAAAATGAAAATGAGGAAGCAAGAGATGGACAGAGACTGACCTCATGTCAATTCCAGTGTTTCACTGTATTTATTTTTTTAATCATTTGACTTGTTAACTCTTTTTCCCTTTAATATATCCCATACTTTAAAAGTCAGATTTCAGAAGTGATTAGTAATTTTGAGTAGTCCACCTAATTTCCAAAGTGTGCTGAAAGATCCACAGCACCTCTGAATGCTTAATCACATTTCAGTTACCAAAGTTGGTCGTGCACAAGAGTAGGGTGTTCCTAGAACAACCCTTTACTTCTGAAAAATCTCAGCTGACAATGCATCGTAAGTAGTATGTATCCAGTTTTTTTAGAAGGATCAGCTAATTGGGGGGAGGGGAGAGGGGAAGAGGGGATGGAAAAGAGATGGCCAGTTTGGAGGGGGGGAATCAAACAACAACTAAACCAAAAACCCCACACTAAGCTTCCTTAAAGCCCTGACTCATTCCCACTGACTTCACAAGTACTGGACTGGAAGCTGTAAATGCCACTGGATTGCACAGATTCTGGACTGCCCTTAGTGCTGCACTCCCACTGAAGTGTGTGAAGTTTCTATTTCAGATTTGAAGGCACTATCAAATACAACTCTCTTGACATACTAAGAGATCATTCTCACCCAGCACAAGGTGAAATTTGTCATGTATATTCTAGATTCTGCTCATTTATCATTACTGCAGCCTTGCAACTCAACTCACCCAATTTGTCTATATCACTCAAAATCTATGGCTTGCCATTGGTCTGAGGAAGAAACTACCTTCTATATTTGTTAGCACATGTTTCAGTGTGACATTGATCTCCAACAAAGACCTTGTGCATTTTTGGATTAAGACCACTGTGCATCATTGTACTAAACAGCACATTTGGTCTTATTGACAGCTGGTTATGACAGAATTGGTTGTTACACTTACCAGAGTGCCAGACTTTTTATTCATGGAGTAAGTTACGTTTGCTGCTCTAGCGCTGCCCATTCCTGTCTTTTCCAGTAAGGCAACACCGTTCTTGTACCACTGGTACTCAGATGGAGGAGACCCCTCAGTCTCCTTACAGCTCAGTTCCACTACTGTTCCCGTCATTGCGGAGCTGGGTACCTCACATACCGGAGTAGCTGGAGCAACTGGACAATGAAATTGCACTTATTATGCAGTCTTATCGGTACTGTCTATATGACAACAGTTTGAGAGTCACTGGTGAAGAAATTAGCACTTGTGTGTGTGCTTAGCAACTACCATTTTAATGAAGAGAGAGGGTTGAAGGCAGAGTCCTGCTCCTGGAGAGCACAGTGAAATTTGTAAACTGCTAAAAAATGGAAGAAAGAGGCTTGCCCCCAGCCTCCCTCACCACATGCTGTGTCATCCTGCCTCCAGTCAACACATTTCATCCAACCCCAGAGAGTTTGTTTCACCCTGTTTCTTACGTAGGGCCTCTTGCTCTCAGACAGAGGAGGGATAACTTGGGGAATCTGTAGTCCAGAAATTCCCCCTTTCCCTTCTCCCTCCACCCCACTATTTAAAAACAAAAGTGAGGAAGAGAAAAAAGATTTTTTTTTTTTTATTGAAAGAAATCAACTGTTTTTTGAAAAACAATTGTCAGAAAGAATTACCAAGACTGGCCATCATCACAGCCATTGCATGAATCCCAGGTTGAGGACCAAAACCAGTTAGCAACTAAATTTCAGTCTAAATTAAAAACAAACATTCCCACATACAGATGCAGGAGAACTGATCATTCCTTCTGCCATGAAAATATCTTTTCCAATTATTCTTATGTGAACAGAACAGAGAGTTTGTTTGGTTTTGGGGGTTTTTTGGTAACTTGAAGGTATGTAGAAAAAAACCTAAGGGTGAAGAGGCATGCATAGTACATTAAAAACATGAGTGACACCTTAACAGGTATTCAGTTTTTTCTTGGCTGCTTTTAAAATAAAAACCAAAAGTATAGAAAACCAAGTTAAATGCTAACTAATTCCCATTAATTTTCAAAAAGGTTTGTGATCAACACACATGCACACTCTGTACTTTGGCTTCTAAGATTTCAACTTTACATTAAGAAGCCACATTTAAAAGAGAAAAATCTGTTCAGACAGTGGAAGAAAAGGAAAAAGTGGTGTTACCTCATTGTTGGAGCTAAGCAGAAGTTCATTAATTTATCATCCTTTATGAAGAACTTTGAGTCTTTATTTATAATTTTAAAAGATCAATTATTTTGTATAGAAAAAAATATAGAAACTAGAAAAGCAAATATTTTCTTCTCTATACAGAAAAAAAGAGGAAAACTACCAACCTCTACCACTCATCAATTGGGAAAAATACCAGGAACAATGCAACAAGAATGTGCTCAGTATTCACTCTTCCCTCCTTTCCCCAGCTGGGAAAGAAAACAAACAAAAAACCACAAAGACCACCCCCCCACACCCACCCAAGCCAACACCATCTCTCCTGTAAACAAAATCCACAGATTGCTAGCTCACTGACTGGCATTGCGCAGCCACTGCAGCAGTTTCTCCTTCCAAAACCAGGAGGAGACTGTAGCATATTGGAATGAACTGCTGCTTAGGAATATTTGATAAGTGTTGACAGATGGTGACTTTCCAGTGCCAAACACCACTATCAGCTTACACAGATTCTCAGCCACTGAGTGACTTCAGTTTTAGTAGACGTGGAAGTTTCACCATCACATAAATCAGCATACCTGCTAAGTTTGAGAACTGAACTACACGTTTATATCAACAAAAGAGCAAACTAGTTATGTTCCTTTCTAATGCAAGTGTGCATTTTGCAAAGACCTTTCACGAAGTAGGCTGCAGAATGCACATATATTTATAAACCCAGCTCAAAGATGAAAAACCCAGCAGCCGCGCACTATATGGACAACCCTACCTTCAACACCCCTTCCCATCCACCACTCAATTTCTTTACAGAAGCCCAAGTAATAAAGTTTATTTGTACCCAATACTGTGAGAGTAATAGTAGCCTCTCCCAGGCGTTGCCCCTCTTCGCTCTTTGCACTGATTTCACAGCGGTAGGTCCCAGAATCCTTTCTGGTCACATTTCTAATACGGATTCCTGTATTCAGCATCTCTGCTCGGCCTCGAAGATCACCTTTAAGGGAGTACAGACAGAGAGGTTGCTGCTCTTTGCTTATAGCAAATATCTACACCTCATTGGCTTGCTCTGAAATCATGTACAATTTCTGAATTACTGCTCATTTGTTTAGTGTTCGTTATCTATCACCAAAGACCAATATGTAACCCCCCCCCCCAAAGACAGTAAGCACCTTCCACAACTTGTCCATTTAGTCCAAAAAACCTCAGTTCAAAAACCTACACCTGTCATACATTTTCTAGCTGGAAGATGGAATACATTTTTTTTTCCACCAACTTGTCAAGAAAACATGTATAGCGGTAGTCAGGTGACCAAAACAAAACAAAACAAAAGGACATCATTTTCCACTGGAGGGATGGCAATCACTAATTTAATTCTTTTACAGAAAGAATTCTGCATGAGACCACAGCAAAGTATTTGACATTTTAACTTGGCAAGAAAATCTTGATGGATTTAGCAAAGATATTGCCATCAGACTTCTTACAATGAGGCTTTGTGGATTCTACAGCTTGTTATGAAGCTAAAGTTACTTACACACACAGAACCAGGACCTCCAATGTCTCTCTAAATAAAATATACACAGAAAAAAACCCCAAGTCCATCAACAAGACCAGCACATCTTGCGTGCTCTACAAACTTAACAAAATTGCTGTGTTTTTATTTTACTTCTCAGCTTTCATTTACTGGGTACAAGGTACCAAACCCATGTATTTTCTTCAACACGTAAAGCTGAGGTAAGTCCTTTTAAGAACATACAAACAGAAATTCCACTTCTGAAAAGGATATGAATAATTTAAAATATACAGCTGAGTTTATATTTTATGTATATAAAAATTGCGGCATTATTCATATCTAAGCCTCCAGCTCTACAGGAGGCTTCAGAAGCCTCTTTGTAGGATAGGAGTGCAGAGCTTGCAGTAATTTGGGGAAGTTTGTATTTGAACGCAATTTCATTTTTTAAAACTTTCGAGGAATGTCCAGTGCCATTTTTCTTAGTCTTGGGTTTTATTATATTTAATTTAATTTAAAAGGTAACTAACAATTGACAATTTTATTAAGAAATGTTTTGGGGTTTTTTTTTTTCCCTGGGGGAAACATTCTGTTCCTCAAAAGGACAGCTTTTCAGTATGGTCAGTCAAGAGCACTCTCTTTCAGTCATTTTCCTAACACTGTTCCCCACGAAAGAGTGATATCTATGCTAGAGAATGACATGTTAAACCATCAGTCTAAGTTTGTAGTACTGTACCTGTAAATTCACTATTGTAGTAGACAAATGAGACTCCTTGAGACTGGATTTTCTTCCATTCTATTCTTAAGCTCATCCCTTTGGAAAATTTGTGCTTGCAACTAAGAATAGCTTCTAGAGGGGAGAAAAGAAAAAAAAAGTACAAAAGGGAAAATTAGAGACTTTAGTACTGTGTTTGGTATACATTCAGGCTCCATGAAATTAATACTCCCCCTTCAAAAGAATCTGAGCAGTCAGCAAGGGCCAGATCTACTTCTCAAAGTGATGCCATCAGAGCTTCTCCAGATTTACACAAACACAATGGGGAAACAGAAACCAGTAATTTTCCCATACTTCAGTGGCTTTTGGATCAAACTTCAGATGTTGGAGACTAGATTATTCCCATGGTGGATGGGCACAGATTCTGTATTACTACCCTCATTTTAGGTTTAAATATTTTCATCAGTGAGCAAACCACCATTTAAAAAAGAGGACTCTCACCTTGTTAAAATCAGTATTTTGTGAATTGACATTCTGAATTCAGTACCAGTAGATTAACTGTTTAAATTTAAAACTTAAGGCAGATGGAAAACATACCAGTGAGATGGTTAAATATTCTCTTAAGTAACTTACATACTTAATTACAATTTCACATTGGTTGTTGTAAGGTTATATGAAAGGTGAGAACCTGCTTCATTAACGTTACCTAGTCAAGGATGTTTTCAATGCAAAGGTGGTAACAGGTAAAGGGGGCACTGACAAACAAAACCACAGCAACACAAACACGACAGACAAGGACTAACAGAGGTGATGACAAAGACCATCAGTCTCCAAACAAGCTGATGGGCCTGTGGTGTCCGCAACTGGCATGAGTGAGGGTCTCTGTGTCAATAGGTAGAGGGGGCACAGATCTCGGTGAATCTTGAAGCACGTGTGCTTGGAGTGCCAGCTATTGGGCCAGCAGGAGGCTGGCTTGAGTGAATCTAAGGCCAGCAACTGGGGTCACATGTAGACATCCCTGGGCTCGTGCTGCTGGCTGCTGGAGGTAGGGGTGTGTGGCATGTGTGAAGTGTTTGTATCTTCCCCAAACCTAGTGTGCCTGGAGGTGCATGCAGTTCACTAGCAAACCTCAAGCTGGGTGACCTAGTGATCAGGAAGTCCACGGTGAAGGCAGGGGCAGTGAATGGGCAGAGAGGCCATGCTGGTACTCCAGGCACCCATGAATGTGCACATGCTTGTCAAGCTAGAGTGTGCCCTGTGAGGGCTTTCACCACTGAACTCCAATCTCTACCAGCCAGAGAGGAGGAAGGAGGTTTGGTTGTCTACCCTTAACATTTAGGTGAATCCAGGCAGTGTTATAAGCTGTTGAAGGCAGCACCTTGTCTGAGGAGGAGGTCTGTGTAGCTGGCAGCGTCAAGTGCCATGAGCGTGTGTACGTGTACATACATGCACACGTCTCTGGGATACACACACTGCTTTGCTACTGGTTGAACCCGGAAATGGGGAAGCAGCAGCCATGTCCACCAGGACAAAGATCCAGGTCTCCAGGCACACTGGGCTGGGCTCCAGTGGCCAGGCAGGAGGAAACCCCAGGCCCCAGAGCTGCTGGAAGCAGCACCTGCTCATAATATCCCTTGGCTGTTACCTCTTATTTTTCTTGAGTTCTCAAGAAAAGAAGGTTCATACAATTGCTCACCTTTCTGTCTGTCCACTCAAGTTTCCCTGACTTATGTATAGCAGGCATCACCAACCAAGCTTTACACAGAGGCTGAGCTTTCAAGAGTTACTGAATTTTGCTAGGTTGCCATAATTGGATAGGAAACAAACCAAAATTAGTGGTCCTAATAAGGAACAGGTCATACTGGGAGCTCAACTGTTCTTTTTTTCTTCCCATCACTAACATGTAGCTTGTATCATAGTAATTGTAGTCTATGGTCAAGTCTATAGTTATTAGGGGGGAAATGAAAAATGAGAGAGAACATGACAAACTGTATACGTGAGTTATGGGGACATACTCAGTGTTTCTGTAGTTCCGCTCTCTGTGGAACAGCACACTGGGAATTTTTATTTTCCCCTCCAGTAAATGACTCTTCAGTCAAGGTATTAATAAGAACTGTTGGGTGACAGTATCAGAGGAAAGAATCCAACTGCACATCTGACTGGCTCCAAATCTATTAACAAAGTCAAATTTAATATCTCCTAGAAACTTCTGTGAATGAAACAAATACAGTATTGATCTGGCCACTTTAGACTGCTCATCTTCCAATATAGGTTGGAGTACAATGGATCAAAGGCCTTTATAGTTTTGGCAATGCCTGTCTAGTCTCAGGAGACAAACATCCGCTGCTCCAACACACAGTCAATCTGCATTAACCAGCACTCTTATTTCCAGTCTCAGCAAACAAGGCTAAAGGGCAATTAAAAGATACTGACAAACCTACCCACTCACCCTTTAGAGTCTGATTTCCCAGATCTGTTCTGTAAAGAAACAAAAAGTTTCTAAGGGGCCAGGCTGGTAGCCTTGGTGATCTCTCACAGAGGAAAAAATGTCCAGACTTGAAAGAAAAATTGAGGCAGGAGGGCATTCTTTGCCAGAAACGTATTACACACACACTGGCCGCCTCGAAAAACACGCTGTGCACTCAGGAAGCCTGAGGTTCCTGACTTCAGGTTGAGTGGATGGGTGGAGGCTTCCTGAATCTTAAGATTTGCTAAAGTTTCCTTTCCATTTTGTTTTTGTATCCTTCTAACAAAGAAAAACCATCATTCAAGCTCAGCTTGCTTTTGCTGCTGACCTTGTGACAGCTGGCTGGTCTCATGAGTTGGTCTATATTAGTAGACACAGAGACAGCTCAGCTGAAGTGTTCTCAGCTGAACAAGTCATCTCCGTCTTGACTGAGCTGCCTGTTTCTTGCATGCCACATTTTGTCATTTCAAAAAAGCTAGCATTGGTGCCCTCTCACTAATCTTATTCGGAGAAAGAGAATGGAATGGAAGAAAGGGAGTGCACGCAGAGCAGAGACAACATAATGAAATGCTCTGACGCGGTTTAACCCCAGCAGCAACTAAGCACCACACCCCTCGCCTGGCAGGATGGGCAAGAGAATTGGGAGACTAAAAATGAGAAAACTCCTGGGTTGAGATAGACAGTTTAATAGGTAAAGCAAAAGCTGCACACACAAGCAAAGCAAAACAAGGAATTCATTCACCACTTCCCATGGGCAGGCAGATGTTCAGCCATCTCCAGGAAGGCAGGACTCCATCACGCGTAACCGTTACTTGGGAAGACAAACGCCATCACTCCGAACATTCCCTCCCTTCCTTCTTCCTTCCCCAGCTTTATATGCATGATGTCATACGGTATGGAATATCCCTTTGGTCAGTTGGGGCCAGCTGTCCCGGCTGTGTCCCCTCCCAGCTCCTTGTGCACCCCCAGCCCACTCGCTGGTGGGGTGGTGTGAGGAGCAGCAAAGGCCTTGGCTCTGTGTAAGCACTGCTCAGCAGTAATAAAAACATCTCTACATTATCAACACTGTATTCAGCACAAATCCAAAACACAGCCCCATACCAGGTACTATGAAGAAAATTAACTCTATCCCAGTGAACACCAGCACACCCTCCTCAGTTATAGTTCCCCTCTCATGTTTTTTCCTATACTAATGGAGTCAGTGAGAGGTATTTTCCAGAACAGGTCTACTTGATTTGCATTAAGGTAGGCCTGCAGGATGCTGTGCATCAGCACAGGCTCTGCCAGGTCTGGAAGAACTTTCTGGGATCTTGGAGAGGTCTGGACAATGTTTAATTTGGATTTGCATCTGGTCTGGAGGCTATCATTTGATTATAAAATCATAGAATATCTCATTTTGGAAGGGACCCATAAGGATCATTGAGTCCAACTCCCTGCTTCTGGCAGGACTACCTAAAACTAAACCATATGACAAAAAGCATCATCCAGATGCTCCTCGAACTCTGACAGGCTTGGTACCATGACCACTTGCCTGGGGAGCCTGTTCCAGCAACTTGTTCCACTCTCCTCTACAGTAGTAGGAGTTGGAGGAGAAAAGAAAACTGCATTTCAGATCAGCTGCATTCAGTTGAATCAGCCCCTGCCATTCCCTTAGCACTGCTATACAAAAAGAACTCAGCATGGCATCTGAGCTATGTAAAAGTGACATCACTCTATCACACAAATAATAATAGAACAAAATTCAAGCCATATATCATAAAAAGACAGAAGCTAATCAAGCTTTAATATTACCTGAAGAGCTTCTCTCTCCTCTTGCCTATCCTGAGCTCTAAATGTTTTAAGTTTTCTTCCTCAAAAGTGACAAGAATACTTGACAGGAGCCCAGCTGACAGCTTTAGAGACCACCAAAATATTTGATTATTACTCAAACAGATGAATAAAGCCTAAAGCTTAGCAAACAGTTCTTTCAATTCCCAAATTCCCATCTCTCTCCATTCTAATCAAATGCAAAGAAAAACCAAACCAACCAACCCACATAACCCACAAACCTCACATACATACTACTAGCATCCCTTTCTCATCTCCCCAGCAAACATCAGGTTTTCTTCCCTGCATCCTTAACTTCCCTAGCACGTTAGTGGAAGTCATTTATTATTTCACATGTAAGATATACACACATAAATATGTAAATAGACATTATAACTACTGACAATTAAAAGTTACAGTTACTGTCAATTAGGGTACAGTTATTCTCTTTCAAGTCCCTCACTACTTTGTCTTGTAAGATAACTAATGCTTCTCCTTTCTATCAGTTCCCAGCATTTTAGGTGGAAGGAAACCAGGCAGAAGTTAGAGTGAGTTACCAGGACTGACAAACAAGTCATAGAATCATAGAATAGGTGAGGTTGAAAAGGACCTCTGGGGAACCTCTCGTCCAACCCCACATCAAGTAAGAGAAAACGGGGACAAAAGCAAGATCATATAGAGTCAACAGAGAGAGTAGGAGCAGGACCCCTCAGGAAAGAGGAAGACAATCTTAACAGCTGCACAGCTTCTGCATGCATAGCTTGCATGTGATGTGTCTATATTAAAAATAATCACAGCAATGCCCATACTGTACCCTTAAACTCCTCTGCTTTTACGTTTTTGTTATCCGTTTCAATGGAAATTCCAGACACTTTATGATCTGCAAGGGGACAGAAAACAAACAAAAAAGACAATTCAGCAATAAACACTTGTAATTTCATATCTGCTTCAGCAGCTACAAGCAATATTTTTGAGACCTCCTTACACTGGACAGATTAGATATTGTCTGCTAGAGAGCATGGGACTAAGAGCTAGACCAGGGCTGGCCATGTGGGTGGCCTTGAAGAACTAATCTTTTCCTCTCCATGCCCTGGCACCTGTAAAAAATAGTAATATTTCTCTTTTACTATAGCATGATAATATTTACATGTGAGAAGTTCTATATAAACAGTAGGCGTTGTTTTATACTGGGGTAATGTCTCAGTCTGTTTCTAATTGGGGAGACTTTATTAATCCATAAGGGTATTTTCCATTGTATTCCTATTACAAGGCAGGCATGTTTACTTAAGAATACCATGTACAGCTTCTACAGGGCAAAAAAAAGTGTGCAGTAATCAGCAGTTACCTCAAATTCTTGCTGAAATGAGAAGGAAAACATCAGTCAACATTTCTATAGCTTTATATCAAAGAGAGGAAAAATCTCCATGCAGTTTTGGTTATTTCTTGTATTGGGAATACTGAAATTCCAGAGAGAACAAGTGAAATAACCATTAGCCCTACATCAACCCCCATCCAGCTATCTCCTCCCTGACTGCACCTCACTATACATCCTCTCTTAAGAGCTGCTCTCCTCCCAGGAGACAACTCCTCTGTGCTCCCTCACGATTCAGAACCATTCCTGCAGGGCTCAGGAGTCAGTCACAGTTATTCCGATTACTCCATGGCAGGCTACAAGTCTACCAAGTGCTTAAGAACAGCTAAATATAGTTCTTTACACAGGTTTACATTAATTTTTTTTTTTTTCTCCAAAAGCATCTCAAGTTCCCTTGGGTTTAGGACCAGTTTTGAAGACAGTATGGACACTCCTAATGCAGTCCCTCTCCCCCATCTGCATAAGCCAACTGAACAATTGCTACAAAGTGTATGAACAAGAACTGAGCCTCTCTCCCATCAACAATATTTAGAAACAGGGCTTGTTTAAGAGCATAATGTTCTTTTGACCAATAGAAACTAGGCTTGCTTTACTCCGTTAAGTCTAATCTTGCTATTTACCTCTCACGCACACAGACCTCCTTTGTTCATCCTCAAGGAATTACTCTCCCTTTCCCCCACCTAATGGGGTAAGAGTTGCAGACAACCTAGTAGATGAACATCCAGTCTTGATCTGAAGACACAAACAGATCAAGAATCTTTTGCTTCTTATTGACAGTTGATTACTTCTGTTGAAGTGTGTGCCTCATTTCTCACTTGAGTGAGCCCACTTGGGCTTTCAGCTATGGGTTCTCACAGCTCTGAGTTAGCATGTTATTTTCTTTGTATGAAGGTACCATCATAGAATGGTTTGGGTTGGAAGAGACCTTTAAAGGACATCTAGTCCAACACCCCTGCAATGAGCAGGGACATCTTCAACTAGATCAGGCTGCTCAGAGCTCTGTCCAGCCTGACCATGAATGTTTCCAGGCATGGGGCATCTATGCCTCTCTGGGCAACCTCTTTCAGTGCCTGACCACTCTCATTGTAGTAAAAAAAAAAAAAAAAAAAAAAAAAAAAAAAAAATCTACCTTATATCTAGTCTAAATCTACTCTATTTTAGCTTAAAACTATTACCTCTTGTCCTATTGCAACAGGCCCTAGTAAAAAGGTTTTCCTTATCTTTTTTATAAGCCCCATTTAAGTTTTGAGAGGCTACAATAAGGTCTCCCCAGAGCCTTCTCTTCTCCAGGCTGAACAACCCCAACTCTCTCAGCCTGCCTTCATAGGAGAGGTGCTCCAGCCCTCTGATCAGCTTCGACTTGCTCCAACAGCTCCATGTCTTTCTTGTACTGAGGACCCCAGAGCTGGATGCAGTACTCCAGGTGGGGTCTCACGAGAGCAGAGTAGAGGGGCAGGATCACCTCCCTCGACCTGCTGGTCACAGCTCTTTTGATGCAGCCCAGGACACGGTTGGCTTTCTGGGCTGCAAGCACACATTGCCAGGTTGAGCTTCTCATCAATCAATACCCCCAAGTCCTTCTCCTCAGGGCTGCTTTCAATCCATTCTCCACCCAGCCTGGATTGATACTGGGGGTTGCTCTGTCCCATGTGCAGGACCTTGCACTTGGCCTTGTTGAACCTCATGAGGTTTACATGGGCCCACTTCTCAAGCTTGTCCAGGTCCCTCTGGATGGCATCCTGCCCCTCAGGCACATCAGCGGCACCACTTAGCTTGGTATCATTGCCAAACTTGCTGAGGGTGCACTCCATCCCACTATCTTATGTCACTGATGAAGATATTAAATAGTACTGGTTTTCTTCTCATTAAAAATCATTCCTTATATTTCAAGTCTGGGACTAGAGAGGGAATTCATAAATTTTGTAGGTTTTTTCGGCATCCTTTAAAAATACAAATTGCAGTTCTATTGGTATCTGTAACTGTTACCTCTGTGAGTCATGGAGCAACAGTCAGAATAGGTATCAGAATCCCCCGCACTGTAACAAAAGTTCAGTTACTTATTCACTGCATCCCACTGTGGTGGGTTGACTTTGGCCAGCTGCCCACCCAGTCGCTCTCTCACTCCCCCCTCCTCAACATGACGGGGGAAAAAATAAAATTAAAAAGCTCATGGGTCAAAAGAACGACAGGGAGATCACTTAGCAATTACCACCACAGGCAAAACAGACTCAACTTAGGGAAAATAAATTTATTGCCAGTTAAAAAAATAAAATTGAGTAAGTGCAGGGGTTGTGGGGAATGAGGGTTGCAGTCAGTCTGCAACAGCTCCTTCTTGTCGCTCCGTCCTCTGTGCACTTTTCCCCTGCTCCAATGCAGGCTCCTCTCCACAGGCTACAGTTACCGTCAGGAGCCTGCTCCGATGTGGATCCTCCATGCACTTCAGCTTCCTTCAAAGCATTTCCACTTGCTCCAGCACGGGATCCTCCACAGGCTGCAGGGCAATACCTGCTCCACTGTGGTTTCTCTATGGGCTGCAGGGGATCCTCATTCCCCTCTCCCCTCAGGGCTCGCAGGGCTGTTTCTCACACTTTTCCCTTCAGCCCTGGCTGCGGGCTCCTTCCCGGAGCTTCCATTGCGGGCTTTCATTCCCTCCTTCCAAATGTATGTCCAACATTCCATGTTTCTAAGGGAATACAGTTTCACACGTAACAACATAAAGTAAATTTTATACAGGCACATTGCCAAAAGATCCAAATTTGTGTACAACTATCCTGTCCTTAATATGTTTTAAATTTATTATCACCTTTGTGTTACCCCAAAATAGTTACAGCAGAAGTTTATAATATGAAAATAAATAAGTGAAGATGACAACTCCAGCAAAGCCATTTACGTATGCTTAGAAAACTGAAATAGCAAAAAAATATTTGCATTACAAACAGTGCTTGGAAATTTTTTCCACTCCATCAAGAAAGGAAACTTTCCTGTTGAACTTTAAAAAAGAAATAAAAAAACCCCCACAAAACAGAATGACCCCCACACACTCTGTTGAAAGCTGAGAAGGGAACAGCTTCCCCAGTACCCCCCAAGTAACTGCTACTCCTGCATGCCCACACAGAGCTCATCTCCTTGTTTCGGTCCAAGCTTGGTCTAGAATAAAGCCTGAAGTCATTAAATCATTCTCCTTTTAACCTATTAAGCCCTATTTAGATTTATGGAAAGAAAATCAGCTTTTGGCTTTTATCAAACCATGTTGTTTCTAGAACAGTAACACACACACCCCCCTCCCTGTATTCCAACAGATAACAAATCATGTTTATCTATTGAAATAAAATCTTCCCTCGTGTTCATGGTGGGGAGGAGCATTCTGTTCTGAGGCTCTGACAGCAGCTAACACTTAAATAGGATGCATTTCTAGGACTCCAGTGTGCGGGTAAAGCCATTTATAAAGTACTGGCATATCAACCTTCTCTGTCTGGATAGAAAACAGCTCAAACACATGCAATTCACCACTGTATTACATTCACTGTTTCATGGACCTGGAATTTTCTCCTCCTCTTTAATACAGATGTCACACAGCTTACTGTCACGGTCTAAGTATTCATAAGCTAGAAGCCACAATAAGAAAACATGTTTTATGACCTCTAGGGCAGGATCATGGCACTTACTTCTTGCTATGCAAGTTATCATGAAATTACTTTGCATTCTTTGTATTGGGAGCTTGCAATTGCACAGTCTCAATATTTCCCCTTGCATCAAGGGATTTAAAGACTACATGAAGATCCTATTAGGCAATGCAATAACTACAAAATACGTCAGAAAAAAGAAAAGTTGTTCAACATACACAGTGTCCTCCTCACACACACAAACCACACATATACATAACTCTCTTCAAGAAGCAGTAGAGTCCAAACAGTGACTTTAGGTGGTGCAGAGAGAGCTGACTGATTTAAAAGCATTATATATCCTGATCGAGCAGAAAGACAGGAGAGCTTTTTAAAGCTAGAGCTTCTCCTCCTTAAAATGTTCTTTTAGAAATGCCTCTATCAATTATTCAGAATCTAAGATTCAACCTTTGGATTTTAGTTCACTATATGAAAAGCAATTATATTACTGTACTACTAAACTTTTTATTCATCAAACACTTTTACATAGACTGAAAGAAACCTACTCTTACATGTCTGTAACTTCATTTGTTTAGAAGTAAACCCCCAAAATACACATTTTTCCATTTGATAATCACTCACACAGCTGTAAACTGATACTACTAGCTAGAGGAATCATTAAGGAAAAGCACATTAGCCAAACCAAATCAAAGGAAACAGTGTGCCTGGAGGAAATTACAGGAGAACAGAACAAAAACAAAGTTGTAAGTACAAGAGAAAAAAAACAGTCTTGTGGTATTTGTTCTGCCAAGCTCTAAATAGCAGGTGGTCTAGAGCAAAGCTTAACAAAGGATTTCAGAGGATACTGTAAGTTTAGGAAGTCCGATGTTCCAAGAATAAAGCACTAAGGCAGCCAATTCTCTTACCAATATCCTTAAAAGATAATAGGAACTAGACAACTGTTTGGTGTTAGCATCCTTCAAACACGTGACCACCTCAGGATAAGCCATCGGTGACATGCTTAGAAGTTGATGCAGACTTCTCAGCTATGTAACTACCTACCATGAGGTATTCAAACAATACCTAGAGTTTTACCACAGTCACAGCATTTAAACACATCTGTTTGGGCTCTCCTGCTGCTGTTTTTTTTTCCCTGAAGAGAAGTAGCCCATAGATTACATAGTCCATAAATGGGGATGGGGAGGAGAAGCTGTCTACCTTTGGACAGAATTAGTTGTGAATCACCTAAAAAAAATGCTAACTCCCATTCTTCTTAAACTACTAAGATGTGATTGCTACAACCCAAAGGCTTCCAACCCTGCTCACAGTGGCACTGGCAGGCTAGGCTGTGTTCTCACACCTCCAACAGGTAACAACAGGCAGCCAGAGCTCGGACCCACCACGCTTCCCTGCCACGCTGCCGTCAGCCGTCAGAGTGTTTAAGCAGACTTCGTCTTCCATCAGTTCTGCTTGGTGAATGCTAGCCTCCAGCAAACATGCTGGAAAGAGATCAGGAGCATTCACGGCCTCTGTTGGAGTCTCCTGTGTTTGCCAGAGTCCTTAACTGATCTCTGAAATTGGCGATTTGGGCACTAAAACATAGCCTGAAATAACTGGAGTAAACCCAGCTTCATTTAGTAAACATAACATAAACATGGCATTAAGACTTCAAATTTTGGACAAAGGCTAGACTAAATTATCCCATATCATGGCGGGGGGGGGGGGAGGAAAAAGCAGCTCAACTTCAGTCTTTCAGTTATCTTGAGTTACAAGACTTCTTGAATCTTTAATAATAATAGAACAGGATTTACTTTTGGCAGAATTTATCCTATTCACAAAAAAACAACCCTGCATATTTTCAGCCACAGAAAACAAATAAGGGAGTAGTCTGAAGGGGGGGGGGGTCTCCAGGGTGGGAATACTAAGCCCAGATGTGGGCAGCAAATTTGTATTTTAAATAGGCATGGTGTGCCTGCAAAAGGAGTCATGGTAACCCAAGAAAGAGGACACATTTTACTGGCTGACCAGCTAAAGGGGTCTAAAACACAAAAGAAACTTAAAGGGCTTCTCAGCCACCCCTTCACTTACATGGTATTTGTGAGCAGTGCTTCTGTTGTGTTTTGGAAACTGCTAGACTTAAACACAGCAAGTTTCGGTCATTCAGACCTGGAGCTGCTGCAACACTGAGACCTGGTGGTAACACATATAGCTCTTGAGAGTAGCTTAACATGCCGTGAAATATATGCCGCAAGATTTTCAACACTCTTCCTGGCTAATTAGGACATAGAGCTTGCACGTTTTCAATCAAGGAAGAAAACTTAGCGATCCTGCATGATGTACACGTGTGCTACCCCTACATCAGTGGCAAATGAGAGAAATTTTTCTAGCAGCTTGAAGAAGCTGCTTTTAACAAAGAAGTTTTTAGTCCTTACAACTATAAAGGAAACTGTTCCTCGATACAAGCAGATGCAGTGCTGGTTTCCTGGCACTACAAAGAAGTTGTTCAAGTGTATCTGTGCTGGTAGTGTTTCAAGTGTCTGGAAGAAAATACGGCCAGTTATTTTCACTCCTTACACAGTACTAGAAATGCAGTATTTTAGACTTGACTCTTGGGAATGACAGAAATAGAGCAGAAGCAGGCTTTTAGATACTCAGAAGGTTCAAAGAATAGGGGGATGCAGGGAATAAAACCTCATTGGCGGAGTAACACAGATTAACTCCTATATTGTAGACAGTACTTTTTCCATAAGGAGATTTATAACCTCATGAAAAGCCTTGTAATGAAGTACAATTTGTGTGCATGGATACCTGCTAGCTTTCCTTCCCCTCCTTTAATACAAGCCCACTCCTAACTCCTGACAAATTTTTCATTCATGGAGAAATGGACTAGGTTTTTGGAGCAAAAGAAGAACTGGGGCAGTGGGAAGAAACCAGCTAAATCAAATACTTGATTTGGCTTCTCTTTTGGAAGACCAGCTCTTATAAAATTAAAATCCATCTCTACAGCTGAGTATCTGACACACAAAATTGACCTTCCTCCCCACATTCAATGAAACAAACAAAAAAATTTCCCCCAAACCCAAAAAGCATTTTTCCCCTTCCAGTCCCGGGTCAGAGCCACGCACAATGGAGTAATCCTTCACTCTGTTCACTCTCCTGAGTGGAGCTATACAGTTGAACCTGATAACAAGGCCAGCATCCAGATCGTAGGTCAGTTAGATATCTAACACACACATTAAGAGACTTGCTAGGAAGTCAGCAGATATTCTCTTCACCTTTTTTTATTAAAAGGTCTCAAATCAAGAGCAAAAGCAGTCAAATTTTAAAAAAAAAAATCTACAGATACTCAAGTAAGACAAGTCAAGTTTTAAGTCATCCTGCCTGCAGCACCTCTATTGCAACAAAGCAAGATGTATGCTTTAGGGTGGTTCCTCCAAACAGAAAGACCTACAAACAGTAGGTTGTTTCAGGAAAACAAACAAGCCAACCAACCAACCCCAAAACTTAGCCTAAAAGTGACAGAGTTTAAATGGCCAAGCTGCTCAGGTTCAAATAGTTTTTCTTGGATTTACTACTTACTACATATCCAGAGGTCTACAGCCTAATACAAAAACCACACTTTTATTTAGATGTAGCATAAAAATCAAAACAAGCCTTCAAACTCATCTGTTTTAATCAGCTTCAGTAACTCTGCCTTTGTAATGGAAATCACATGAGAAGCAGAATGTAGAACTGCATTTTCATCCACCCAGGAGTTATTTAAACAGGGGAGGAGAAGCTTTGCCAGAAAGTGACTAAGAGCAGGATTTCTACCTGTGTTAAAAGCTGGTATTGGATGATCTGAGGAGCTCTCAGTCTCACAGGGGAAAGAAGTTCTTGTGTTAAATGCGTCAACTACAGAGCAGACTAGCAAAGAGGTTTTCATTTATAATACCAACCTAAGAATGAGTTAATCCTCAGCTTTGTATGTACTATTTAGTGCAATCTGGAAGGCTAGCACACCAGCTGATGGTGCCTTTATTCTCAACTTTCCAGCAAAAAAAAGAAAAAACAAACCTGAAAGTAAAAGTAATGAGACTGAAGTTTTCAGAGCCAATTATCTAAAGTTATAGTAATAGTCCTATGAGTTTAAGATCATGTTAATGAGTCACTTCAGAGCAAAGCCCCAAGGACAGATGGCCCTGGAAACACAAAACTGGAAGTGCCTGTAGAGGAGAAAACAGGGAATAATTAAAAAAAAAAAAAAAATCAAGTGGCATAGGACAAGAAAGGAAGAGATTATTTAGGTCAGCCTTTCTGAAGAAACACTGAACACCAAAGCACAACAATTCCAGATAAACTGAATGGCCTCCTAAGTGCTTTCAGCAGTCCCAACACTGAAAGCATGAGATGGTGTGGAAAATTCTGAGAAAAATATAAGTTTAAAATTATTTTTTATCTAATTAATAATCAAAATGTAAAATTCAATTCCCTTCAAAGTTTTTCTTTTGCCTCCTCTTTTTCTACTCCTAGAGAAGAGAGGAACAGTTTGAATTCACAGCTTGCAAAGGTTCAATGTAGCATCGAGTTTATCCCAACAGAGAGACAATCCAGAAAGCATATGCTATTAACCAAATAAATATTTATAGCTCGCACTGTTACAAGACTCAAAACTCCAGTACTCTTGTCTCCATGGCAATTCAGAGGGAGCCTCTGAAAACAGGGGGATGGGGTTTTAAACTAGTCAGGTTCTCACAAAAAAGCTGGTTTTCCAGCCCTCCCAGTCCCGCTTAACACTGGTTTCCAGGGCAACTCAGCAGTAGCTCAAAGACAGCTTGTAAATGCAGCACAAGCCCATAGCTGCTTCAGCTGTTGCTTATTTTAAGATGCATCAGGACACTGACAACTTGTGTCTCGTACCATCACATTTCAGAAGACCATGACAACAGGCTATAGGAGTAGAAGCCCCTTGCCACTGCTGTCCCGCCCACCCCATATAACACACACTACAGCAGCGATCTGAAGAAACAGATTGCCAGCTGCGTTACTAGGTGTACCAATTCAGCAACACACTTGCCTGTGCAAATACCTAGAGAAATTGTTTTAATTTAATAATCATTGTACAACAAAGCTATGTATGCAGTACAAACTGGCATGTTCCTCTGAAGTCAGCAGTACTAGCCTGATTTACATCAGCTGTAAAAATCAGCCCTGAAACACAAGAGAGTTGGGAAACTAGAACAAACACACACACCCCTCCAAAAACTCACACAACCATTCCGGCCCATAATTCAAGATAAAGATCTCTGAAATCTCATAAAACACTTAAGTGACTTTTGCTGGAATTGCCAAACAATTTGAAAAGGAAAACACTTCAAAGAAGTTGCATCATTTATATACCTACAAACAGATTATCTAAAAGTGCCTGACAACAAGTTTTGTTTACTTTCCAACTGCGCCAACCAGCATTAGTTACAATTCCAGTAACCACTACATGAAACCAGAGTCCTTGCTCATTCAGAACCAGCGAGGTCATTTAAGCTCCCTCACCGTAGGATCCGGTTTCCAGATGCTTAGGAAGAACATCACCATGCTACAATTTTATATTGCTGTAAGTAAATACTTTGTTACAGTGAAGGAACCTCTCTTCCCATAGTTAGTCTTATTCATTGAAGCTGGAACCAAGTTTCCTGTGCATCCTCCATCCCTTTTCAAGTTTATAGTAGTTTTTCCCCAGAAGGTCTTCTCAGCCCCTTTTTAATTTATCAAAGCATTTCTAGAAAGCGCTTTCACTGTGGAGGATGAGTAAGTATGAGCATGTCTAAAGTTCTGGCTTCTAAAGGTATAGGAGTAGTTAGCTAACCAGAATTGAGCATTGCAAACAGATCCTAAGTAGCAGGTAGGTAACTAATATGACCAACTATGACTAAATGTCTCATTTTCAGCAATGTGTAATAATCAAAATCAAGTCAGCATTGTCACCTTCTGTCTACTACTGAAGGGGACGACATATCTGAAATACATTAATAAAAAAAAAATTGTTCTCTCTCAAGCAAATATTGACCTAGAATATACTTGCATACTAACAGGCAACAGATGTAAGAATAAGTCCTTGTGGTGAGTTTTTTTAAGAGGGCTTTACACAAGCTTTCTCCCATTCAATTTTTGCTGACTTTGGGACATCCCATGACTTCATTCCAGCTAGCGTGTCCATTTAAAAAAAAAAAAAGTCAGAATCTTTCCAAAAACAGTGGGATGCTCTTTAAATACAAACACTCAGCAAGAGCCTTGTGCAATGCTTTGTGAGGTTGGGATTTCTGAGGAATTGTTTCCAATAACGGGGGTGGTGGTGGTGTTTTCACTTGAGCATATTTCACCCAAATCATGAATTTTAGGACTGCATCCTATTGCTGATAAAAAGCACTGAACTTAGCTTTTTAATTCTTTTACTCCAGACTACAGACCAGATTCTTTGCTAATATGAGCTGAGAACACAACGACCACTTGTCCCCTGGCCAGAAGTTGGTGAACCCTTCCTAATAATCTAAATGCTATTGCCAAATTAGCTCATCCCATTTTCATTCACACATGATCTCTTACACTGCCAAGTTTGCTCAATTGTCTCTTCCTGCCAGAAGCAGCAAACAGTCATGTTTGATGATTATTACTTTCAATCAGCACCATAGTTGACAGTACAAATGCATATTTTTAGCCTTAATTCTACAGGCCTTTAATAGATAACTTAGTTCTTTAATATTAGATTTTATAGAAGCGCCTTCCAGCACCTTTGAACAAGACTGAAGCCACTCCTTCAATTCAATTAAGGCTGATACGTATCAAGAGGAGCTAGAACAAACAGAAGATGTTTTGCACGCATAAAGAACGGTGATTAGAAGAAATCCTCCGGAAGGTAGAGCTAGGAACAATAGGTCACAGTATAATAGGTGCCAAGTTTGCCTTAAAGGGGATGAAGGGGGGGAAAAAAAACCCAAAACCCAACAAAAAACAACCAACACAAACAAGAAAACCCAAACAAACCCCTACAGTCTTCATCACATTAAAAGCTACACAAGCAAAACAACATATGGGTAGTCAGATTAGAAAACATTAGAAGAACAACACTGGAAAGTTAGACAGGAAACAGGAATAAACATCATAGAGTAACTCTGTGCTTTGTTTATTTATTATTAAATCAAGCATAAATGTTAACTTGGTGATCATGACAGCTTTTCAACAGAAGAGATGTGTTAGGAGCCACATCCTTGAGAATGTGTGGGTAAGGTTCACAAATGAAACACTGCTGCTTTGCGTCAGAAGGGAAAGCTCAGTATGTGAGCTAACATTCACAATTCACTGGTTTGCTGCTTCATATAATAGGATTTGATGATCTTGTCTGCAGGTACTTATACTAAGAAATTACCAGCTGTTTCACTCTCACAAAAATTAAACAAAAAAGATTTATGGCATGACAGAACTGCTGACAACTACAACAAAAAAAAAAATCCAGGCGCCAGAATGATTTGTATGGATGAAAAATAATCTTGTCAGAACTAAATAGTCAATCTAGTCACAGTTCAGATACAGAAATACTATCAGGAACATGTAGAGCTGGGAATTTTTAAATTAATTTAAAAAAAAAAAACCAAAACATTAGTTTTCAGGGTTTTTTTAGAATAAACCATATCTGATTAAGGATTCAGCCCCCCAGGTCACTACCTTCTCAAGCACAACTTAGGGCTTATAAGTCTGGTGTTTAAAATAGCTGTATCTGGAATACTCTACAGTGCACATAAGATATATCATCAAAAACCACGTTCCATTTCTAGAATACTTGTTATAGTCAATAGATCATCACATTTCTTGAAACCATGACTCCCAGATAGGCATATATGCTGCTTTAAACTACTGTTTTGCCTACTTCTGCTCGTATTCCCTTTATAACCAACTGCTCATGAGATATTGATGCTCTAGAAACTTGTGTGACACATTGCTTAAACTGAATTTTCTTTCAGAAATAAGACTAAATAATATCACTTTAAAGGTGCTTGTGCTCCTTCAACTCAGGCCAACTAATTCAAGTTTAAGGATCTCTTTTTGAAAAAAGAAATGACTAAAGAACAGGCCAAGGACTATGCTGGCAAACAGATTATACAGGCAGATGCACATCAGCATAAGCACTGTGATCATATGGAACCCAAATGCAAAACAAGGTCTTCAGAGTTCAGCTCTAACTTCACAGAACAATATATTTTAGTAAGAGGAGGATCTGGGCACATTTACTTATTTATTCCCACTGTTGTTGCAGGGCTGACCATCTTGTGATGAGCCTGGATGGTACAGAGCTGGCATCAGCAGAGCTATGAGTGGTCAAGAAATGAAGAAAGGGAACAAGATGGCTTGTTGAATAATAGATTGCAACCAGCATTTCTCTTCTAGAAGAGCTCATCACCAACTAAGTAAAAGCTCAACAGTTCTGCTGAAAGCACCTTTCTAGAATAAGCCCATAAGCTTTTATGGTTTATGTTTACAAGTGCCAGGTATTGTTTCAGGGCAGGTAAGGAACACATTCCTTACAAGAAAAAATTAATTACTCTTTCACAGGAAGGAGTATCCACTTCAGAGCTTACAGATATGCACCTCTATGGCCAAGTCTACACATATCTTCTGCTTAAACAGTCTGATTTCTTAACTAAGCCCCTTGCCACATTTAGCCACAGGACCTTCTTTGGATGCTACCTGTCCACCTGGCACACATTTCCCATCCCAAGGCAGAGGCAGCTAAAGAACATGGACTGTCTACCCTTCAGTCACCACAATTGACAATCTAAAATAATCATGTTTCATACCACATTTTTACGTACAAAATTTCAGCAGGGCTCCATGAAGTTATAAGGGATTCAAATGCAGCACACAGATGCAGGATTGCAGCCTTTACAGCAACATGATGTAGTAGATAATTGTTCTAGTTTTCAGATTATTAGTCCCACCCCAAAATTGAAGGTGTTCAGGTTACTAACATATCTATATTGGACATACTAATTTAAATAGTATGCCCATAAACAGGGTTACTAGGACTCCAGTCAACTTCTTTATGTACATATTGGACACACAAGCTACACTGTTAGTTCAATTGATATTCTCTTTAGCTATTGTCCCTCTCCTTCTCTTCGTATTCATGCAGCGTGAGCCATTTCAGCTTCAAAAGAAGGGCAAATTCCTCTTTACCCCCTCCCAATAGTTCATTAACTGCTTGTAACATCTAATTTCTGCTGGAATCCATAGGTACAGCATTGCTTCAGTAACCAACAGCACTCTGTTCCTTGCCCACCCTATTCTACCTCCAGGCTGCTCTCTTGCTTTGGGGGCAGGTGGAAACATACACTAATGTATACAATCAATTGTTAAAGGTGCCAATAAGGTCCAAGTTCAGCTTTGCCCCCCCCCAAAAATCAGATGAAGTTAAAACCAGGTGTGTTCAGAGTTTATCAAATGCTAGGCTGATCTTAATTACTGACTTATTCTCAGCTTTCCAAACTGAAACAATCTTTTGTGTTCAGTATGTTATATATATATACACACAGGTATCATATTATTTTAGGTTCTATTATTTTACTAGAAGGCAAAGTAGCTGTCTTAAAGTTTTATGACATTTTCATAAGAAAATATAATTTCTCTGACTTTTTTGTTGGACTTAAACTAGCTTAAAAAGATAAGGAAAAAGGCAGCTTTGATGTTCTGTAGTAGACATTAAGTTTGCTTTAACTCAAGAAAAGTGTTCTGTACCTGAAAGTCTGTACATATAAGAACTGGCCATCTCTCTCCTCTTTTTCTGTTTACATAGCTTTCAAAAGCTTTGAATAAACTTTAAATAAGTTTAAATGCTTATAAAGAGTCATCAATTCTTCTTTCACAAAAATCAGTGCTTTCTCCCAACAGCTATTTATGTTAGAAAGTCACTGCACTCTTTGGCAACTGGGCAAAACCTTTGTAACACTGTTTTCCCTCCCTTCTACTCCCTAAAAAAAGGGGGCTAAGAATTTGAACACAGCTGGAAAAAGAACAGCAACTGTGTGTGGATTATTAGCCTTGAGGACTTAGCTAGAGATACAACTGGAACATGAATAAGAAATAGATAGAGTATGCAATGACAGGGGAAAAGTAGAGCTGAAAATTTTTATTCAGTCTCTCTACATATGGTGCTGATTCCCTGTTTGATAAACAGCTTCTCCAGATGACTTTTATCCCCTAGAACATTATTTATTGAAAGGCTCCGAAGACGAGTGCTGTAAGTACACTGGAAGTACCTCTGAGCCATCATTTCAACACTTAAACTGAACACATAGAAAGAGAAGAATCATATTTACTTTTTATGTCCAATACATTTCAGAAGACTTCTGTATAACTTGATTCAAACAGCACTAGTTGATGTCCAGCATGTAGGTCTTATTTAGACAAGGAAAAAATAAAGCAATTGACTTAAATGGAATTACGTGAAGGCCTCTTAGACTGTATGGCAAGTAGCAAAACCATACAGTAACAGAGCCCAAAGGGTCACTTCTTGATGTCTAAGCATACTTCCACTATGGATGCATCTAATTAGTTCTCTCTACCTCCTCTGCCAGGCACCAACTTTGACATTACCAGTGAATCTGAAGCATCTGAATTTGTTTGCTTTACTAGTCACTCCAATACTACCACAGCATCACTGTAAAAATCTTATGAGCCCTTACTACTACCTCACTAACCTAACTCTCCTTCTCCTTCACATTTTCAGATGCTGTATTGTTCAATTCCGATATTGAAATATTGGTTTTCCTTTCAGGAGCCTCTCAAATGTTCACAACATTCTTGTGTATAAGTGAATCACATTACGCCAGGGAGGGCCATTATGTTGGTGAACAGAAGGCAACAGCAGCAGTCATTACAAGATACAAAGAATACTCAAATACCAACTAAAAATAAAACTTTTACCTCTCACAAAAATATTTATTGACATTTAAATGGAAATCTACTAGGTGTTCTCAGAGGATAAAAACCTTTTTTGTACAAACTCTTCCAACATCTAAGCATTGCTATTAATGATCTTTTAATTGGATTTTACATGGACATTAGAGGAGAAAGGGGAAGGGGACACCCCCCCCACACACACACACCCTTTCCCACCTTCCAAGGAGAACCCAGTGCTACATGTTTGTTCTTTAAAGAAAAGCAGGGGAGATGGACAGAGACACAGAAAAACCCAACAAACCAACAACCTGCAACAAAAAAGCTCAACCCAGCAACATTTATCACATATTTTTGTTTCTGCACAGTGCTAAGCAGACACCAGTGATGTCTTCCTTTGATATTCTACTATTTCAATTTTAGAGATAATCCTTCTGTAACTGTTCCTACAGTTAGGAGTTGCAAACATCTGAAACAAGCTGGAGTTATGTGCAGTTTAAGTCACTGATTAGTTATAATCTTCTAAGTCTCAAGCAATGAAATATATGCCTTTATGTGTTATTAGTTACAAAAATTTATCCCCTTTTCCAAATCTTGACATATAACACCTTAATTAGCAAAATATCACATTAAAATTTGTTTAATTCAGCAGCAGCACTTAAAGAGTCTTCAGTCATGTCACAATTAATACAGAAAGTTTATATTTCTGTTCGGAATTAACTTGCACAACTTAAGAGTTAACTTAATTACTGCACACACCTTCCATATAGCACAGGTCAGCTAAATGCTTTATTCTCAGTAGGGCCTGACTTTCCCCTAGCCTGTATTTTTAAAATATTTGGGCTCTCAGGCAAGCCTATCTCCTTAACACCAGCAAAGCTCTCTAGCATGAGGACGGCAGCTCAGAACGCCCCAGCTGATGCCATGGAGCAACGCCTCAAGCCAGAGCTGCAGGAGCTCCCAGCCAGCAGCCAGCCCTCCACGGCTCTTGGCACACCAAAGCCTATACTTCTCATCCCCAGCCACTGTGGCCTCTCAGATTTTTTTCTTCTGTATTTAGGCAGGGAAGCAGCCTCCCCCTTCGTTATTAAATACATGGGACAGCTTGCTTGAATCTCAGTTTCAGAAGTGCTTACCATCACCGGTTTGAACAGTATCAAAGCTGCATCAAAGCCCTGTCAATCTGGCACAAGGGTACATAAAACAAGAGCTGCAAACAAGAAGCCAGGAGTTTAAAAGAGAATTTCTCACCTTTGTGGTTGGCTAGCTTAAAGATGGGAGAAGGGGTAGAAAAATCAGTTTTAGGTGGCCCAACAGTCAAAGCACAAAGAACCAATATTTATTTTTAAAGACCATTTTATAGAAACAGAAAGGATACTGGAGCACAAAAGCTAACCATAACATGCACCTAAACACACCTACACATTCCACAGATATCATTCCAGAGGATGCATTTTTAGTCATTATTGCCAGTACAGCTACTGGAAGGCATCAGTCACAAACCACAGCCTCCCAAAAGTAAGTACTGTCTACACATTTAAGTAGTAAACTGCTGTCTGACTCACATAATATGTATTCAAACTCTGCATATCATTTCCCCATAGGTTTACAAGTATGCCAAGCACAAACACTTCACCAACTCTCACCCAGCTCTAGCTAAAAACCACAAGTCCTTAGCATATCACTCCCCAAGAATTTCTCCCAATTCATACTGGGCACTTTCTGCAGTCTGAGATACAATACATAATCATTTTGGTTTCTTCATTATATTCATTTGAGCAAAAGTCACTTCTCAAGAATGCATGTTCAATCATTACCTCCACGTGTTATGATAAGAGTTTGTGAACAGCAAATATAGCCCCTATTGTTAACATTATCTGGTACCAAAACAACCCTATAATACATCACTTTCCATACAGACAATATGTTTAGTTTCCCCTTGCGTCTGATCCAGTGGTTTGGATGGGCTTGAGAGCCCATTCAACCCTTAAGAAGTTAATCCAAACAAAAGCTATGTAAATGTATCTATTGAAACTTCATACCAGTAGGGTCTGTTCTTTCCAGCTCAATTAGTACCTTTTTTAAACAGTAAGGATCAATTTGTAGCTGTTTCAATGCAAGTTTGATCTTCCCATCTCTTACTGAAATCTAAGTTGTGAACTTGTAAAAAGCAAGCATTCAAAAAGACTTATTACTAGTTGGGTTTGGTTTTTTTATCATGTTTCCCCCTGCAAATCATCTTTGATAGAAACTGGATGCCTGCTTTACTTCTTAATTGGGAGGGATTACAGACTTACTAGTGGTTCAATAACTACCGCTGTTGTATTACTTGCTGTTGCTCAGAAATGGCTATTTTCCCCTTCGTCCTTCTCCAAAAGCTCCTTCACATCCCAGCATATGTTAAAAACGGACAAGTGAACAGGACCAGATGTTCAGCTGCCAAGCTCACCTTCTGCCTGGTTTAAGGAATTTTATATAAGCACTCGAGTGCTCAGTGATATACTGTGGGCACAGAGGTGACATAATTCATTGGAGCCCTCCAGAAAAAAGTGGCTTTGGAAATCCAGGTGAGCACAAGCACTGGCAATCATCCAAATGCTCCTCCAGCCTCATTTGCTGTCTCATTCTTTGAAATACATATTCATTTCCCTAAAAAAACCCCAGTATTTAGATGAAGGAAACAAATCATTTGTCTTGATTACAAGACACCATAATATTTGCCTTAAGCTTCCTGTGGTGAAATTCAGCACAATCACATACAACGCTTTGAGGAAGACACGACAGGCTTTTCTGCAGAAACGTTTTGTTAAAACTGATAGTTCTTCAAAATGTACTTGGGATGGGAAAAGACATACCAGAAAGTAAAACTGTAACAAAGCTAGCTTTACAAAACTGGGGGGAGATGAAAGGAAGGTAAGCTAATCAGAATAGAATTAATTACTGGTAAATGAATTGCCTTTCAGCTTCCACATAACATTTCCATCAGTGTCCGTTAAAATGATCACCCCCCTGTAAATTAGCTACTAAACTAGAAACTAAGAACTTGTGAACCATCTATTTTCCCACAAGTACGCAGTAGTGCCACAAAGTTATCATGGTGGAGAAAAAAGCCCAACCAGCCAAACAAGAAAAAACAGCAATAAGATAGCTCATGATGTATATCCACAGGGATGCTATTTTTAGCAATTTTTTTGTTGTTTGATATCATTGTATAACTTCAAGGGAACCTCAATTTAGCCGTTCCATATGGCCCTGGCAAACAGTCTGCAGTGACAAATACAAGCGTCTACCTTGTGCTTCAATTGTTTTGATATACAAGATATTTATATTGCAATGTGGACATTTCTGGCTGTGTGAACATTTCTTAGTGATCTTCCTTTACATAAGCATTTACACTGGAGTCACCTCTAGCATTGCTAAGGGAAAGTACAACACTAAGCCTTACTTTGAGAAAAATATTCCTAAAAGGGATCACCAGCTGCAGGAATCCAATGATAAACAGATTGTCTTCAGAGGTGCTCCAACAGAAGTATGACATTTTGAGTGCTGATGGACTCTAAGTAGATCATACCATATATAAACTTTTAAATCCCAGTTTCAGAACTAAATTACTAGTTGTTCCTGCCCCTCCAGAAGCACTGACAACCCAAACCTACACCTCCATCCAATGAGGGAAGCTTACTTACTGCTACTGCAGAAGATTTACATGCACATCACCGTCTTCAGTGAAGAAATATCACTAGTGTTTACTCACGTGAAATTATGAGAAAATTGGATTTTTTTTATCAGTTATACAAGAAGATTCTCCCATACTTAAGAAGAGGATTTCTTTCTTGTAACCACCAGCACTTGAGAAGAAGCTAAAGCACCCTTTGAGGAAGGGTAAAAGCCTTCTCTAATATTTTTAGCTCACTTCTTTAAACAACAGGTACATACACACCCCCAATAACATTTAGGGTTAGTCAGTGGTCACAGACAAGTTTGGTAGCTGTAGGTCACAAAAGATGATCCCATGTGTTTTGTTAGTCAGCTAAAGAGAAAAGGTGAAGTCAAAGTTCAACTACTTGCAAGTTCTTACCTAATCATTTGTGATGCCAACAGCCAGTTTCTGCAGCAGAACCTGGCAGCTACCATGTTCCTGCCAAAACATACTGCAGTAGGAAATATAGGTATAATACAGGAAACAATCACAAAAATGTCTTTGTGTAATTCAGTTAAATAGCCAACAAGAAGACCTCATCCAGGCTCAATTAGATCTGCTAATCACAGCAGTAGTTTTAACTCTCATTATTAATGCCAGATGCCCTATGGTGTTCACAATTACCAGGAATACATGTCCTATGACATGAACAAAGAATTGTTGCAATGTTAAAGCTGAGAAAACAGGACCTCAGAGGCCAAGCGACAACAAAAGCAAGTCCTCCACTTGCATACATCCACCTTAAACAAGAGGAAAACAAGAGGAATTGTGATTGTCTTGATGTGACATTTCCGGGAACATTTCCTATCTCCTGTATGCAGCGAGGGAAGACACCCTAATTTTTTCTTTTGCACATCCAACAGCAGGCTGTGGGGCCAGCAACCTGAACTAAGGATACCGTAGGGCCAGCCAGGGACCAGCTCTCTCTGCTGGAGACAAAGCCCTTAGCACAGAACAGCACTGCTTCTGGCTGGGGCCTCTCAGAAAGGGAGGGCCCCTTCCAAGTAGCTTGCCTACATTTAAGGGAAACAGCATGACTTGCTCAAAGGCAGCAAAGGCCATGAATTCTGAGAGACATGCCAATAACTCACAGCCAAAGTTTCTTCTGAGCCCTGAGGATCTAACCAAGAAGGTGAAATTGTGAAGGTTATAACATAAGCTAGAGAGGAACACATCTCCCTTTTAAAGATAGGAAGGTCTTGCAACAAAATCCTCAATTTTCATCCATTTTAGAAGCATTCAGGTATCTTGTGCAGTGTCACCAGAGTCAAATAAAGTTAGGCTGAATATTAGAAACCAGCATTGCTTTTCTGTAGTTAATTTTAATTTGTTTGCTTATATTTAAAAAGCTTACTGCCATCTCACAGCCTATATTATGGTGTCTAAGAGTCTGTGGAGGTTTGCAGACAACCAGCAGTCTATAGCAGAGAAATACTGCTTCTCAACTGAAACGGCAAGAGAAGGAACCTTCTTTTGATATCTCTTCCTCCCACTCCCTGTCCAAAAAAATAGGTAGTCTGGTTTATAACACTTTGTTGTACAGATATTACCAGAGAAGCATGCAATCTTACAAATTTAATAAATCCCATCTTACCTGAATGCAGACTCTGATTTAGAAATCAGAGTAAGTCTCTACCAAGTGACTCCAGCAAACAATGAGGGTTGATTGAACAGCAGACTGGGAATTGACAATATTCTCAATTTTCAGTACATCACTTGTGTAGCACATATAATCAGGAAAGCACAGTTTAAAGATTTCCACTGTCAATTCCTATAGCCAATGCAGTCATGCTTTATGATTTCTTGTTGGGGGCAGAGGGGAAGGCTTTTTTGGTCTAGAACCTCTGTATTTGGCTGAAAGATTCCTGAGCACTAAGGAGTGTTTGTTTTAAAGCAAAAAACAAAGAAAACCTCACCTTATTTATTGCTCAAACTACCCCAGTGAGCTCCATCAAATGTTTATGTAAGATTATTTATTCCATCTGCATTGCTGTCACACAGACACATTGTACTGGATTTACTTCCAGCATCAGCAGCTGACGTTTAATTTCTAATGTGCACTAATGCAAGAAAAATCACACCTAGAAGCTTCACAAAAAAGCCAGTTCATCAGTACACACTATCTCCTCCAGAGGAGCCATAATGATTAATAGCAATCATTTCTGTACATTTTTCAACCGTCTTGCCAACTGAGCTCACAATTCTTGCTCTGTGGCACCTTTTAAAATTTCGCAGACATCAGATTCAGGAGCTCACGCTGTCAGAAAATATGATTGCAGACCTCCCACTCCCTTATTTTCCCCTAAATTAAGGGTGAAAGAAAAGCTTAAACTCAGAGCAGCCACAATTTCTGCAGGTCATTAATATTTCTTAGTAGGTTCTCACTGAAAAGCAATCCAAACTTCCTCTACCTCAGCACTGTTCTTGGCTATGCTGATGTCCTGTGACCAACACAGAGCTCTTGATTTCTGCAGCTGAACTACCAAGCAAGTTCTCTACACCTGCTCCACAATATAATTCTCACACACTTCAGGTATCAACTGCTACTTCCTTTTCCTCATTAGTTTCTGCCCATTCCCCACTGTCACCATGACATGTTGGGCCCCAGTCCCACGTAAGAGACCGCTCAGGCCATACATCTGACTTGGATGCCAGTATTACTCAGTCTGTGAACATACTCCAGCCACAGGAGCAGCACCAGACTCCTGACTGCCTGGATTTCCTCCGGCTCACACAAACAATCAGCATTTGCACACACACCTACAGTCACTTTCTTCATGCAACAACTTCTTATCAGCACCTTGCTGGTAAACTTTCTCCCCACCTGGTGTTTCTTGGGAATTGGGACAGGAAGAGGAAGAAAAAAATAAAATGCAAGTCTTACAACAATGTCAGACTGCTTCCAAACCACCCTCTTATTTCCTCCCTGGTCAAAGGCAGCACTGCCAACAGACACAGCTAACCAGAAAGCTGAGCAGCCTGAATACACTGAAACCTGTCACCAAAAAAATTATCATCTGCTTAGATATAACCATGCAATTAACAACAAAAAGAAAAAAATAAAATAAAATAATTTTTATTATTTACTATATGATAGAGAAAGCCTGCCCTGCCCATCTAACAGCCCAAAATTTCTATAAGGTCTCATAGAAACAAAGAGAGAAGAAAAACCGCCACCAAACCAAAGACCTAACAGACACACATCACTTCAAGTCTCTTCTCAACAGGACTCATCCCTCCTCTGCAAAATAGGAGCTTCTATACACACAAGTTTCTGTTAGGTGAAGAGGAATGAAAGGTAAACTACAAAACATACCCAGCATCAGCACCATGGATGTCCCACATCTGTAACGGACAGAGAACCCGTCCCAGGCTGGTCCCAGGTGGTCACTTCACTGCAAGACTGTGCTACATAATTCTTTTCAAAACATTATTTCCACGTACAGCCTCTTTCCCTAAAATACCAGCAAGACACAAGAAGCATACAAGAGCACAGCAAGACATGATCCGAAAGCGACAGCCTTATCACACGACTGGCACTGTTAACACTGTATATTAATTCACTGCTTCTTTGCAGTTGTGTGGCCCCACAATCTGTTTTTTTCTTATTTCCATGTGCTTTCTGGGTGGGGCACCTTTTGCCAACTTATTTTAACATTCCCCCCATTTTGTTTTTAACGAGTTAGACAACAGGACCATAACAACATTGGAAACGTAGGTCTGTTCTGGAGCTGCAGCATCCAGCACCGGCAACAGAAAACAGGCTCCCATCACTTGCTCATTCATCTTGTAAAGGCCATCAGAAAAGCAAACTACACAGCCCGCATCCTAAACTTTGCATCACTGCAGAAAGCCACTGGCTTGCGCTGAAACAGGCCCGGCTTAAACAGGTTACATCTGCGTGAAAGCAAGAGACACATGGAAATAATCAGCGCGCACTCCCCCAGCTGCGGAGAAGGACGAGTTTGCTTTTATTTCGCTCTTAGCGACACGATCTGGCTCCTCTCGCTCCGGGGGCGAGGGAGGGGAAACAACATCCCGCCGCTGCTCCCCTCGCCCTGCCCGGAGGCTCCCCGGGCCGGGCAACGCCGCCGCTGGGGCGGGCGTGGTTCTCGGTGGGCAGCGCAGCAGGGCAGGGCCTGGGCGGCGGCCGGGGAAGGTGCCGGGCCAGGCGGGCACCCCGGGGCCGAGCCTTCCCTCCTCAACACGCACAGACACTTCGGGGGAACTGTTCCCCCTCGCGGCCGGGGAGCCCGGCGCCATAGCGGGGCGCTCAGCGGCCGGGGCGCTGCCGGAGGGAGCGGTACGCGACAGCCCCCACGCCCGCTCCGCGGGGAAGGGACGCGGCCACTTACAGCTCAGGACCCCCAAGTAACCGAGGAGCAGCAGGCGGAGACTGCGACTCGCCATCTTCCCGGCAACGGCCGCTTCCCACGGGCGGCAGCGGTTAATAACCGCCGGGCGACGCCGGCGGCGGCTGGGCGTGAGGCGCGGCCGGGGGCGGGGGGGGGGGGGGGCGGCCCGGCCCAGCTCAGCTCGGCTTCGCCGGGGCCCGGCGGAACGGGGCGGCGCCAGGCGGGCTGGGGGCGCCCGGGGAGGCTGCCGTGAAGCAGGTGCGGCAGCCGGGGCGCAACACCCGCGCCCGCTGGGCTCTGCCTCCACCCCGCTCCCACCAGCCGCCCGCCGCCGCTGCCCCAAAAGTTTTAACGCGTCCGAGGCGGCGCCGCCCCGTTCCGCGCTGGCTCCGAGCGCAGGGAGCCGCGGCTGGCTGCGGGGTTGCGCCCTGGCCTGCCGCCCGCCCTTCCCTGGGCCGCCCCGGAGCGGGGAGCCGCGGCGGGCAGCGGCTCGGCGGCAGCTCCGGGCGCATCGCTGTCCTCCTCCTCGTCCTCCTCCTGATCGTCGCCACGGGGCCAGCGCGATGCCCCCGCGCATCCCGGGGCTGTACTGTACTGTATTATGTTGTGTTCAGCAGCTCCCCCCCTCGAATTATTTATTTTTAAACGGTGAGGTCTTCATAAGCTCAAGGACATTTGTTGCAACAGAATAAACTTTCATTACGAAAAGCTTAAACTTCTCAAAGACGACCACAGTCCCCGTTGGCACATTTGCGGAAATCAAACCCACCCGGGGTAAAAGCAGGAATAAGGGTGAAATCACGAAACAAAGATTTAGATGTTCCGGCTGGAAAGAGAGTTGCAGACTTCAGAACAACGTCACAGTGACTCCTTGTGCCTGTACAGCTGGACTGGCCAAAATCCCACCCGCCGTAGGGCACATCCCTTAACCGGCAGAATGTGGACCACACGGTGACCTTCAAAGCCTTTTTTATTAATAGTTTATACCAGCCTGGGAGATTCTTGATTAAATATACAGGAGGTGTAATGGCCCTTTAAATTTATGAATCGAGGCAGATTACTCATTGTGACAGTTAATAGTGCATCCGAGTAGTTTCTAATGACATCTTAAAAATATATTACCACTGATGTAATACCGTTCCATAACAAGAAAAGTAACACAAGCATTTATTTGATAATCAAAGCAGCAATGTTGGCTATATTTTGTTAGACTGTAGCAAAATGAGGAAAGATTATTTATAAATGCAGTCTCTAGCAGCTATTTTAATGGAGACCAAAGAAACAGGATGCCATGATGCTCTCCATATCAAAATCATCTTAGCTTATTTTTCACATGCAAAAATGTATATAGAATACAAGTAATATTTCTGCAAAAAATGTGCATATGTCCAGTATATATCATCAGTATAATGATGACATGCATTTAATAAAATTAAAATTATTCCGTAGGCTTCAGAAAAGGTCTTTATTTTGTGTGGCCCAGCACATCATAACTTTAAGCATATACAAAGTTTCATTGATTTCAGTAAGACTGCTTTAGTGTTCAAAGCCACACAGTGATAGAAACACTGTGTTGATATAAAATTTAAAAATATGGAAGGAACCTGGTGGAAAAAGTATAGAGGTGGGGAAATGGCAATATGGAACTAAATTAAGGGGTAGCTCATAGGATGACTGCTAAAGCTGATGTAATGACAATGAATCGATGTGGGGAATGAAGATATGAATCATGAAGAGAAGGTATCCCATTAAATGATGGCATGAAGTTTAAACTAGAACAGTAGTCTTTCCACCACAGTGAACATTCAGTTCTGATTGCCCAAATGCACAGACTCACATACAGGATTTAATCTGGATTTTGTTAACATGACTCTTATACCACAGTAAATCCACTTAAATGCATAGGGTTTATACAAGCACAAGATCAGAGCGAAATTCCTTTTTTTTTCCTGTTCACTGTTTCGTTTCTCTTGCAAGTAAAGCAAATACTCAGTCTACAAGGTTGTCTCCCCAATGTTTCTCTGACTCATTCTTTCTAGCACAGTTACACAGTACTTTCACAGTTTCTTTACATTCCTCTCTTTTATTTCAGCAACAACTAGATCATGGTTTCTCTGCTTGCTTTATACAATTGCAGGAAACACCAGCAACTAAATGTGAGTATTCTGAATGCATTTACAGAATTATTGGAAAACTGGTTGTAAGGCATATAGTTCATTTAATGTGTATACTTTTTCTGTATGTACTTTGCTGAACAATGGTATTCTTAAAAATACTGTTAAGTACTTTGTTAGAAGAGTACAAGACTGCTAACCATATTTTTAATATTTTTAAGTTAAATATAGTAAAAAAATTTTCATTAAACATGGAAGAATTTGTTCAAGATGCTCAGTTTAACAGTTATTCTTGGAGAGCTTTCCATACAAACTCCTTTTTAGAATAATAAAAATAGTCTATAATTAACATCTGCACACAGAATGTCAGTCAAGAATAGCTGTCTTATTCTGTAATAACTATTCTAGTCAAGTTCCATGTGTAGAAAAGCCTTTAAGAATTGTGTGGAAGAGCAACATGATTTCAAGACTTGGCTGCTTCTTAATGATCTCAATAATTCATAAACCAAAAGATTACCCTCATTTCATTATATGATATTTTAGATAAATCTATGTTCTTACATTGCAATGGAATTCTTTCTTCTTTTAATGAAGCTTTCTGTTGCAAATGTGGAGTGTTGATGGTAATCTGCTCTAATGATACAAGTTTACCTCTTATTATGGTACCATCGCTCTGTTAAAGAGCTCTGTGCAAACACTGTTTTGAAAAATAGTTTGCAAAAATTCTGTGAGACACTATAAGCCAAAACTCTGACTCTTCACTTTGGGAACGTTTCATTTTTCTTAGCTATAGGATGATAAAAATGAATACAGAGAAATTAATCTATATTAACAAAATACTCCTTTCGGTGATTTCTCCACTCAAAATAGGTTTGATTTTGCAGTGGGAACAAACCAATTGACCCTATGTTTTTCTGCACCTTGCATGCTGATTTCTAGAATAACTTTGAAGTATAATTATAAAAAAAAAATCAGTACAGCAAATTAGAACTGCTAAATTTGGTTACAAAGTTGTTGCATTGTAAATACTTGAACACATTACAGATAGGTAAGAGAGGAAGATGATTATGATTCCTCTTCTCAAAAACATGCGTAGAATAGGGGGAAAAATAGTGCACTGTAAGAAGAGAACTGGCTGTTTAATTAACACTTAGAAGAATAAGATGTTAATTCCTATGTAATCACTCATCTGTCATGGCTTACACATGCCAAAATAGAAGACAGTCATGGGAAAGCTAATCAATGTGCATCCTTGCACTGCCATTAAAAAAGGAAAAGTTTAATGAAAGGCAATGCTTCCCTAGTATACTCCATTCAGGCATAAACCTGACATATCTCAAGTTCACTCAGTGAATTTCAGTAGATCAAGCAGTGTAACCTTAGTTTCATATAAGCAAGAACATGTATTTTATTGTATTGATGAGTGGGTAGTATGGATGTGTGATGATCTGTGAGTAGCTCATCTCTTGTTTGCAGAGTGAAACATCAGTGAAAGCATCAAAGATTACAGTTCTGCACTACTTTTCCCTTTTCTTCCTGTGGTTTCCTAAGTTAATTGTTCTTTAAACTTTCTAGTGCCTCTTAGCTGATCTATAATAGCAGGGAGCCCAGCAAGGTTGCTGATAACTGTGCCGGGTTATCATGAGAGGAGCAGGGGGAAGATTTAGAATCTGGAGCCACTGAGGGCAAAAGTAAAAGACATAGGAAAAAACCACTCCTGTGCCTAAGTATATCTTTGTCTTTATTTGTATGGAGAGTTGGAGGGCTGATTGTTACAGGAATTTACATTGTTTAGGTTTTGATCAAGAATCTTAGAATATTTTTTCCATATTTAAAGAAGAAACAGATTTTTTCATATTTCTAAAAAGAGAAATGTTATGTATGAGGTGGTCAGAGATTCCAATTGAGACTTGGTGCCATAGCCTATAGGTTAAATCTCTGTACACATCTTTTTTCCAAGCACACTAAATTGTTGTCCCATATGTTTGTTCTAGTAAGTGCTGAAGATGGGAGCACATAGCTGTAGAGCAACTGTTCTGGTGTGATTCTGGGCACGGCAATGAGACAAGTGGATGGAAATCTATTTTGTAAAACTGCTAAAACAGATTCCATTTAATTAACTAGTTTAATCACCAAAATACATACTTCATACTCTGTGTCACAAAGCTTTTTTCTGAAACTCATTGATCAATGTGCCATGTACTTTTCATTGCGCCCAGACTACCAGCCTGAAGTACGTTGAATCTATCAGCTTGAAAGCCTTGCTCTTTAGTGTGAAGAATTATCAGCAGCCATGTGTAAGTGTGTGGAGAGGTTGATATCTACAACTTAAGGGATAATTTTTTCTTTTGCAATTTTAACTATCACCACACCTAGCTTTTTATAATGTTCTGGGGTATTGCTTTAACAGCTATCCCCTCCCCTCATTACAGTAGGCCTTGCCTCCTTTCCACTTCTGTGGCATCTTGTTATTTTGTTTTGCTGCTTCATGTTAACTGCTTCAACTCCTCTCTGGGAAAAAAATCTGATTTAGCTGGCAGATTATCTGCTTGGTTTGTACATTGAAACTGAAAACTGTGAGCAAGTATAGTTTTGAGAAAAGAAGCAAAACAAATTTTCAGGTATCTTTTTTTTCCACGAAGATGATGTTGATGGCTGTTTAGAGACAGAGTATGCCATAGATTAGTTGCCTTGCTATAATGAAATGGACTAGAGTGCTGTGACAGAACACTGTATCTCCATTAGACTGTTAAAATATTCCTATCATCTAATGTGTCAGCCAAACTTGAACCAGGAAAGCCAGAAAATGTGAGGGTAGAACAAGATAACAGTAATACAAATTACTTGTTCTCAGTAGCGTTTTTCTGTCAATACCCTCCATCCATTTTCTGGAACATCTTGTATAATTTTATCTTTGACTTGCAAAGTACAGTATTAATGTCAGTTTTTTCAACTGAATTTGCAAGATTACTGCCACTGAGGAGACAGCTAAGTAGCAATCAAAGGTACATTTCTAAAAAAGATCCACCAAATTGGATGGCATTGTAGGATGCTTCCCGATTCAACCTAAGCATCAGTGAGCTGATGCTGATAGTGGTAGATTCAGAATTATTTTGCCACCGTGTTTAAAATGTTTTGCTGCTCCATGGGGGCACAGAGAATACAACTCTGGGGATATAGTTACACACCATGTTGTCTTCCAAGGCAATTGCTGCCTCTAGCCATGGATTACTTCTACTGTTTCACTTGTGCACAGAAATGAGTATACAAAGTTGTACTTTAAGACAGGTCACTGAAATAATGTGAATAAAACATAATCTTTCAGCAATACTGATCCTGCAATTTGTATCACTTCAGTGATCTTGTGTTCAGTGCCTTGTACAGTGCTGCTACAGTTGCCTATCTAGAGGGTAAGCAGTGAGAAACAGCCGAGAATGGCAAAGGGAGGAGCAGGAATTTTTAAGCCGGTTTTGCTTTTGAAGCAATCTGTAAGTGAGCTTAGAGCTGGCTTTGGGACCATGAAGGCCAGAAACTGTCATGGTTTGTCACTTATGCATTACTATTAGGTCACATACTATGGCATAAGACCAATTATGGTGTTCCTGTTGCCACATAGGGCAACATTCCATTTTCTGCCCATTATAAAATAACATCCATGGTTTTCCTGAAAGTCAAAGGGCTTTATGAAGACTGATACCTTGTAATTACTCGTGGGAGGTTTGCTACCCGTCTCTTCTCCGTACCACAAATGTGGTCAGTGCTGTGACACACTAAAAGCTGAAGGAATTCAGCCAAACCCTTCCCAGAGTACTTCTCAGTTGGAAGGCTTTTGTCTTTTGGCATTGAGGGATGGATAGCTAGGGGATTGCAGCAGGCCTGTAAGTCCTCCACAGGCTGCAGACAGGGCCATGTTTGGCAGCTGAGAGTAACCCCCAGCTGGTCCTTGGCTCAGTCCATGGGGTTTGAGTGGACCCAGGGGTTTTTACCCTCTCACAGAAGCCTCAAGTAAATATATTGTAGTAAACAGACAAATGGTATTACAGTTTATGAGCCAGCTGTGCCAGCATAAATAAAAAAATAATCTTGAAGACTGAACTTTTTAAGTAACCCCAAATCTATGCCAATGCTGTTCCCCAGGTCTCACACTTTCCAATACATTCCAATTAATCACCATCACTTTTCGTGTCTTTTGATATGTACACACAGATTCATTACTTTAGTCTATAGGCCACCCCTCTCAAATGTTTGTTGAGTTCATTTAGTCCATGACTTTGGGCTTCATCTGTCATTACAGTCCTTCAGGGCAGGAAATATGATGTCTGGCGTTGGATTGTTGCATGCTGAAGCCAGTTTGGGTGCTGTTATTGTTGTGCTTGTCCAGTTTTATTATCACTGCACTTTGCTCATGACATGGTTTAGGCCCAGGCAGCAGCTGAGCGCCACGAGGCCGCTTGCTCACCCCTCCCCCAGGGGGATGGGGAGAACGGAAGAACAATGGCAAAGCCTCGAGGGTTGGGATAAGGGCAGTTTACTGGGACAGCAAGGGAGAGGGAAACAATCAACAACAGTGCTGATGACAGATAGTAACAATGGGTGATAACAGAGAACAATTTACCGATCGATGATCGACTGACCAACCGACCACTCAGCCTGTCCCCAAAACCGAGTCGCCCCTCCCCTGCCTGACTGGCCCCCTTTGATGGTAAGCATTACGTCACATGGTATGGAGTAGTCCCCGGCCAGCTTGGCTCACCTGTCCTGGCGCCTTGTGAAATTAACTCTATCCTTGCCAGAACCAGGACAGCTCAGTTTCATCAAAGTTCATTCTTCGTTAATCTAGGTGATTCTTACCATAACACCATTGATATGGCATATAGTCACTATAGAAGTAATGATATATAGTACTATATAGCAATTAACATCATACAATTTAATTTATTGGCTATTCTCACCCAAAATCGAGTTCCCTTGAGGTACACATTGGACTGCCCCATCGTTCCACATCACCCACCAAGGGCACCCAGGTACCTGAGCAAAAGCAATCCCACAGATGGGATGCCCTTGTCCGAGCAGGAGTAACCCACACTGCTTTCATACATATTCTTTATGTGCACTACTGGGACTTTATCCCCTTCTACAGTACGTGGAAGTTTTGATTGGGCAAGGCCAGCTCGATTGGCAGATCCCCTAGTCTTGACTAACCAGGTGGCTTTTGCTAAATGTGTATCCCAAAGTTTGAGGGTCCCACCACTCATTGCTCTCAGTGTAGTCTTTAGTAGTCCATTGTATTGTTCAGTTTTCCTGGAGGCCAGTGCATGATAGGGGATGTGATACACCCACTCAATGCCATGTTCCTTGGCCCAGGTGTCTAAGAGGTTGTTTCAGAAATGAGTTGTCCCATTGTCCGACTCAGCTCTTTCTGGGGTGCCATGTCACCACGAGATTTCAAGGCCACAAGACCCAGGATGGTGTTCCAGGCAGTGGCATCGGGCATGGGATATGTTTCCAGCCGTCCAGTTGTTGCTTCCACCATTGTAAGCACATGGTGCTTGCCTTTGCGGGTGTGTGGGAGTGTGATACGATCGATCTGCCAGGTCTGCCCATATTGATATTTCAGCCATCGTCCTCCATACCAGAGAAGCTTTTGCCACTTGGCTTGTTTAATTGCAGCTCATGTTTCACAATCGTGGATAACCTGTGAGATAGTGTCTATGGTTATGTCCACCCCTCGATCACGAGCCCATCTATATGTCTCATCTTTTCCTTGATGACCTGAGGTGTCATGGGCCCATAGAGCTATAAATAATTCACCTTTATGTTGCCAGTCCAGATCCACCTGAGCCACTTCAATATTAGCAGCCCGATCCACCTGCTGGTTGTTTTGATGTTCTTCAGTGGCCCAACTCTTGAGTACGTGGGCATCTACATGATGTACTTTTACAACCAGCTTGTCTAGCTGGGCAGAAGTGTCTTGCCACACTGAGGCAGCCCAGATGGGTTTGCCTCTGCGCTGCCAGTTGCTCTGCTTCCACTGCTGTAACCACCCACACAGGGCATTGGCTACCATCCATGAATCAGTAGAGAGGTAGAGCATTGGCCACTTCTCTCATTCAGCAATATGTAAAGCCAGCTGGATGGCTTTCACCTCTGCAAACTGCCTCAATTCACCTTCTCCTTCAGCAGCTTCTGCAACTCACTGTGTAGGACTCCATACAGCGGCCTTCCACCTCCAATGTTTTCCCACAATACCACAGGACCTATCAGTGAACAGGGCATATTGCTTCTCATCTTCTGTTATTTTATTATACAGTGTGGCCTCTTCAGCACGTGTCACCTCCTCCTCTGGTGATATTCCGAAATCTTTCCCTTCTGGCCAGTCTGTGATCACTTCCAGAATTCCTGGGTGACTGGGGTTTCCTATTCAAGCCCACTGTGTGATCAGTGTGACCCACTGACTCCATGTAGCTTTGGTTGCATGATGTGTAGAGGGGACCCTCCCTGTGAACATCCAGCCCAGCACCAGCAGTCAGGGTGCCAAGAGGAGCTGTGCTTCAGTGCAAATCACCTCTGAAGCAGCTGAAACCCCTCCATATGCTGCCAATATCTCTTTTTCAGTTGGAGTATAGCAATCCTCAGATTCTCTGTATCCCTGACTCCAAAACCCCAGGGGTTGGCCTCGAGTCTCCCCTGGTGCTTTCTGCCAGAGACTCCAGGTACGGCCATTCTCCCCGGCTGCGGTGTAGAGCACATTTTTCACATCTGGTCCTGCCTGGACTAGACCAAGGGCTACTGCATGAACTGTTTCTTGTGTAATTTGTTCAAAGGCTTGTCATTTCTCAGGGCCCCATTTGAAATCATTCTTCTTCCAGGTCACATGACAGAGAGGCCTTACAATCAGACTGTAATTTGGAACATGCATTCACCAGAAACCCACAGCACTTAAGAAAGCTTGTGTTTCCTTTTTTGTTAGTCGGTGGAGACATGGCTGCTATTTTGTCGATCGCATCCATTGGGATCTGACAGCATCCATCTTGCCATTTTATTCCTAAAAACTGTGCAGGTCCCTTGACCTTACTTCATTTTATGGCAAAACTGGCTTTCAGGAGGATTTGGAATATAGCTTCTTCTGCTGTATTGCCCCACACTGGGTGCCAAAAAGGACTGTTGTGGTTTAACCCCAGCCAGCATCTAAGTACCATGCAGCTGCTTGCTCTCCTGGTGGGATGGGGGAGAGAATCAGAAAGGTAAAAGTGAGAAAAATCATGGGCTGAGATAAGAACAGTTTAATAATTGAAATAAACAAAATAAACAAAATAATAATAATAATAATAATAATGATGATGATGTAATGAAAAGAAAAATAACAAAAAAAAAAAAAGAGAAATAAACCCCAAGAAAAACAAGTAATGCCAATGAAAAACAATTGCTCACCACCAACTGACCAATGTCCAGCCTGTCCACAAGTAGCAGCACATCCCTCCCCAGCCAGCTTCCTCCAAGTTTATATATGGAGCATGACATCATATGGTATGGAATATCTCTTTGTCCAGTCTAGGTCAGCTGTCCTGGCCGTGTTCCCTCCCAGCTTCTTGGGCACCCCCTGCCTTCTCATTGTCAGGCTATTATGAGAAGCTGAAAAGTCCTTGACTGCTTGGAAACAACTAAAAACATCAGTGTGTTATCAACATTATTCTCATCCTAAATCCAAAACACAGCACCAGACCAGCTATCAGGGAAAAAATTAACTCTATCCCAGCCAAAACCAGTACATCTGCTTTTGTCCAGGGGCTGTCAAGATGCCAGCTGAACCCTGGGTGAAATTTCCAGCAGTTTTGGCTGTCTTTTGATTTCCACTGGGGGGTAAAGCTTTGTGCTGTCACTCTTTTGGCTGGGGATTACCACAAGACAGGACTATGACCATGCTCCTCCCATAGTCTTCTGTGTGTTACAAGTTCCAGATGGCTTTTCACCTGCGTGTTGCTTCCAGATCGACATCAAACAAATCTAAGCAGCGACCAGATATGCTACCACCATTTTTCTGAAGAGTAAGTTGAATAAAAAGTTGCAAATACTTGTACAAAAGAAGATTGAGAGATTAGAAAGTGGCAATTTAAAATTGAGAGAGAGAGATTTATAATAAAGAAGTGTGCAGTATCAAATACGACTTTATTCTTGTTCAAGACTTCCTCAAAGCGACAGAACTGGGTTTGTTTCTGTCTTTCAGTCTCCAAACATTTTGAACTTACCTCCTCATAGAGTAAAAATGTTCTTTTTATACCCTACATTGTGAACTTTCTGGGCTTTTTTAATTATTTAAAATACACTGATTATGTGATGTGATCATTGAACCACATATGATTCCACGAGCCACAGAATAAAAAATTAATAGAAGAAATAGTGTAGTTGAGCTATAACAATATAAATAATAATAGCATCTTTGTGTTTTCTCAGGACCTTTCACCTCAAGGCTATAAACTGTTTTAGACAGACAAGTATGTAGCCTACAATAACCCTGCTGCACTAAACTATAACTTCTATTTAACTCATTTTAAAAAAATGAAGAAACAGGATGATTGACTTGCTGAAATTCTTAATCTATCAAATAATATAATGAAGGGCATGAATAGCTACCGTACTTATACACCTGGTTTGCTGGATGAGAGCCCAGGTGAGCAGGAAATCCAGTGCCAGGAACCGAACCAAGAGGAGCCAGCTGCCCCGCTGCTCTGCAGACATGTTTCCACAGTGGAAAATTCTCTCTCTGTTACTGGCCCTTGCCAGTATTAAAACATGCATTTTTTGGTGCTGAGTTTAATTATATCCTTTGGCTCTTAATGGCACTAGTTTGGGGTAACTGATAGTGGCATTCTTGATGGCTATTGTTACATCTTTGCCAACTGGGGACCACACTGAAGACCATCATCTGCTAAACTGTAAAGCATCAAAACAAACTCTTGAGTTATTTCCCGAATTTTAATAAATATTAATGCAAACCATGGTTTTCCTACACAGGCAGTAGCTAGTTTCTGTTTGGCTTCAGTCTTTTGGGGAGGAAGGGCAGTACAGAGGTGTGGTGGGTTGACTGTGGCTGGACATCAGGTAACCACCAAAACTGCTCTACCACTGCCCTCCTCAGCTGGACAGGGGACAGAAATATACGACAAAAGGCTTGTGGGTCAAGATAAGGACAGGGAGGTCATTCAACAGTTACCATCATGGGCAAAACAGACTCAACTTGTGGAAATTAGTTTAATTTATTACCAGTCAAATCAGAGTAATGAGAAATAAAACCAAACACCTTCCCCCCACACCTCCCTTCTTCCTGGGCTCAACTTCACTCCCAAATTTTCCACCTCCTTCCCCCAGCAGCACAGGGGGACAGGGAATGGGGGTTGTAGTCAGTTCATTACACGTTGTCTCTGCCGCTCCTTCCTCCTCAGGGGGAGGACTCCTCACACTCTGCCCCTGCTCCAGCGTGGGGTCCATCCCACAGGAGACAGTTCTCCACCAACTTCTCCAACGTGAACCCTTCCCATGGGCTGCAGTTCTTCATGAACTGCTCCAGTGTGGGTCCCTTCCATGGGGTGCAGAGCTTCAGGAGCAAACTGCTCCAGCGTGGGTCCCCCACAGGATCACAAGTCCTGCCAGCAAACCTGCTCCAGCCTGGGCTCCTCTCTCTCTCTCCACGGGTCTACAGGTTCTGCCAGGAGCCTGTTCCAGTGTGGGCTTCCCACAGGGTCACAGCCTCCTTCAGGTATCCACCTGCTCAGGTGTGGGGTCCTCCACAGGCTGCAGGTGGATATCTGCTCCACCATCAGCCTCCATGGGCTGCAGGGGGACAGCCTGCCTCACTGTGATCTTCTCCAGGGGCTGCAGGGGAATCTCTGCTCTGGTGCCTGGAGCACCTCCTCCCCCTCCTTCTGCACTGACCTTAGTGTCTGCAGAGTTTCTTACATCTTCTCACTCCTCTCTCTGGCTGCAATTGCTGTTGTGCAGCAACTTTTTTCCCCCTTCTTAACTCTGTTACCCCAGAGGCGCTTACTACTGTCACCGATGGGCTCGGCCCTGGCCAGCGGTGGGTCCATCTTGGAGCCGGCTGGCATTGGCTCTGTCAGACACAGGGGAAGCTTCTGGCAGCTTCTCACAGAAACCATCCTTGTAGACCCCCCACTACCAAAACCTTGCCATGCAAACCCAATACAGGAGGTCAGTGATGGCAAAGCAGAGCTGGTGGTGGAGCTGAAGTTACATGGAAACTCTATGGCTTATGTGTGGTGTGGCCTGGCCTAGGGCTCTGCCACAACAGGGAGCCAGGCACCAAAGGCCCTTTCCACCAGCCAGCAGGCTGTTAACATTAATGCTGTAACCCCAGTACTACGTATTTGTGATCTTCTCTGTGAGATGGCTGAAGAACACCTTAAGGACACCCAAAAGATGTTTTCAGGGATGTTACCGCCCTGGCAGATGAGACCTGTTGAGGAAAAGGGAGCAACACATTACACCCACAGCGTAGTGCAACTAATATATAGGATGGTAGATTTAGAGTAGGTAGATTTAGTATTAGGAAGAAATTCTTCACTGTGAGGGCAGTGAGGCACTGGAACAGGTTGCCCAGGGAAGCTGTGGAGGCCCCCTCCCTGGAAGTGTTCAAGGCCAGGCTGGATGGGGCTTTGGGCAACCTGGTCTAGTGGAGGGTGTCCCTGCCCATGGCAGGGGGGTTGGAACTAGATGGTCTTTGAGGTCCCTTCCACCCCAAACCTGTGCTCCTGTGATGATCCATGATATACACAGTGGGGCCTCTGAAGGCAGAATTAATAGCAGCGGGCGAGGACGGCCAGGTCCCCGCTGTGCAGCGGGCAGCCACCGTCCGCTCCTGCCGCCCCGAGCGGCCGCCGCCGCCCCGCAGCCCCCGCGCTGCGCCTGGAGCTCCGGCCCTGGCCTCGAGCCGCCGGCGCCGCCTGGCGGCTGCGGGCGCAACGGCGGGCGGAACGGCACTGCCGCCGCCGCTGTTTCCGGCGGAGCCGGGGGAGGCGGCACCGGGGCGGTGGGAGTCGGCCGGAGCATGGCGGCGCGTTGGGCCGGCCGCTGGCTGCGAGGCGGGCGGGAGGGGTGCAGTGAGTGGCGGCGGGCCGGGTGCGGGGGCGTGGGCGGGCGCGGCGGGGCGCCGAGCCAGCTGCGGGGTTGTCCTGCGCCGGTGCTTTGAGGGGCTCGGCCTGGGGCGGCCGCGCGGGGCGGTTCGGGCCTGCTGCTCGCTGGGCTGAGGAGGCCGCTGTGGGCGCGGGCCCGGCGCGACGGCCGTGGAGACCAGGCCCGGTCCGCAAGGGGTGGTGGACCTGTCTGATGGAAGGGCCTTTGCAGCCAGAGAACGTCATTAAGCTTTTCTTTATCCTTTTCCTTTTTCCTTTTCTGTTGTGGCTTCATGTAAGCATTGCAGGGACCAAGAATGGATGGGCGGTAAGAGCTGCTGAAGTGCTGACCTTATGCATATTGAGACAGACACATAGATTAGCAATGCGGTGGCACGTCTTCCTTTCTTTGAAACCAACACCTTATAAAGAGGCTTTGAAAACTCCTTATTGCTTATTTCAGATCATTCCTTTTACCAGGGTTCATCTCCACCCTAACTGTTTCTCGACTCACATCAGATGAAGTGATTCAGATGCGTAATGAGCTCTTCACCAAAGAGAAAGAGAGGCAGTTGTCGCTTTATCCACGAATTGAGAAAATTGAAGTAAAGTACACTGGGAAATCGCACCCTGGCAGTGTGTTTGTAATGAACAAAGCTTTGTCTACTCCGTACAATTGTGCCATGCGTAAGTGAATGGACTCTTGAACTAACATTGTGCCACTGATGATGAAAATTGTGCTGCCAGTTGAAGTACTTGTCATTTCAATTTGAAGTGTTAATATCATTGACATTTTAACGACCAAGATTAGAGACGTGCATTCAGAATATTTGCATTTGTTAAATTTAAAATACATTTGTACTAAGATACATCAGCAGAAACTGAGTCAATTTTTGGAGGCTCTGTTAACAGCTCATCTTTCCAAGTCATTTACAAAAGTGAAACTTGTAGGTTTTTTTACAAATGCAGAGGTCTAAACTGATGAATGTGAGGAATATGGTTAATAACTGTGTAATACTTTTTAAACTTTCTTTAGACTTAAGTGAATGGCACTGCAAGAAATCTGTTCTAGCTCTTGTGGATGGTGAAGTCTGGGATATGTATAGACCCTTGACCAAATCATGCGAAATTCAATTCCTTACTTTCAAAGATGAAGATCCAGAGGAAGTAAACAAGGTGAGTCTGTATCTTACCCCATTGTAGGTGACCCTGATTATGACCACTTCATTCTGTATGCCCCTTTCAGTTCCATGGCCGTCTGCTTTTTTGAACTTTGTTGTGAAAGTTCAGATATTTTTAATAGTTGGTTGGCGCGTCATGGTTGTCATTAGCTGGACCAGAGTGTGGGCTAGGTGATGTGTGGGCATCCCTTCCAACCTATATTGTTGTATTACTCTATGAATTCAGATTTAAATATCTCCAGGGAAGCATCTGGCTTGCATTTTAAGTGCAGTTTTGGTTTTTTTTTGATTGACTCTATATGGAGAATCATCTCCAAATAGAAGTTTACATACTAGAGAAAATAATGCTTGGGTTCACAGCTAGGTTTGTGCGTCATTCAGTAAAATGTTGATATTCTTTTGCAATAAATAGCTGATGTTCATCTGGTGTTGGTTGTTAGCTTAATAAATCTGTGTTCTGAAATTCTCTTTATAGGCCTATTGGCGTTCATGTGCCATGATGATGGCATGTGTGTTAAAGCGGGCATTCAAAGATGAGTACTCAGTGACTCTGATTAAAGCTCCAGAAGTGCCAGGTGATATAAGTGTTTTATATTGATTGTCTTGTCTTTTGTTGCTTCTTAAGTGAGTGTCTAACAGCATTACCAAAAAAACCAGAGGCTCCTTTTCCGGTGATTGAAGGTACTTAGGATTGATATGTGTATTACATGCTGCTGTTGTAGCCTTTAATTTATAGTAATCACACTGAAAACAGTTTCCTTACCAAAGTACAGAAAATTGATCTGTGTGGCAACTGGCTGTCAGACCATTTAGGGTTTCATGGGTTAAGTTAGTAACTTAAGGACATAACCTTTTTATTGTGAAGTTTCATGAGTAAGGTATTTAGAATATGTGATGTGCTCTAATCTAATAAGTACATAGCCTTGTGAGCACTTGAGTTGCTAAAATTATGATGTATACATCAAGTTGGAAGATTATCGAAGTACAAACAGGGTTAGTAACAGCTTTTGCTCATCTGTGACCTGATGTAAAATTTACAAAAGTGGGAAAATGCACAGGAGAGGTTATTTAAATAACAGAGCCTGTATGATGGTGCATTTGATATATAGGAGGTTAGTTGCTGGTCACGTGGAGTCCTCCTGCAGTTGATTCCCTTTTTAGCTATTTCAGGATTTGTCTTGATTGGTAAGTATAGAGTGGATGTTTCAGTTCTACCAGGATTTGGAATAATCTTGCATATACTAAGCTGTATCGTTATACTGTATATATGGAAATAATGTGAGCTTACTGGGTTCATAAGCTTGATTTCTGAGATGGCAATAACTAAATAAATATACACAAAGAGTGTGCTAACGTCTATCATAGAAATTTAGGTTGTCTTTGCCAGAAATTTGTGCCATGCTTGTGCCATGGATGAACATTTTCCGTCAGCTCAAATATTGTCTGATTTCTCTATGCAATAAATTGCTATTTACGATTTAATACTGCAAATTTACTTTTAGTGTATGATGCATACAGAGGAAAAAATATGAAATGTTTTCCAAGTTTTTGGTTTTTTTTCTTTCAATGCTAGATACAGTTTTGGGAAGCAGCATAATTCATAATTTTTTTCTCTCTTTAATGGGAATGTATTATACTGACATTACATTAAAACTCATTTCAAATGACTTTCTCATTCAGTGAAATGAAAATGATATAGGTTTAATTGGCCATTTGATTGTATAATCACAGATGAAAATTCATATTTTATGGTGGATTTCTTGAGATAATTCTGTTTTTCTTCTCATTCATTTTGATACAAGAATATATTATGACAATGAAATACATACTTTGTTACAAACATGAACATTTTTCTCTTTGGAATTGGAATTGCAGTGATCTCTGGAGCTTTCTGTTATGATGTAATTTTGGACAATAGACTGAATGACTGGAAACCCACAAACGTAAGCACAATAACTTCTTGCCTGAAAAGTTACATAGCTTGCATCCTTGTCCAATGGTTCTTTTTTAATGGGGAGGGAGAGAGCAGTAAGTTTTTACCTTTTTGTTGGGTGTATCTACACTAGTAATTTTTTACGTCAGGAGTACTCTTTGGAAACTAATCTCCGCATTTACCATATACTGGCTCTCACTGCAGAGGGCTCTCAGAGCACATAGACTGGCTTCCATTCGGATGGATTAAATCTTGAGCTGTCCTCCAGATGCTTACAGGTTTTAGGTTTGTGGGGCTAAAGTAAGTTCAAGTCTGAAATACAGTTCCGCAAACAGTTGATGTGGCCGTGGGGACCTCAGTGCCATCTTTGTTACTGTACAGATCTGCTCCTACTTGGCTGCTCTTGCCTGCTAACGTAGATGTAACCATATAGTCTTTGTGCGAGTAATGCCCTCTGAAAATAAAAACCTCTGTAATACGCGTATTTTCACCTGGTGGTTTACAGCATAATCAGTTTATTGTTGTAAAAGAACCGTGAGCACGTTCACCTGAAGCTCTCCTTAATAGCTTGCTTATATTTCATGCTCTTCAGTAAATCTAATAATCTAAAACCTGTAAGTCTCATAACCATTTCATAGCTGGTGTGATCATGAATGTTTTACTCGTCTGGTGCCTATCCTTGTTCTCAGGGGTATGTATGGCTGTGTACTTCTCAGAGGTATCAGCGGAGATATGTATGGCTAACAAAGCAATATTAGTACAATGCAGACTTTTTCTCCGACATGATCTTGTAGTTGAAGTGACCTAGTTTGAAATATTTTCTATGTGACATTATAAATGTAATTTCTCCTAATAACAGTTTCTTATTTATCAATAAATCTGAGTATGTAGAGCTTTGGATTCTGGACCAAGGTGATCAATTTCTATTTATTAATTATTCAGTATTTTTTTTCCCCTGATTCCATCACAATAGAGGTCATTTATAAATGGAGTCACAACTCTGGGAAACAAGATACACAGATGAATATTTAACAGTAGCAAGTCTGTATGTGTATATATCACGTTGGGAAAATCTAAGCAGTTTAACTGCAATTAATATATATTGTTTCTGATGGAAAAATGCCTATTGATTTGACTGGCCATTGAATCAGTCCATTTAAACAGTGATGATCTGTAGCAGTCTGTTGCTGATAAATAGTAAGAGTTACAGTCCTATGGCAATGTTCTTATATTTAGGGTTTGTAGTAGATGATCCTTGTTGTTTTGACTATTTAGCGTTTCCTGTGCTTTGTCTGTTCACTACAGCTGTGAAACAGTGATGAAAGTTTTATATGTATCAACTGTTTTTTAGGACAACTTCTCCTCTCTTACAAGGGATGCCGGAAAGCTAATTCATAAAGACCTGCCATTTGAAACACTGCATGTTGAAGCAAAAGTAGCACGTGAAATGTTTCAGCATAACAGGTAAGTTATGCTGAAAGTATCTTTCAGTAAGGCAATTAGAAATTCATTTAAATATCTGCTTGGCTTTGTAAATCTAAAATAAGATGGGACATGTGAAATAAGAAGGTACTTCTCCCACTACTCTGAATGAACATGCCTCTGTTCTCTTTGTCACACTACCTTATTTAATTTTTAATGTTCTCTCCAGAGGCCAATACCAGGCACCTTTGCTGGATGTAGTTTTGTGACAAATGGAAAGACTGTAGACTTACTAGTTTTAATAGCGAGCTTCAAGATTTCACTACTTTTAAATTGAAGCTCTGGTGGCTAGACTTGGTGTGCTAGTTACTCTCAGACTTTCCTGAAAGGCTTTTGTATTAAAAAAAAAATGCAGATTTTTCATGTCTTGGTATCTTAAAATGAAGATTTGATGAAATGCAGTTTTTGAGCTCTGCAGGGGGAAAATGGGTAAAATATTCTGGCCTGTGCTGTGAAAGAGAGCTTGTTCGAAACACTCCAGTCTTTGCTGAAAAAACAGCGGTGTCTTGGGAAGAAAAATTCTCTGGTCCACAGCTTTTTGGCGGTTGGAGAGAGATGGGGGAAATGATAACTAACCATTTTGTGAAGCAAAACGAAATTATGCTAAAGCTAAAGTTGCAAAAATAACTAGTTTTTAGCTTAATAATGAAGATGATATTAATGTGACATACGGACTAGCATCTTTTCGCAATGTTGGCTGGCAAGCATTGACAACAGGTGGGAGCTGACTTTTGATAATAGCTTTAGACATTGTGTGTGTAGAAAGAGCAGAGAACACTTTGCTGTCTTGCAGGTGACCAGCTGTGACATTGCATAAGATCAGTTTAGGTGATCTGATAGTGTCTTCTAGTCTTACATGTGAGCTGAAAAGCTCTTTATTTTTATTTGAAGTACTAGGTTCATTTTATCTTTCTGAATAAAACTCGGCTGAGGGAGCATGGCCTTCCTATAACATATACATCGAATAGAATAGAATAGAATAGTTCAGTTGGAAGGGACCTGCAGTGAATATCTAGTCCAACTGCCTGATCAATTCAGGACTGATCAAGTTAAAGTGTATTATTAAGGGCAATGTCCAAATGCCTCTTAAACACTGACAGGCTTGGGGCATCGACCACCCCTCTAGGAAGCCTGTTCCAGTGTCTGACCACCCTCTCGGTGAAGGAATGCTTCCTCATGTCCAGTCTGTACCTCCCCTGGTGCAGCTGTGAACCATTCCCACGTGTCCTATCACGGGATCCCAGGCAGAAGAGCTCAGCACCTCCCTCTCCATTCCCCCTCCTCAGGAAGCTGCAGAGAGCAATGAGGTCACCCCTCAGCTGCCTTCTCTCCAAACTAGACAAGCCCAAAGTCCTTAGCCACTCCTCACAGGCCATGCCTTCCAGCCCTTTCACCAGCTTTGTTGCCCTCCTCTGGATGCATTCAAGGACCTTCACATCCTTCTGAAATGGTGGGGCCCAGCACTGCACACAGTACTCCAGGTGAGGCCGTGCCAACGCTGAACACAGTGGGATAATCACCTTTTTGGACCAGCTGGTTATGCTGTGTTTGATGCCCCCCACGATGTGGTTTGCCTCTTGGCTGCCAGGGCACGCTGCTGGCTCATATTGAGCTGCTGTCGACCAGCACCCCCAGACCCCTTTCTGCAGGGCTGCTCTCCAGCCACTCCTCTCCCAATTTATACTTGTGTCTGGCATTACTCTGTCCTAGGTGCAGATTCTGGCAAATGGACATGTTAAATGTCATCCCGTTAATCACAGCCCAGTCCTCCAATCTGTCTAGATCCCTCTGCAAGGCCTCTTGTCCCCTCAAGAGAGTCAGCAGCACCTCCCAGTTTGGCATCATCAGCAAACTTGCTAATGGTGCATTCGACTCCTGCATCCAGATCGTTGATGAACATATTGAACAGGACTGGCCCTAGAATTGAACCCTGAGGAGCAATCGCTGGTCACCGGTCGCCAGCCAGATGTGGCCCCATGCACTACAACCCTTTGAGCTCTGCCCTTCAGCCAGTTCTTCACCCAGTGCACCGTGAACCCTCTCATCCCACAGTTGGACAGCTTGTCCCGAAGGATACTGTGAGGGACAGCATCAAAAGCCTTAGTAAATCCAGAAAAACTACATCCACCACCTTCCCTTCATCCACTAGGTGGGTGACCTTATCATAGAAGGATATCAAATTAGTTAAAACAGGACTTTCCCTTTGTGAACCCATGTTGACTGTACCTGATGATCGCATTATTCTTTACATGCCTTTCAGTAGTACTCAGTATAATCTTCATATTTTTTCCAGGAACTGAATTAGACTAAGAGGTCTGTATGACATGCTTTATGAAATATGCCAATATGTTTTGTCATATAAAATTAAGAATTTAAACCTGTTTCAAAGCTCACATAAATATGAGCATGATTTTAGGAATGTTCCTTAAATCAATCTCTTAAGTATTCTTATAAGAACTAGATGTTAAAGGTGAGGATTTTTAAAATCTTTTTTTTTGTCTTGTTCAGATACAAGATGGAGATGATAGAACGAAAAGCTTCTCAGAATACGGAGGGAATTGTAACATTACATAGGTGAGCAAAACTGACCTCTCATTCTGTAATGATTCACTGAAAGATTTGATTATATTGCAAGTACTCTGCAAGTGAAAAGTAAGTTACTTGTGATGGTTTTCAATTTAGAAATCACTTATATTTATTGCTGTCTGTGGTCAATCTTAAGTTGTTATTTGAGTGTTGGTGTTTTTTATACAACCATTGTCTTGTGATACTTAACACTTGGTGGATCTAACTACATTTCAATTTCTTGTTATGTTAAAGGTGGTAAGTGCTTAGTTAAGTTGAAACAAGTCTTACTGCTTTAAATACTTTTACATAAAATCTAAATAAGTCTTTAGAGCTTGACAAGTTAAATATAAAACAAATACTTGTTTGAAAACAAGAGTTAACATTGTATAGTGGATTTTTCTTCCAAAGTTGTCAAGATCTCCCTAACTGGCAAGCTACTGCCTTGTAGTGGTGGAGATGAGAGCTGGCTCCTGGGACACAGCGTAAGATACAAAGTTCTTAGGCTGGAGGCAGGAGGTTTGTATTATATCTCAGGCATATAAAAGAATTTATGATTAGCTTAGACTGGTTGAGTATATTCAGTTTACTGGGTGTCTAAATGGTTCTGCATTTGTTTTTGGAGCCCACATCTCTCTAAAGGAACAGATGTCTTTGCAGTGATGGTTCTTTGAATTTTAGAACAATATTGCGTCTGTTTTTCTCTTCTTCCTATCCTCTCTCTAGTTGGCCTTACCTATTGATTTCTGGGAGAGGTTTGTTATGAATGTTCTTTTGCTGTACGTCTTTTTTCTCACTTTTCTTAATTGATATGCAGTTTTCCAAGACCTGTGCAGGTTGTAAACACTGCTGTGGAAAATGTGTGATCTTGGAGACAAATCTTTTTCTGGTGAATGACAGATTATCTCACTATTAAAGACAACATGACTTCAAAGATTTGTTAAACCTAGGATCCTCTTTCTAGATTTGAGATTTAAATTTTGGAAATTCATTTTAGGAAATTGTGTGACCTGTAGTTTTGCTTCAGGAAACCTAGAAATGCTGAATTGGGGATTTGTTTAGATTTGGTTTGGGATTTATGTGGATTTTCTTTCATCTGTTCTGAAGATAGGAATTTGCTAATCAAAAATAAATTTTAAAAAAAGGCTTTATATTTGACATAGGGTGTTTTGTTGGGTTGTTTTTGCTCCCATCAGGTTTGGTGACTTTGTAGATGTTAGTGAAGGCCCTCATATTCCAAGGACAAGTTTCTGTTTCCAGTATGCAATAACAGCAGCCCATAATCTTCAGACTAACCAATCTGACTTGATAAGGAGGTTCCAGGGTGTATCCCTGCCAATTCATTTGAAGGTAAGTAATCCATTTAATTTAGGACATTTGGCTTACTTTCTGATCTTTATTATGTGGTGTGCTGGTAGTTGAATGTAATTCAGAGGTGAAAAGAGTAGCAGAAAGGGAAGGCCTGTGATGATGACTGTCTTGGATATTTGGGGTTCGTTTTCTTGGAACTGTTGTGGATGTGAAATCAGAACTAGAAAAGTTTGTATCAGAGGGCCCTTGATGTTATTTTTCAGTACTGAAAGCGTTGTTTCACTTGTGCAATTTCTGCATGGATAGTTCCTTCACTTTGCCTTAGTTGTGCATGCTAATCTTCTGAAGTTGAGGCTGCTGGCAGTGTTGAGATGCAGGAAGGAGCAGAACTTTGAAATTATAAAGGATACCATTTTGAAGTCTTTCATGACACCAAAGTAAAACTTAACAACAATAACAAAAATAGCCCTAGCACTAATCAGTCTTAAACAAAGGCTTTGCTGAACAATAGGTGGAGGCAGGAATCTTTCTTCCCATTTCTGTTGACTTATATGATTTTGACCTGTGGTCTAGCACATGTGCTATTATCTCAGTTGGGGAAGTTTTCAAGGGACAAGCGGGCGCTGGGTTCCTCACCTCATCTCTGTGTGCCCTTTCTCATCATAAGATTTTAATTCCTATTTTTGCCCATTAACCCGTCAGTGATTCCACACCATGAATGGATGTGATCAGCAGGCATCTATTCAAGTCCCCCAAAGTAATATGGGCAAACTGGACACTGAAATCTTAAACTAACATTTGAATTAGGGATTGTTAGGGTTTTGTGCCATCATTTCTATACACTTGTCAGATTTTTTTCTATGATAAGATGGGTTTTTTTGCCTCTGGTAACATCATTTAATGACATTTAATACAGGCTCACCACACCGTGTGGCACAAACTGCTGGAACGATCGAAGAAACTGGTGAGTCTCATTAGTGGTGAAGTACAGCTTACTAAATATAAAGATAGGCTGTAAAAGAGTAGAATTTAAATGATTAGAGATGGATAATACATTCAAGAATGTATCTTTAGGAATGAAATGTTCACAGGTGAAGAAAAATCAGATGCCCAGGAAATCTAACTGCTGGTAGTAGAGGATGTGCAAGTATTGTTTCTGAAGTCTGGTTAAAATGCATTGTACAATTTAAAAAACCCATACACTATTCAATTCATATAATTTGTACAATTAAAAAAAAAATTGGAAGAAATTATATTACACTTTCCATATGTGGCTCTGAAGCTGTCTGCTTCTGAGAATCCCACATGCTTTTTATAAGAACCTCTCTAAGCTGTTAATTATCACTTTAAACTATAGTAGTATTTTTCAAATTCATCTCTAGAATTAATGTTGGTATCAAATGTGTGTAAAATTTAAAATTATTTTTTCCTGTTTTTATCATGAATATGAAATAAGAAAACTAAAAGTTGTAATAATGAAATTAGCTTGAATATGCTTGACGTTCAGGTTGTTTAATTTTGGAGACAATAATTGTCTTTGTAGGCTGTCCTTTCTTGTTACAGAAGGGAGGATTTCCAGGATCAAGGAGAATGAAATAATTTTAAAAAATATAACAAAATTGATATGTTTCTGCAGGTCACTGAAGAAAAGTACTTGGAAACAGCAACAGAACGTCATGAGGCAAAAGATGGAACTGAAGAAGGAAAAACACTATCAATTTAAATTAACTTTAACCTCTAAATGTACATAATAAAAATGTGTATTTTTACATGACTTATTTGTGCTGCATATAAAAATGTGTTGGGTAATGAATTTGAATTCTGTAGACCTATATCACAGATATAAAGCCATTATCAGACATTTCAGTGCACTTTAAAAATTTCACTTAAGAAAAAAAGGGAGGGGGGAAGATAATTTATTTGTAATAACTCGTCTTGCAAGTTACCTTTGTCCTTACCTCAGCAACAGTTGTCTGTGTCCATATGTTGTCCTCTGTGATTAGTGCAGTTTGGTCTTCAGACTGTAGTTGAACTGGCAGCTGGAAAGGCCATCCCCTTTATCTTGATAAAATTTCAAGACCCCTCGTTTGGTCTTCCATGATGAAAGTATATCTTTCTCATTTCTGACCTGCTATGTTTGGAACTTCCTGATGAAATTTCACCGAGTTCGTTGCCTACTGCAGTAGAAAGTTGAGATGATGACAGAGGTACCTGCTATCTCCCGATTAACCCAAGAGCACAGTGAAATTTTGCCAGTGGGATCTGGTCTAGGTGCTCTGTTTCGAATCTTAAGCCAGTTCTATCAGCAGCTCACACAAGTCTCCTGATGGCTGCTCTGTATTTTGGGAATCCAGTTCAGAATTCCTCCTGGATTTCACCACCTGCAGAGGAAGGTGAGAATGCTGCTTCCTGTTTGGAAAATTTTTAACCTTAGCTGGAATTTTGTGTTTCAGAGCTTCTCTGTTTTTTGGAGGTTTTTTTTTGGTTGGTTGGTTGGTTTTTTTTGGAGGGGGAGGGAACCCAGCTTTTATAGTGCACAGTGTAAGAAACAATTTGAAAGGCGTATAGCTGGGCTGGAAAGTCTGGAGAGGGAATTTCCGTTTCCTGACGTTTGCTGGGTCCAAGACAAGTGTGCACAGGACTGGCCGGGGAATTTACAGCAGAGCCTGGGGAACCTGCAGAGCTGCTGCCGCTAGGTGGGAGCAGTGGCTTGGGGAGGAGAGGTGCCACCTTACCGGTGGGAGAGGAGCAAGAGTCCTCTATGGGGACTGCCCATGGAAGGGACTTTTGCAAGTGCAGAACTGCGTTACGGAAAATGCTGTTGAGGGCTGCCAGCTGAAGTTTACAAGAGATTAAATTTCCCCCCCCCCCCCCCCCCCCCCCCCCCCCCCCCCCCCCTTCCCCGGAGGTCTGTGCATAAAAAGGTGGCAGCTCCAACGTCTGCAGACCTTGGTGCTAACACACATCTCTGCTTACGTGGGCTCTGGAAGGCAGGATCTCTCTTTGGGAGAGATGGAGCTGGAGAAAATCTTTTAAAAGCTCCAGGATTCTCACAGAGGGCAGTAGCTTTTAAAGGAGAACTGGGTAATAGAAGGTAGTGTCCACTTCATTCTGCCACACATATGGTGGTGACAGCACTTCTTGAACTAGGAGATAGAGATTCCATTCCTTATTCTGCCAGAGAGGGATTCAGAGCTGCACTTTCAGGGGAAAAATCTGTGGGGTTTTTTTGGGGGATGTATCATAAGGTACTTTGAGTACTCCCTACCCAATCTGTATGAAGTGATGCCACTACTAGTCCTGAACATTTCTTGGAAGAGCATGAGAACAAATGCAAACAGTGCTCAGTGCTCATGGCAGCCACTGAGCAACAAGGACATCCAGTCACAGAATCACAGAATGCTAGGAGTTGGAAGGGACCTCTGGAGATCATCAAGTTCAATACCCCTGCTAAAGCAGGATCACCTAGAGCAGGTTGTACAGGATTGCGTCCAGGTGGGTTTTCAATACCTCCAGAGAAGGAGACTCCACAACCTCTCTGGGCAGCCTGTGCTCTGTCACCCTCACAGTGAAGAAGTTTTTCCTCATACTGAGATGAAATTTCCTGTTGTACAGTTTGTGTCTATTGCCCCTTGTCCTGTCACTGGGGACTTCTGAAAAGAGTCTGGCCCCATCCTCTTGACATTCACCCTTTAGATATTTGTAAGTGTTGATGAGATCCCCTCTCAGTCTTCTCTTCTCCAGGCTAAACAGACCCAGTTCTCTCAGCCTTTCCTCATAAGAGAGATGCTTATCATCTTTCTAGCCCTCCACTGGACTCTCTCCAGTAGTTGCCTGTCTTTCTTGAACTGGGGAGCCCAGAACTGGACACAATATTCCAGTTGCGGCCTCACCAGGGCAGAAGAGAGGGGGAGGGTCACCTCCCTCGACGTGCTGGCCACGCTCTTCTGAATGCACCCCAGGATGCCATTGGCCTTCTTGGCCACAAGGGCACATTGGTGGCTCATGGGGAGCTTGTTGTCCACCAGGACTCTCAGGTGCTTCTCTGCAGTGCTGCTTCCCAGCATGTGAACCCCTAACCTGTACTGGTGCTTGGGGTTGTTCCTCCCTCAGTGCAGGACTCTACACTTGCCCTTGTTGAATTTCATTAGGTTCCTCTCCACCCAACTCTCTAGCCTGTCTGGATCCTGCTGAATGGCACTGCAGCCTTCTGGCATATTGGCCACTCCTCCCAGTTTAGTATTGTCAGCAAACTAGCTGAGGGTACACTCTGTCCCCTCGTTCAGGTCACTGATGAATAAGATTGGACCCAGCACTGACCCCTGGGGCACACCGCTAGCTACAGGCCTCCAACTAGACTCTGTGCCACTTATCACAACCCTCTGAGCCCTGCTGTTCAGCCAGTTCTCAATCCAACTCACTGTCCACTCATCCAACCCACGCTTCCTGAGCTTGCCTATGAGGATGATATAAGAGACAGTGTCAAAAGCCTTGCTGAAGTCGAGGTAGACAACATTCACTGCTCTACCCTCATCTACCCAGCCAGTCATGCCGTCATAGAAGGCTATCAGATTGGTCAGGCATGATTTCCCCTTGGTGAATCCATGTTGACCACTCCCGATAACCTTCTCCTCCACATGCTTATTGATAACCCCCAGAATAAGTTGTTCCATTATGTTTCCAAGGATGGAGGTGAGGCTGATTGGCCTGTAGTTTCCTTGGTCCTCCTTCTTGCCCTTTTTGAAGACCAGAGTGACATTGGCTTTCCTCCAGTCCTCAGTTACCTCTCTTGTTCTCCATGACCTTTCAAAGATGATTGAGAGGCTTAACAACAATGTATCATCTCAGTTCAGGGCCATTTCTGTATTTTACTATTAATTGCTGGCATATAAAATGCTGAAATTGTCTACCAAGAGGAATGTTACAGCAGCTAGGCTAGAGTAATGTTTCCTTTCTCTTTTTGGCTTAAGGGTTTCTGAACTTCAGCTGAACTGCAGGGTGGTATCATCTATATGGTACCTGGCTATGGGGTGATATAAAATACCAAAATAAGCTTGGATATGGCAAAGCTCTGGCTGGGTGTGGATTCTAGATGTGTGTGCACTGTCCTGCCTATTGTGGAGCGTGGCCCAATCTCCATTGGAAGTAGCCAAAAGAGACCACTGTAGGTCAGTTCAAAAAGATTCTCCTCTTTATTAAATTTATTTTCAGGTGTAAAGAGGTAGTTTTTACTATATACATTCAGTAAAAGAAATGCGGAGCCAGCTAAAGGTAAGGAAGACTCCAGGGAAACACCACACTGCAAAGTACAGATGATGGAGAAAGGGGAGGGTGGGGTGATTTAGACCAACATATATGAGTAGAAGATGATACTGGCAAGATTCTGATACGGAATAAATACGAAAGAATTTTTTTTATGATGAAGATGGTGAGACACTGGAACAGGTTGTTGAGAAGTTGTGAATACCCCAGCCCTGGAAGTGTTCAATGGCAGGTTGGATGAGGCTTTGAGCAACTTGAAAGATGTCCCTGCCCATGGCAGGGAGGTTGGAACTAGATGATCTTTAAAGGTCCCTTCCAACCCAAACCATTCTGTGATTATATGATGGCAGGGGAAAAGGCAGGAACCGAAGCCTTCTTCCTTGTTGCACATCTCAGTATTAGCTCCATGGCTTCTCACGTTCAAGTTGTTCTTCCTGCTACCTCTTGTTTAAAAAAGAGTTGAAAAACTTCCAAATTGCAGAATTTTTGCTCTGAGCTTAGGATTTTTGAGCCTTCCCTTTTATTTATTGGTTTTATCAAAAAATGAATCTCTGTACCAAGATTAAAACTACATAGTGTCTTGATCCTAAGAGGTAGCAGTAGGAAGGTTGAGCTGAGTCAGTATACACATTATCTGACCAACTTAGATATTTTTTCCAAAGAAATCATCTGTAATTCATGTTATCATGGATTTTGGAGATAGAAAAGGCAATTATGATGTAGTCTGACTTCCTTCATAATAGAAGCAATTAAATGTCAAGAGAGAGTTATTTTTTTCTTACCAAGGAAGTGAAACTCTTCCCTGGGAAACTGAACACATGCAAGTGATGGAAACGCTCAATCACCAGTAGACATCAAGTCCTTTTATGACAGCAGCCAGAATGAGCTTCCCTGTCTATTTAACCTCTAGCAAGAAGTAATCTCTTATTGCTATTTGGTGACTTATCTAATGCTGTACCACTCAGCTTATCACAATACTTTGTTATATTTGAAACCAGTGAACTTGCTAGTGCAGCTACATTTATTTTATTAATTTTTTTAAGGAATCCAGACACAGGAACTCAGTATCATAGAGGCGTTCTATGGGAAGAGTTGGCAGTGGATATTTCTTGAAGAACACCAACCATCTGAAAATGGTAATGCTATCATGCTGTGGTCTTTCACAAGATTTAACCCCAGTCATGGACAGCATTAACATTTTTTCAGAGTAAAATGAAAAATCTATTTTTTTTAATATCTGCTAATATAATATCTACAACTTAATATATCCGCCTTTGTGGGGAATCAGCTATGCAGGAAAAAACCATGTGAATGGTCTAATGTATTTATATTTGCTATCTATTTCTTAAGTTTACAGGTTACTCAACTTACATTTTAAAGAGAGAAAATGTAAGGGAACATATGTTTGATTTTTACAGCATGAATATGAATCATAATGGTAAGTGGCAAGACCCGTTTTCTTCCTTAATATACCTTCTGTTGGCATGTGTCTATATAGGATAGAAATGGGAAGTCCAGGCTGGGGAGTGGAAAGGTGGGGTGAAGTAAAGAAGTTACAGCTGGTCGTTGTTTCAGTACTGTATCATTCACAAGCACCAAGGATGGTACTGTACTCCTGGACTGTTCTGATGTTAATTAAAGCCTTTGAAGAAGAGAAAAAGTCTCTTACTGGTTGCAGGCTTGGGGTGCTGTGCAGTAAATGAGACTTCTCCGAGCGCAATGAGGAACCAAGGAAAATATCAGGTAACATCTTCCTTTTGTGAGCACAATGGACATAATAAATGTAATCACTTAATTAATACTTCACTTTATATATCCCACGGGGGAATTTAAGTTGCAGAGACACGCTCAAAAGCGTCTCCAGATTTCTGTGTTTCACAGAAATCTTAGCTTTAAAATTGGCTTTCAATGTCAGTCATGCAGCTAGGTGCTCCGTAGGTAATGCAATCGCATCAGGGCAGCGCCAGGCTTGCTGCCAGTTCTCTGGTCACTGCACCATGGAGAAGACACGCAGCAGCGACCTGTGAGCCTGGGGCTCCCCTGCTCCTCGGGGCTCGGGGACCACCTTGGCTTCAGTAAGAGAACTGATGCTGCCAAACTTTACCTGAAACGGAGAGGGAAATCAAACTGTGCTGCACTGTTCCACCCTAGTCCCGAGAAATGAGAATTTCTATTGACTCTCCTCCTCTCTTTTGCCACAATTTCTTCCCCACTTTCAAAGCTATTTTTCCTGCAAAATGAATAGGAATACATTTTTCTTTAAAAAAATGTTCTTCACCCCATTGAGAATCCCCGCTCGGAGCTATGGCTCTGACTTTGGAAGGGATGAAGCTCTCTTTTGCTTTTTGGTGGGCATGGCCCCTGGCTGTATGCATCCCCAGGGGAGCCACTGAACTTACAGCCTGATTTGGAAAACATTTATGCCCTGCGGTGGTTCTGTCTGAGTGGAAAAATCATATTCAGTGAGACTGTTCATATGTGAGACTGTTTTATATGTGAGGCCGTTTTATATGTGAGGCCATTGATTCATAAGTGTCTGCGGTCTCGAGGTGCTCTGTAATCATACCTCATGCTGGGGGTTCACAGTCAAAACACAGCAAACAGAAAAAGGTATATGTATCGATACAGCACAAACATTAACCTCATTTCTTTTCTTAGTGGTGAGTACTTTGAGTTTTTTTGTTTCCCTTTCTGCTCCCCCATCAAACTAATGTTTCATAACTAAACTATTAATTAAGCAGATTTAATTAGAGCATAAGACAAAGAGTTTTAAAGACTGGCTCTGTCACTCAGTTTTTGTGTGACTGTGAGTATTCAGTATCTATTTTGACCTTCCACAAGATAAATATAACAATACTTTCCTATGTCTCTGGAATTTTCTGAGATTTTTTTCCTAAAAGTTTGGAATGCTCTGGTAATCCTAGAGTAAAATAAATATATTTTCTTTTTCTTCTAATGACCCATTGACCCATTTCTCCTAATGAACTGACAAAATCTCAGAGAAACATTTTCTGTTAGTTTTTCTCTTACATAAAATAGAATTCTATAGAAATGAATGGAATGCACAATGATACATGCCAACATTTTAATTCATCATTTTTCTTTCCTAAATAAAATGAAGAAATGAAATATTTTTGTAGGAAGTAAAGCCAGAAGACCTGAAAAGCAATAAAACAAAATAAAAAGCAGGTTGCTGCACTCAAAACGTTACACGTTCTGCATCCTAGTAAGGACTTATTGATACACAAAGCTGTTTTTTTCCCCACTTTTTTTCCAGTGACTCCAAACCTAGCAAACATTCTAGCAAACATGCCTGTATGCACAACAACTTGTCTTTTTACACGTAGAATGGAGGTTTTCCCAGCATAGTACTGTCTGATTCATGATTTCTGTTCTCCTCCCACAGCAGCATTATGTTCCATGTGAATTCTGGTAAGAGGCATGATACAGTGTTAATGCTAACATGTAGGAGTCAGTCAGAGGTAAAAACCCCTATCACGATTAGCATTAACAACATACAGCCTACAGAGGAACTCCAGAGACTGGAGTATGAGACATAAAGAACTGAAACCACTGTTTTTTTCCCCTCGATATACCTAAAAAAAAAAAAAAAAAGACAAAAAAGAGACAAGTGCATATTAAAAAATATGTCAGAGAGAGGACAGACATCAGAGGAAAAAGGACTGTAGTTAGTTTAATGCAAAGGAACCATCCGCTGCACATTTAAAAAGTCAAACCTGCAATTTTTTTAGTTACTTTTATAAGAGAACTAGAGTACGTTCACAATTATTCTTCTCTGAAGATCTTCCATCATTCACTATTCTGCTTATTGCATTTTTTGTGCTGCTTTACTTGCAGGAGGAATACAGATTGTAGCACTGTCTTGCCTAATTTTGCATCCCTTTAGATATCAGTTAATGAAGACTTCTAGTATCAGCCAAGTTCCTCAAAATGTTAAGAACCCAAGATAAACAAAAGCAAAATTTACTTGGATTTATTTTTACTTAAATAGATAAAATGCCTATCTGGAGAGCTGACTGTTTAACAGGATGTAAGAAACAGAGCTCAGAAATAACCATAGTTTCATCAGAATACAGTGTTTGTGATTAAGCAACAAATATTCCTTTAGATTCTGGAATAAGGGAGCACTGAGTGGAAAAAAACCCTGTTGGACAGATTTAGTTGCTGGTCTAGGATCCACGTACAGGGCTCCTACACCCTCGTTCCAGTAGGCTAGAATGAGATGACTGATTATATTTGTCTGTGTTGAACAGTACATTGTTTGCCAATCACTTCTTAATATTAATCAGTCATTAATGCTTTGACCATAAAATTAATAAGTGCTGAATTTTCTTGACCAAAGCTGAACATTTTTTTTTTTACTTCTTTCATCCTATTGTGAGCTCTCTGTTGAAAACTAACAAGGAAAACATAGTTTTAGAAATCAGTAATTCTATTAAATATTTCAAAAATCTGCAAAGAAATTGCATAATGAAGTAGAAATGCACTCAGTAGAAGAAAGGTTAGAGAATCCTCATTATATATCCAATTATCTGAAACTTTTTTACAATTCCCAGTTACTTACATCAGTAATAAAGATGGAATAGTTGCGACAGTCATTCCAAGCAGGTATAAAAAGGCTTAAATAATGCACAGTTAGTTCTCTGCTAAGTATGTCTTGATTAAAATATATTTTCCTTTCTCCATCCTTCTAAAATAAAGTATCAGCTCCTGGGCAGAGTTCAGAAATGGTTGAATCTTGTTTGCTTTCTCCCAGTATCCACTTTTTAAAAAGAACATTTACCGTTGTTTAAGAAAAAAGAAACAAGAAAAACAGTATGGGAAATGAGACATTATATATAAGACACAATTTTGGAGATCTTTTTTGTATGTAAATTTAAAGAAACTTATGTACTTTTATAACTTCCCTACTCTTACTAACACATGTTTTAAGAGGAAGTTAAAATGTCATAGTAAGACTGTGATCTAATTTAGAGATTTTAGGGAAATTACCTTTCACTTTGCGCCACTCTAAATGAAACCAGCCAAGTACATGGTTGTGAGATGTAAGTGGCAAACAAAAATTCCAAGATGAATATAAAATTTTGGTAGGCAGACAAAAGTGGTTTAGAAATTTCCAAACCTCAAATTTAAAATGATGATTCAGAGCTCTGATGAGTGTTCAGGCTAAACTCCCACTGAAGTCAGACACTGAGACATGTGGTGTAACATTTGCATTTGTGGGCAATGAAGTGAAGAGTTTCTAAATCTATACATCAATACTCCTAAATGTTGTGTGTGCATATGTGGTATGTGTGTGGAGGGTGAGGGGTGCAGGTCAGGGGAGGAGGATGACAGATGCAAGTTAAGGTATTTGGGTTTTTTTAGGAAGAAAGCAAACAAATTAACACTGTTAATGAAAGGCTATTGTCTTATCTGAATGTACTGTGGATTGAACCTGCTTTGAGAAGGGGTTTAGATTTGATGACCTTCAGAGATGCGTTCTAACCTAAATTATTCTCTGAGTCAATTACCATGCTTTTAATATCTCTAAGTCCCTGACTCCTTATTTGCTTACTATTACCCAGTGGGCATACATCTTTATGAAAGGCTTGATGCAAAACATCTGTTCCTCTAGTGAGGACACTAAATTTGGCTTCATTAAGCTTTGGATCAGGATCACACTAGGCAGCAGGGCAAGAGCTTTGCTAGAAGAAGCTTCTGGTACTTCAGAGCCTGTTGCCCCAAGAATATTTGAACATGTTTGTAAATTTGCACTTGCCCCAAGAATATTTGAACATGTTTGTAAATTTGCACTATCTTAAATGTATTCCAGGTTGCTATTCTTTACAAAGAATGCTTCCCAAACCCTAATTCTTTCGTACCTTTTTAGAGTTTGCTAGAGACTCCTACAGGTTTTGCTAAAAAAAAAAAAAAAATAATAAAAAAAAAAATTTATCTGTGGTTTGCAGCAGCCATTTGTGGTTGATGGCACTTTCCTCTTCAGTCTGCCTTCTCCTGCGTTCAGTCTTGGAGAAGGGACGTTTTTGAAATTGATCACTTGAACAGACCCAATAATTGCTTCTCTAGAGAAGCTGAATTAGGGCTGTACTCGCACATGCCTACTTCCAACCTTACGGTTGCGCAGTGAGGGAAGTGAGAGACTTCAGGCAGCATTTGCACCCTGCAGCTTTACTCCAGAGTCAGCCTTCCTAGGCAAAAGTGGGTTAGCAGGCAGCCATAACCACAGATCAGCCTTTGTCTTTGGTGCTTTTCTACTCCAATGATCTTGGATTTATGTAATGGGATAATTTTGCATAGGTTGGCACCCTAGCATTTTAGTTTTGGGTAAATAGCATCTCCAATGCTGCAAACTGTTTTGCTTCTGTGTGCCACAGGCAAAAAAAAAGAATCATGCTTTATCAGGAAGTGGTGAGAAATGACATGTGTTTCCTCCTGCTGAACCTTTCTAACAGCCTTTCGTACAGCTGTCAGATTTCCATTACATGAACAAATACATGTATTGCTGCCTGTCTTCTCACACAGCTCTAAAAATGTGACCTTGCTATCAATGGAAATGATGACCATCTAATCATGCTTAAATATAATAAAATCCCCTATTATTTCCCTTGCAACATCAAAGAAGAAAAAGCTGATATGATCTGGTGTGATTTCCCTCTTCCTCCTTCCAGCACTCTCTTCCTTCAGTCACTAACATTAGGATAACACATCGATTCTTCCTATCTTATCTGCTGGCGTCTGGTCATCACATCCCATCCACTCATCTGCTTTTCTGTTCCTTCATCTGCTGTAGTGACCTCAGATAGATGTGTGTTTTAATTTAATTTTCAAACTTTACATCTGCTTTCATTGCTATTGCCTCCACAGAAACTGTCCATATCAGCATTGATCTCTTAGGCTAGATGCTCTACCCTTTGATTATTTTATCCATGTTTGACAGTCAGACACACATGAAAAAGTTGTCCCACCTTGCCTTTTTGTGACTGTTCTTTCTTGGTGGCCACAGACCTGTCTCTGTATTTTGAGCCTTCATTTAATCATTGACTTTGCCTATTCCTCTGAGATATCCCTCTGGATTTCTTAGTAGCAACATGTGACTTAAGACATATAAACTGCAACACATAATATTTCCTCCAGTGTCATCTCTGCTTCAGTTATTCTCCATTTGCCATCAATTCTTACCACCGCCTTTTCTGTCAATACTATGCAGAAGTGATCTATTCCACCAGCCATGTTCCTTAATCTACTTCATCTACTTGGAACAGGCTTCCTAGAGAGGTGGCCAATGCCCCAAGCCTGTCAGCGTTTGAGAGGCGTTTGGACATTGCCCTTAATAAGATGCATTAATTTTGGTCAGCCCTGAGGTGGTCAGGCAGTTGGACTAGGTGATCCTTGTAGGTCTCTTCCAACTGAGATGATAGTCTATTCTACTTCTCCTCACACTTTTTTACAGACCACCCGCCTTCAGACAAACATTTTTTCTCCACAGTTCCTTTCTCCTATTTCAAATACCTCCTATAGGTCAACTTCTGCTATGACAGCTTCAAGAAATCTGCTAGTGCTTTCTGAAGAGCCTGTGAGGCAGTTGGGATAAACTGTGAGGCGGGATGACTTAGTTTGAACTATAAGCAATAAAAACAAAAGTAAAAATAATAAGCATGGACAAGATTTTCTCTGCTCTTGTATACACATATGCACATATATTTAATTTCTTCTATTTGTAATTTCCTCAGTATGTGACAATGTTTATCTTCATTTCTGTTGCAATATTAATGCAACTGATTGAGATCTTACTGAGACCTATAGCATTACTGAAAAATAAATGTTGACTAGTAATTTTACTTTGCAATCTGTCTTCCAAAACGTGTGAGAATGGACATCATATTCATAGCTATTTTTGTATTTCATATATTTAAAAAGAAATCTACGAGTTATTGAGGCACTTAAAAAGTTTGCTCAAGTGTAGGTAGCTCTGTTCTCTAACCTCGGATTTTCTTTGGTCAGGGAGATAGCGATGGTTCATCCATATCATAGTCTATATTTGATTCCCTTCAGAAGGAATACCACAAGTAGAGTTGGAACTACCTAGTTTAAATGCAACAAGTGCTCATTTCCCCACCTGTGCATTTGTACATCATTGTACGGTACCTCAAGGGTCTGAGCGGACATATGCTGGTCCACTGATGGTCTAGAAGCATCCAACTTCTTAGTCTAGTTATTTGATTATTAGCCAGTTTTGCCTCTCCAGTCCAAATGACCAAATTCTTGTTTATCTATTGGTCAACTAGAGGGGATCCTTTGTCATGAATCTGGAGTAAAACTCAACCTTTTGTCTTTGGATTGGTAGCAAGAGAACATGCCAGCTTTCATAGTACTTTCCAATATTTTTTTTTTTTTTAAAACCACATGCAGGTTAGAAAAGTAATTCCAACTCTGCAAAATTTGGTAGCCAATTTCAAAAAGATAAAAGGTGTTCTCCAAACAGCAATTTAGAACTTTGCCTTTTGGGGACCCTCACCTGAAGGTGCTTAGGGTTGTGCAATCACCTCTGTTACAAACCCCCTTTTCATTGGGAGGGTGTGAGGGAGAAAAGGCAGTTCACCAAGGCCAGAAATCTGCAGTGCTCATGCACGTGAGGCTGCACACTCACAATCATGTTGGAAGAATCAGGCTGTGATAGAACCCCAAGCCTTTGAAGTTAAAGAATAGAGACCCATAGTGACCACAATAAGCTTTGAAACAGACCTAGTGAGCCCCAGTATTTTATTTCCATTTACCTGCATAAAAACAAGATGTAGCTCACCAGCGCAATGTCAAATTACCTGTTGAAAAGAAACTAAAGGTTTGATTCTGGGAGAAAAAAAAACTTGAAGGATATTTGGGGTCTTGAAAGAGATGTGCCAGCAAGCAGGTTGTGTACGGGGCATGAGGTGGGACTCACATCACCCAGCTGCAGCTATAGAAAAATTAGGTCTTCAGTCTATGCTGTCCATCTGCATATCCTCCCTTAACATTCACTAGAGAGAGAGAGAGAGAGAATTGGGCACTTGCCAAAGGGTGCCATGCTTCACCTATTTTCTATCTTTCTTAGAATGTGGAAAATTGCCCTCTGGAGATGCCTATTTCCTTTTCTTTATCAAAACTAAAATTTTCTACAGTATATGAGGGTAGGTTTTGAATCTGTCTTCCTCTGCAGTCATGAAAAAATCCTTTTTCCAAAAAATAGGACCAAAATGAAATGTACCGGTTTCAGGGATGTTTTTACCCTTGAATAGCAGAAATCTAATTTTGACTGAAAAAGAATTCATGTTATGATAATTAGCACATTCTATAATTCTTTTAGTAACCTACAAAAGGCCATTACACATAAGCAGTACACCACACATCCATTTTCAGGTACCCTATTTACATTTTCAGGAGGACTTTAAGTCCTCTATTCTCCTCTAATTTCTCAGAAAGTAAAGCTATTCTTTTTAAAACATTTAGAAGAATACTGAATTCAAGTCTTTCTCTTAAGATACTGGAAGAGCTCCAAAGATGTGTATGTGGATAGAAGAGGCTTTTCTCTGCTGAAAACTTCCCTCTAAAATAAAATGTCCCCAGTACCTCTATTTCACTTTATGGATCAACTAGCTGGATTTTTTTTTTTCTTTTAAATCCTATATTTCAGCTATTTTGTGTGTTGCTTTTTGAATTTAGAATTGCCATATTAAAAAGGCTAATAATTTATTAATTTTGGATACTGGCTGCCAAATTTGAGTTCAGAGCAAATTTTTATGACCAAATTAAACCTTAGAGTTTTCAGCAGACAGGTATTAATGCTGAACATGGAGCTACTGTTTTGTCAGTATGGATATGAATTTCAAGAAAGCTATATAAAGCTCTTACATGTCCATTTTAAACACAATCATTTTAAAAAGAATGAAAACAAACCATAACTAAATGATGCAAGTCTAATGGGTGTACTTTAAAGAAGGCATTTCTCTGTTGCTTATTTATGAAATGAGGACCAGAACTTGTCCCATGTCCAAAACTATTTGTATGGCCAAAATTAAATAAGTCAAACTAGACTGTACAGTTAATTTTCCCCCACCTCAAAATGTCTCTAGCAAGCTGTAGGCAAGAGAATAACTGCAGATTAGTCATAAACCTCTTCCAAATAGATAACTGAAACACTGTAGAAATTATATTCCATATTGCATGATATTCTAAACTATTCATCTCAAAACAAAAAAAGGAGGGGTGCAGGAGCTAAATAGCAGCACGCATCCCCCACGTCCTTCTCGTGTGTGCTGCCCCATCAGTTACGTGAGCTGTAGCCACCTACAGAGGTGAATGCCAAGACGGCAAGGGGACTGGGTTTGTATTCACTCGCGACTGGTCGTCTGTGTGTGATTCTGGATGGCTGAAGGCATATTTCCGCAAGGATGCCTGCCTAAGTATTTCTGCATGTGTACAAAGGTTTGAAGTTTAGCCTCTCTGACTCTTGAGGCTTCTAAACCCTGCCCTAGGGCCCCTTCCCTTGGCCTGCTCCCATGTCCTGTAACATACAAACGTCTCATTTAAAAAACCAGAGCACACGCAAAAAATAAACAAAAAAAGCCAAAGAACCAAACTGAAAAACCTACCTGCTACGAGGCAGTCTCTTTACACAGAGATGCAAGCAAAACCAAAGCAGCAAGAAGGCCACAGACTTCCTTTGTTCCATCTCACAGGTTAACCATGATCACTGAGCTTGGGTTGTGTTTGTTTTTTTTTTTTCTTCTAAAGAGAGAGAGGGAGAGTGAGAGAGAGAGAGAGAGAGAGAGAGAGAGAGAAATAAGGCAAACGACAAATGAAAAAAAAAAAAGCAACTGAGGCTGGAACAGTTGCCACAGAGGTCTGTTGGTCTGGCTGGTCGCCTGATATCCCTGCAGCACGAGTTAGGTGAAGAAAGCCCGCTCCAAACGACTTGAGACCCTTTATAAGTCATGAAGGTGACTCATAACTAACCGACTTGCCTTGCTTTTAGTAAATCCCCTGCTTTTCTTAGAAAAGAGCTTAAAAAAAAAAAGAAAAAAAGAAAAGAGAAAACCCAAGGAAAACAGAAAACTCCAATCAAACCGAGGATTTTTTAAAAATACACCATGTACTTTCCTTCCCTCAGACAGCTTGGCATCAGCCTTTGAATTGAGTAATAATAATAAATGCAAATGATTGTTTAGTAGTGACGGTACACTTAAACAAGTTAGGGGTATGTCATGCGAGAGAGAGTTCATGCCAGTATCTTCAGAGATCTAACTGGAGAGGGAGTTCACTGTGGTGAGCTGTTTCTTACTTTTCTCTGTATTACTTTTACATCCAGACCTGTCCTGCATGGACTCTTTGTGTTACGATTAACCCTGGCAGATCCAGGCAAAAAAATAATTTAATAATCAGAGATGCATAAAATTCTCCCTGTCCTCAAGAAATGTGCAGAGACACCTGACAGCTGTAGCTGGAACAGTTGAAAACCTCTAAAACCAGGGACAAGTTCTAGCTAATTTGGGGTGTACATGGAAGACTGTAAAACAGTGGATTGTGGAAGCCTGTTATTAAAATTATATAGCATTTTTAACATTCTTGAAAGACCGCTGCAGATGACTGGAAAGACAGGTTGGTCTAAATGTACAGGAGATATAAATTTATACAGTTCTTAGGATCTGAACATATTCCCAGAAAAATCCAATTTATGTGAATTTCCAGCAAGGAAAGTTGTGGCTGTTACCTCCTGATTTTCCTCAGTCACTGAGGGTTGTATGCTCTCAAAATACTACATTTTCACTATGACTAAAATAATTTCTTTTGCCTCATACTTTGGAAGTTCAGTGATGTTTTAAAAAATATTTTTATTTCAGAACTCATTAAGATGACTGAAAGACAATAGTTCTGTGTGCCAACCACCAAAATATAAGGAAATAAAAAAAAATCTGTCAAAGTCCATCTTACATACACTGTTCTCTTTGTTTTAGGTGTGTAATTAGAAATGTCTTCATTTTCCCCATGGATTCCATATAAGTTTTGGGTGCTTGTCCGCAGATCTGCACTTACATGATTACATCAGACCCTCACGCCTCATTAACAATATGATGGATTTGGGGTCCCGTGGTTATAGAGAAAAGTTTGAAGCTATGGCTGGAGCAGTGATGTTTCTCTGATACATTCCAGGTGAAGCAGCTCGGAGAAACACAAACAATTAATTTTATCTCCAAAGTCCCCCGCTCTGGGGACGTCGCCACCGCCCATGCTGCTGGAGGAGAAGGGGGCAGTAAGCCTGGCTGTGCTCGAATGCTCATGCGTCTGGATGGGCGGTGACGTGAGGGCAGTCATCTTTCTGTTTTCTTCCTATGCCTGTGGGTTGGAAAGAGATTGGATTTCTCTTGGGCCCTTACCCAGGAAAAAAACCAAACCACTGAGCCGGTTGGTCCTCTCCCCCAAATGTCTTCTCTTACTCGGTACTTGATATAGTGCCAAAACTTGGGGCCAGCTTTTATGGGCAAGAAGACGAAGGCTCCATTTCAGCTGGATTATACCCTGGCTTGTCTCCAGCCTGATTATACTACAACACAAAAATCTTAATTTTTACCCCAAATTCTTTAACTTGCATTTTTACTTGATTTCAGTATAAATTAGAAACATATTCCTAAGGAGATGACACTTAATGGAATGACACTTGGCATGTGTATGGCTGTGTGCATATCTGTTGGTCTTCGCTCTTACGACTTGAAATCATGGGTTGATTTGAATCCACGGTGATGGAGGGATATGTCAAGGATATGAAGCTCCTATGATTTTTGTGAAAACAAGTGAGCAGATTCGGAAAGACCTTATTAAAATTCCCACTTGTGGAAACCATGGTAATTGGAATTCAACTCTTATTAAATATTACAGAGTCCACACGGGAACTCAATTACAAATCCATAGGCAACTAGATTTCATTCATTTTGCCACTCACAACGTGACCTGGTAAGGGATTACATTAAATGCGTGAAAACACCAGTTAATACATCGATCAATAGACGATTTTGGGTTAAAGAGCAAATAAAATCCTAATGTTGCTAAGAACAATATACATGGGTAATTTAGCAGAAAAGCTGTCAATTAGGCATTGATGCCTAATTAGGGGTAGCCTGATTAGGGTTATGTGTGTGCATTTGTGTTTGAAGGCAGGCAGGCATTCAACTTCAAATGCCCCGGCCGACAGGTGCTCTGAGGTGGTCTGGTGGCATTGCCGTGGTCCTGGGTGCTGCTGAGGCTGTCCCACGCTCTCTTCCCGTCATCTTACAGCAATTATCACTGTGGTTCTGCACTCAAGTATGGCACAGAACCGTGGCATAATTTCCTGGGAGAAGCATAAATGGCCTTTGTATTTTAAAGTGTGTGAATATGATTTCAGTGGCTACACCGAGAGATGCAAAGCGATAGTACCTTGCAAGAACATCAAAAAGGACCTCTAGGGTCATTTAAATAAATTCATAAATAAATCAGTCTCTAAAAGTATGCCATACATTTTTAAATTCCTGGAGTCTTTCTAGTTGTCCAGCATACATAGAAATGTAAATTTCCTAACTGACATGGTAAAGATAGTTAGGTTTCCTGTCTTCTGTGATGCTCTATGAGATATGCCTGACCAACAGAGGGCAATACATTCATACAAGCAACAGACTCTGATCCAAAACTTATGGAAGTCAAGGAGACCTTGAGCTTAGTATGACACTGGTCAGATCCGTTAACAATCTATACTAATTTCACTTGAGACAGCGTTTAAGACTCCTAATGACATCTGTCAGAGAGAGAAGCAGATTGCAATTTGAGCTCTATTAGAAAAAAAAACAAAGAAAAAGGTGGAAATAACAGATTTAATTAGAACCGTTTAATGACAGAAGTATCATCTTCAAATAAAACCTGTTCAAGAGTAATTGCAGTGGTTTAAAATATGGGTCACTGGAAAAGCTAATAACAATCTGAAGGCAGCAAACTTCTCTTTTAATTAACTGCAATTTTCTTCAGACTTTCCAGACTCGTCTTCTTCTCCTTTTTGAAATAAATTGTTTTATTCTTCTAATGAGTTTTTTTAACTGAAAATTCCAAAATTGCCCAAATTAGGCTTTTCAATAAAAGCTGACTGTAAAGTTTTATTTTGTGTACACTTTTAATACTTTTATGGAAATTGTGACATTAATTAGACAAGATATTTTTGAACAAAAGTTCTTTAAAAGGTAACATTTCAATTAGCCAAAAATTATTCTACATGGTTTATCACACTGATGATCTACATGGTTCTTGTCACACTGCCTAGTGAAGTGTCTCACACGTAGTTTGAGACAGATGTTTGAAGCTTTTTCAAACCATCTCTCCCTGTTCTCCTCTGTCCCTTTGCAGCAGCCTCTGGCACGGCAACTTGTGCAGTCCTGGGTCTTAATGACAACTGTGTTGCTCTTACAGGAAAACAGTTCTTTCTTGTGGGCACAAAAATTCTGCCCAAGTCACCCTTTAAGTGTCTGTCACTTCTTCTACGTTGCTGAAATCCTACTGCTGAGCCATAGAGGAGACAAAACGCGATTGCTCAGATCTTCCTTTTCTGATTCAAAGGTCATAAGTCCTAGATGCAGCTTAAACACTGATGAACAGTGCCTCCCCTTTCTCTACAGTCTCTCTTGTCCATGCAATGGAGATGCTGCTTTCTAGAGCTGCCATGCAAGCAAGATGTTCTGTGGGACCTACTTTCCAGTGGAACTCGTGCCCTTATCTGAGGAACTGGGGCTAGAGACAGTACCCCAGGAGGTGGGGAGGCCCAATAAAAGCAGATGAGCTGCTTGTGGTCCTCCTTCACTCGTGTCAAAACTGACAGTGAGAAATCCAGGAGGACATGCCGGAGCAAAAGGCTGCACAGGCTTTCAAGTGCAGCTTGCAGGCCATTCCACTGAAAAAGCTGGAGATCAGGCTTTGAACATGAACTCCAGAGCCCCCGTGCTCAAGGCCCTGGAAGGAGGCAGCAGTGATGGAGAAAGCTGCTTTGAAAGCTACATCATAGAGAAAACAAGTTCCTTCTGCTTCTTTAATGAAAGGAAAATACTTGGTTCCTGAAAACTGGAACTAGTAAGGAGGAATCTAATACACAAAGGGAATGGAAGTTATTGTGAACACCTTTGAGATTATCTTTACATGGCGGAATGGGCTGTGTTTATTAAATACACATTTTAATGCACCCTGGATAAGTCTAAGTGTGACTGAATAGAACTCAGGTATAATCAAAGGTATGTTTAATAATGCCAAATTACTGTGTGCAATTTCTAAGTGCTTTGAGTTGTATCCAGACATCAAAGAATAATGTTTGGATTTGTATCCTAATGGCATTTCTTCTAACAGTGTTCTCAACTTACATTGCAGCTCTCATAGTTTCTGGATATTTTCTTTATTATAGCCTTTTATTCTTTGGGGAGAACTGATACGTTTTATTCCCAGACTTTCAGTAATTTTAATTTCTAGAAGTTTGTGAGATAGTCCTTTATTTTTTATTATGTCTAGCATCCATGCTGTGTCCACTTTGATCCTAGGAATGAAGGCAATAAAACATGAACTGGAAATAATTTTGACATACTGGATGTCCCTTCCCATTACTTTGTTGTTGGTAAAAACTGCTGTCATCCTTTCAAATATGGAAAACCAGAGGGAATATGAATATTGCTGTAAACCACAGGGCAAGAGGGCAAGGTAGTCTGATGCCCATACTCTTCCTTCCAGTGTGCTTCTGTAATTCTCAAATCTTGCTAACATCGTGGGGGAATGCAACGTTTTTTGCTGATTATGTTTATATGTGATTTCTGTGCACGAACAGCAGCTGGTTGGATTTCTGCTACCCTTTTGCTCAGGTGGGTTCTGTCCACTGTTCTGGTTTGCAGAAATCTCCTGCAGGAAACTTTTATTTCTTCAGGCAGACTAGTTCCTCACACCAGAAGTGGTGCCAGGCAGCATGCCTGGTACTCAGAGACACTGCTTGGTGGAGAACAGCCCTGGGCGTGCACAGGTGCTCTACGGTGCCGCCCCTGCCCTCCCCTTAGGACCGTGCTGGGGCAGGGTCCAGGGGCAGCCCCCTGGGTCTCTGCCTGGGGGGGGAGATCTGACAAGGAACGTGGGGGCATGACCGGCCGCTGGCAATGCCCCCTGCACCCATAAACCTCTTCAGCCTCTCTTCCTCAGGAGGTACTGGTTAAGGGAGACAGGTAGGACAGGTAGAAGAGAAATCTCTCCTGGGTTTGGCAGGAGGAAAAGGGAGTGGGGGGAAGGGAGCATTCGCTAAATAATAAAATAATAAAAGATGCTTTTGTAGAAGAGTTCAGAAAAATTGAATTTGCATGTATCTCCTCATGGCTGAACATGGACCTTTCCTGTTCAGCTATGTAATATAGTCTGCAGTTACATTATTAAGGGGTAGCTGTTGAAAATATGGCTGGGGAAGTTAATCACCACAGAAGTGCATTTAGTCTATGTTTAAGCTGGGACTACAGAAAGATATATGTAACCTTATGCAGGAAAGTTTTATGTTTCTGCTTTTTTCCCCCCTCAGTCTTGGTAGGCGTGGGCTGAAGGGACTAACATGACTCCTGCTTGGAGAAATGATCTTCACAAATCACTTAGGTCCCTCACTAAGGTAAAACTTCCCGTAAATCTCTCAGTTGGGAGCCAGAGATAAGCTTAGACCTAAAACTAAAAGAGAAATTTTTCTCCCATCCTAACCCAACTGTTGCACTTGCACTTTCACAGAGAAGAGGAAAAGAAATCAGAGCCATGCAGAAAACTCTCGCTGCCTGTAGTGTTGTGGAACCTCCTTCTACCTGCAGGTTACATGTTATGTGCCTTCCTTACATGGCATTTGAGAACTACTGTATTCCTTATAATAAGTACCCTGAATAGTCAGGGCAGTACTTGTATGATTTTTATGTAAACCACACAGAAAAACGTGTAGATTATACACAGATAAGTACCCTTAAACACAGATCAGATATAAAATCCTTCAGTTCTTATTTCCTCCTGAAAAATCAGATTTACATTTTTGGGAATCAGAAGAACATTTTTATAGATTATTTATCATTTAGGCTGAAGGAAACTGCCAGTCTGTGGAATGTATTATTTCAGAAGTTTTATTGTATTTCTGAGGGTAGTAAATATTTTTTCCGCATAAGCCAGGTTGGTGCTGTGAAAGAAATTGTGTATTCTCTTATTCCCACCTTTCCCAAGATAAATAGTTTCAGATGTGAAATTGGACTAAGGGACAGCTGGCTTCAACAATAACCATTAGCTGTTTGAACTTACTGAAAAATTACCATGATATACCAAAGGTACATGGGGGCATATCCTCAGCAAGAGAGTGGGAAGTAGAACAGCAAGAAGTTGCAGTTCAGAATTTATGAGAATCTAAGACTGAGTGCAAAGCAAAAGAAAGGCTAGGCGAGCCTCATGTTTCCTCACAAGAGAAGAGTTGGCAATATTTTATCTGAATTAGGGGCTATATGCAGCTATTTGTGAGTGCCACTTGAAGGTCAAAAATCCTTTCCCTGAAATATGACCTATTTTGCTTTCGAAGATGGTTTTCATGCTGTTCTTTTCTGAGCTGCATCTGTGTATCTGTTCAATAATTTTGTTTAGTCGCTTTGCAGTATAGTCAGATGCAACGAGATAAAGTGGTCTGGTAGCATGAAGTTCCTTCCAATGTGATATTATTCAGTGGTTCTGACAGCAGAGTTCAGCTCACTGAGGAATATAGCACAGATAAAGGGTTTCTTGGAGAAGAATGCAAAATTCATAAGTAGCAGACAAAAATTTCTGATAAATGGAGTTAATGGTATGCATTTTGGGTTTGGTTTTAGCTGAGGGCCTCTGTGCTGTCTTCTCCAGTTTGGACTGCAAAGTAAATTCTATTAATGTAAACTCTTAGGATGCTTTTAAGTGAGTCAATGTTTTGATAAGCCATCATCTGCAGAACATTAAGAATTAAGAATTCCACAGTGCAAGATATCCTTATTACAGTTCCAGACTTTCTCTTTGTCTGGATGTCTAGGGAAATTTAGATAAGGATTATGAATTTGTATAGTCTTATTCAAAGCTCCTAATCTGCAGTCTGCACATCACTCCACCAATCCAGCAAGAGATTTCAGCACACACTAAATCAGAAATATCTACCACGTTTAGAGCTGGATCTGAGCTCATGGCACACCTCTGTTTCAGCAACATAGCAGGCTGTCAAGTCAAGAAGGAAAACAGATGTTTATTTTCTAGGCTGAGAGAGTATGCTAATGTTTAGTATGAAAAAAAATAATTCTGCAGCTGTTAGAAACAGCAATGTTGTAAAGAAGGGCCACTCATGAAAACACCCACAAATACCTTTTGTGGATAAATAAAAAAAATTACCCAATGAGTAGAAAAAATATTCTTAGAGAAAAAAACCTTCCCCGCAACCATTGCTGTTTCCCATTGAGACTGTTTTTCTTTGTTCTAAGACCTGCAAGGTTACGAGTGTGTAAATATATCGTGTATTGAAAGAGTTAATAATTTTATCTGGCTCTTTTATATCAACAGGAAAACTACTTCGGTTAATTTCCTGTAACCCAGAGAGCTGTATCACAAAATGAAACACTCAGCTGACGGCTGTATGGCAAGAAATGGAAGGGGCGGCTCTGCGAGAGCGTGCTTCAAAGAGAATAATGTGGGTGGGGAATTTTTACAAGCGACGCACGAGTTCAGAAATTTCTGAAGAAGTCAGTCTCCAATCAGTGATCTTTCTTTCTGTAAAGTACATGGGATTTTGGGCTTTTTTCAGTGATGAATATTTCCTTCCCAGAATCCTCTTAATGACAACACTGGTTGTTACTACAGAGACATGGGATTAAAAAAAGATTGCCTGGTAATATGGTAATAAGTGTCTTTATGACAGAGAGAGAGAGATATTGAATGAAAAATGACATGCTTGGATGTCTTCTATGCTCTTGTATGTTCCTAGGAAAACTGAATATCTTTATAAATATAAATCTGCTAATCATATTGTAAGCATGGTTACACAATTGCATTTTCTCTTTAAATGTCAGGAAGGTTTACTGATAAATGTCAATTAGGTTTATTAATAACAACAGCAGCAGTAACAGTAGTAACAACAACTAATAATTAATGCATAACTCATTTAATGAATAACAGTAATTAAAAAATCTCATTATTTATAAGCACTCTCCATTCAAGAAATGTATGAATAAGTAAGTAAAACAAAAGCAACACATAAATAAAACAAGTGGAGAGAGGTGGTTTCAGTGAGGTAACACACGTCTGAGAAAGGACTTTAGGTGGGACAGTGTCACACTTTAATTTGTAGCTGAGAGCAGAAACTCATTGGGTAGGGAAGATCTCACTATAGCCAACATCACTATAACTATACTTCTATTTAGCTTTTTAGAAAAAAGAAAAGATGGAATCTATGGTTTTTCAGGTTGACACCCTGAAAGCTAGCAGCTGCAGGGAAGGCTATATATGAGGCTGTTTCAGTGCCACAAGGAGCCCTAGGGCTCCGACTCACAACTTTCTGTAAGTGGCAACTGCAGAATTAGAACAATCAAGCCTCGAGAGTCTGACAGCACGTGTTATCAGTATCAGGTCATCTTGAGAAATCAACTAGTAATTATGTGCCTAAAAATCATAGTATTAAGTCACATCTAACATAGCCTTCAACGGAGAGGCTGTGGTCTTCAATGGGGCCAATAGTTTTACTTTGAGCCACAACCTTAACTGATTTCTTCTCCGTTAGAGGGAGGAATGAAGGAATAGATGTGTCTTGTTCAAAAGAGAGCAACACAATCCTGCACCGAGAAAAAGTTACAGCTGCATTTGTAACAGCGTGCTCTGTTTTTAAACAGAGGACATGGTAGTACTGAGGACTGGATACCCTGTGGTTTTGCTCAGGTGAGGAGCACTTCCTCACACGACCAGTCCTGTTGTTGGGTTAAATAAGATTACACTTGTGTCTGTTAACTGTAGGATCTGGACCATCTCTTCCTCCTACATTTCCGGAACTGGAGAAAAAAAAAGAAAAATACCCCAGACCTGAGCCTGACTCAACAGCAAACACATGAACAGGGGAGTAGCGTATAGCTAATAAACTGTGTGACAATGCGGCAGGGTATATCTGTATCAGTGCAGGTCTTGGTTCTGTGAATGATCCGTGATACCTTCAAGCTAACTCATCAGCCCGAGCCTGGCTAACATGGGCACACACGGGTGCTCCCCTGCAAAGCGAAGCTGAGCATGAGATTCGTGAGTGCGATGCAGTTGGAGGTCTGTGCTAATTGGGGGCTGCTCCCAGCAGCTGGTAGACTGGGGTTAGGTACCCCCAGGGAGTCCCAGGGAGTCTGTGGCATGCAGGGGTGGTTGGAAAACCCCTCAGGGCACATCCCTGCTCTGAAGTGCAAAGCCCAGGAGCCAGAGGAAGTCTGGCTTCAGCAAAAACTCCATACATCTCTGCATGGCGGATGCAATCCCTTTGCAACCAAGGTTGTCCTGCCCTCCCGAGCTGCTGGAGTTTTTGCTAAGACGTCCTAAAAGTCCTACTTTAACTTTGGGCGGTTTGGTCCTGAGGCAGTCCTAGTGGGAGGGAAGTGGTATTCTGGGGCCACAAGCCTCAGTGATCGGAGCTCACAGTGGAGAGATGAGCTGGCAGGAAATCAGGGGGAATGCTGCTCACTATTTAGTGAAAGTCTCTTGAAACAGAAATGTTTCCGCAAGGCTTATGGTCATAATAACATTGCACTATGTTGCAGGATTCTTTGCAAACTCTGTGTGATGTCTACAAACGCAAAGACCTGAAGTCAGAAGCAAAACACCAGCACATTGATTTAGAAGTGGTAAAACAAGTTTTCCAGTTCCTGCATTTTAGGATCATGTTTTCAGTGCGTTTGTGTGCAACTGTGAGGGCTTGCAAGCTTCCCTGAGTGAAAACTGAAAGTATGATGTTACTGCAGAATGGTTGAGACTGAGTTTGCTAAGAAAAAAACATAACATCCCAACACTTCAGTGCTGCGCTCTGCCCAGCAAAACGTAGGCACCGCACAACTTTCACAACTTCTTTCAGCTTGTCCTCCCTTTCCCTGCATTCTCCTATCCTGCAGGAAGAACAGGTGACAGAGTAGGGCAAGGAAGATTTGGTATCAGTCAAAACATTTCCCTCTGTTCCCTCTGTAGTTCCATGCAGTAGTTGACAACTGAGCACAATGTGAAACTTAGGAGGGAAATATTCCCTTCTAATAATTTAAAACATCAAATGACTATGCTGCTGTGTATTCGAAGCTCACAGAGAGATAAATTGCTATAAATAGTCATGTTTCCAATGTTCCAAAACTGAAAAAAAAAAAAAAAGTTTCTCAATGAAAGAAAGCATTTTGGAACGACACTTTCATCTCTTAGGGGATCACAAAGTAACAAATTTATTTGAGAGGTTGAAAGACCAGTTCATATTTTTCCACTTCTTTTCAGCGTGCATAACAGCACCCATCTGGCTAGCAAGTTTGCTGCCAAAGCAGTGCTGATGAGGTGAAAAGGGATGATCTAGTTGGAGGAGATGAGACAGACTAGAACCTGTAAAACCCCTCAACCTGAGGGAAGCTAGTTTGGGATGAAGCAGCTGGTTGCAAATAACAGTCCATTTCTTCTAGGACTTTCACTGTAAAGATGTAGCTCAGTCTGCCGTTGGAGGTTTGAATGAGATCGTTATAAATGTGTACATGCATATGGATATATCCCTCCCCTCTCCACTGCAGCCCATGGCAGTGTTTGCAGTAGGCTACCAGATGACTGCGTGCCATACGGGCACTTCTCAGAATACTAAATGTTTCTATGAATGATTTTCAGGAAAGATAAGACAACATCAGCTGGAGGATCAGTAGATTTGTAAATTAATTTATGATCCAAGAAGACAGGCATGGTTACATCACCACAAACACACGCACACACACTCTCTCTTATTTCCTGAGTCCCTAAAACTCCAGTGACAACTTCCTTTCTGTAGGATGTATTTACACTCTAGCATAAAACGAAAACCTTCAGGTATCAAATATTATCTATTTCTCTGAAATTTCATCCTTTGAAAGATGATCATTTATAAAGTAGAGCCCACAACTAACAACAAGAAATGTATCTAGTATTTTCATGCTAACCACATATATATCATATCCTCTTTTCCAAGTGACATAGCTTCATACACAAAACTTTTAATTTCTGAAGTGACTCATGAGATGCATACAGAGTCTGTTTATGCTTTCTTCACCTTCTTAACAAAGAATGCCAAACCACTGAACGTTAGGAAGCATTCCTACTTCGTTTCTTAGAAGTTTTTGCTGTTCCCCTTTCTAATGAAGGCTGCCGTTATAGCTGTATGTCAAGAATGATTCATATAACACAAGATAAGTTTACATATGCCTTACTTTGTGTACTTTCACTTATTCATAAACTTATACACTCATTCTTATTTTAGATTTTATTTAATTCCTCTATAAGGATGTGTGTTCATTTACTTACAGAAACACCATTTATCATATAATATAGAATTTTGTGCATAACATTTGTTGCCTGGGCACTTGGATGCTTTACCTTAGAAAAAACCAAACATTCAAAAAAGAATTCTAAAAACCAGCTTGGCAAGATACATGTATTTTTATCTCCTGCATGTCATACTATGGGTGGATGGCTTTATCTTATGTTTACTGCTGACCTAATTTTACTGGTTTAGATGATTGACAGTCATTTTTATAGTAATTTATTTGCCCTACTGCTGCAGGTGGTTATCGACCAGATTTCCAGATGTTTGCCAGCACAGGCTACTGGATATTTGAAAATCGTGACAAGAGATGCCGGGTATAGGGCAAGATATAACTATTTCATAAGAAAACTAGAACTGAGGAGGTTTCGATGCATGGGAAAGGTCCGTCCTTGCTGGAGACTTGCTGCACGTGCAGGTGAAGAAGTCTGTTCTGTTAGTGGAATCCTTTGTTGCCAGGGACGTTTCAGGGACAAGCGTTTCGATGGACTTGGCTCTTTCTGCCAGAGGAGGACAAATCTGAAGTCCCTTTGGGCTTGAATGCAAGCAGGTTTAGACCTTTGACAGGGGATTCATCTCATGGAAGATGGACTTTCATGGTATTGACATCTGTGTCTGTGTTAGATCCTCTGGATTCTCTGTAAGGTCTGTAAGCGGGAAGAAACAGACTTTTTTGGATACAGTTCACCTGGCCTGTTTTAGATTTCTACTTTAGATGGAGATGATTTGTACCCTAGAAGACCTATTTATCTCCATGACTATACAGAAAATCTATAATTTTATTGCAGATGCTGAGGTCTACTTATGGTAGACACTACATTTTTTTTTCAGGTGAATTCTAATCACAGAGCCCACCAGCAAGTCAAAAGTTAACCAGAGAATCACAATGAAGTGCACTAACCTCAGCACCCTCCTCAAGCAGGGGGTTATATAGCTATAGTGATCGAGATCCAGGACTGATTACCAACATTAGCAACATAAACACAATTGTAAAGTTTTTGCAGAGTTATACAAGATTTAAAGCGTGTACTTTACTTTACAAAATTGCTGTTTTAATTTTTATTTAGCTTTATTTTTACCATATGATGTTGCAGATGAATACTTGAATTTACTGTGACATAATTTGAATATGGCTATAACAGTCCATGATTAAAAAATAAAAATCTTGGGAGAAAACATCTGATATCCATTCATCAAAGATAGTAAATGGAATTTATCAATTTGCGGTTTTATTTGCAACTGATTCGAATCTGACTAAATGTACCTGTAATGATCTCTATTTGCCAAAGGCTGTAAATAAGGAGGGAGGATGGACATCTTCTGGCACAGGGAGGGCATTCTTGGCAGGCAGTAGCTACAGCTAACTGATGAGTTTCTAATTTATGGAGTGCAATGTAAGAAAATTTATCTTGATCTAAACATCAAAGCTTTCTGTGGATATTTATATGCAGAAGTCCAAATTTTGATAAGCATATTTGAGTTCTTAAAGGCTTGTCGTATTCAGATCATCAGTTCTGTTTAAAGTTAGTAGACTGGACTTACTGCCCACTTGTCTGCTCCCTTGATCTAGCAAAGCCACAGAGCAAAAAAGGCTGATAGGGAAGGAATCTAGTCTCAGCTTTGAAGAAGTGCACTTTATACCTTTATCTAGATGTGCATCTCAGGACCTACTCTAATATTGCACTCCTACCTCCTGGTAAACAGTTAAGACAAAAGTTTTTGATTTAGGATCCAAGCAAAGGAGGGTGTCACCTGAACAGTGCTCCGTAGACATCAGCTCCAGCAACACTGCAAGTTGCTTGACCACACAAGATTTTGGCTGCCTGGATGTTTCTGTTATGGCAGCAAATGAGGCTCTTGTGGGAGAACTGAATTCATTTGTGAACCTGATGATACTTGATTTGAATGTCTACATGAACTCATTTGCAATATTTTGAGTGCAGGGAATACTTTTTCTTACATTCTGAACTGTGGACTGGAGTTACCCCACAGGCTAGGCTCAGAGCGACGTGCCATGAAAGCAGTTGCCTCACTTGAATGTCACCAGCATTGCACGCTCCCGAAAAATTCTGTTGCTCCCCTCTTTCAAACAGGAAATGCCACTTAATTAGTCAGATTTTTTGAAACAGGACTGTGTTTTAACCACAACATTTGCAATGTGAAACAAGATTACTGTATCCTGACTGACTTCTGAGACATGCACATGCCCAGGGTAAAAGAGTAATTATTTTTTAAAAAAAAAAAAAAAAAGGTCTTGGATTTCAGCAAAACGTGGGGAGGGAGGTGACCAATAAGGGCTTGGTGCAGTGAGAGGATTTTGTATTTAAGCTCAATGAAAATGAAAGATGTTTCATTCCAGTCAATTATATTATGGCTTTACTGGAAATTTGGGATGCTCTCTTCCTCCTAGGGGGTAGGGTACTAGGTAAGTTAATTTGTCAATTAAATAGCAAACACAGGTGTAATATTTAATTTAAAACCACAACAATGAAACTTTCTGGACAGTGGACATGGTCCCACTGATTTTTTAAAAGCAGTATGAGTGTTCCAATTTTCAGCTGGAGCAGATTTGCTTAGAAAATATATAAAATAAAGTTAAATAGAAGCAAATTCTATAATATCATCTGGAATATATAATTAGACGGAACACTGATGGAGCAGGAAGCCAATTCTCTTGCAGGGTATAATGTGGTATGAACAACAAATAATTATTACCTCATTAGTTGAATGGATTCTTAAATGTAGTTGGTTATTCAAACACATATTAACTAATGTCTTCTGTTCTTAATACTGAAGCCCATGGGGCATGTACAGTATAAATAGCAAGTATTTATTTTGTTTGAATATTATGTAAAATTAATAAAGATTCACTGCAGAGAATTAATGAATTTATTTATGCTGGTCACACACATATATATCCTAATATTGTATCTGTGGAAGACTCCCACTTGCTTCAATGTGAATTTACTTCAGTGAAAGTTGGATCTAATGTATGAAGATGGAAAATCTGAACTATTTCTAAGAATAAAGAAATATATATCATATACATACCTTTACAAGCTATATGCACCTACTTAGAGACATTGTGAAAACATACTGTTAAATTCAATAGAAAGTCTTCTGTAACCTTATTTGTTTTTTCATGCAACTATTACTTATTTTCAGTTAGCCAATGACTCAAGAGCTAGATAAATGATTTGGAAACAGATTTCTATATTTGAAGTAGAAGTTGTCTCTCTCTCTCTTTTTTTTTTTTTTTTTTTTTATTAAACTTGACACTCAGGTAATATCTTTTATTCAAAATTGAAAATCAGGTCCCAGAATGACAAACTATTTTAAGTTGCAAGGATATGGAGTCTTACACAAATGTCCCTTCTCCATGTCTCTGTTCAAGAAATTAATCTGATTTTTGCAGTGGCCTGCAGTCATTTTAAGCTGAAAATCTCATTAAACAAATTGGTGTGGGGTTTGTTTGATATATCTCTTGGGAACGTTACAAGGAAAATCTAAAACTTCTCTCACTTTTACACCTTCCATCCTGAAACTTCATGTACTCACATGAAATTACTCAGGGTTCTTATCAACCACAGGGGAGAGGTGAGCTCCCAAACTTGTTTTCTGCTCTCACAGAGGACAAAGTGATATCTTCCCTTAACTTTTGCTGGGGCTATAGGTCCATGATATTTCATTGTGTTGACTTAGGGCCTTCAAAACAACATTGATCTAAATAAGTACTGTGGTGGTGTTTGATGAGCAATGTGTAATTTAAAAAATTGTCTTTTGGATAATGTAATGGTTATACTAACATTTTACTTAAAGCAGACTTTATTTTTCTAGCGTAACACCCCATCTGCCCCCACTAGGTTCCCATGAGTGTTCACAGTGGTTTACCCAAAGCAATTTTTAAAGCATAGCTCTTGCTACTCACTGGGCAGATTTTTATGCAGGCAAATTGTAAAGCATGTCCAGAGACTTAAATCTTCAGTATTTCCTAGCAGAACAGAAGTGTGAATGGTTGTGCACAGAGAAGTGCGAACTGGTCTGTTTAATATGTCAGAGGAGAGTGCATCTATTCTCTTTCTTGAAGCATTGAGCGTAGTGAAAGTAATGATACTTTTCTTCACTTTGAAGGTGGTGAGGCACTGGAACAGGTTCCTCAGAGAAGCTGTGGAGGCCCCCTCCCTGGAAGTATTTAAGGCCAGGTTGGATGGGGCTTTGGGCAACGTGGTCTAGTGGAGGGTGTCCCTGCCCATGGCAGGGGGGTTGGAACGAGGTGATCTTTGAGGTCCCTTCCAACCCAAACCATTCTGTGATTCTGTGATTCTATGATACGTGCTTGTCTGTGTTCTCACGACCTTTTTTATTAGTTCATTTTCAATTCCTCAAATACACTTCAAATTCTTTTATTCCAGGAGCATGTCCAGATAAAATATGAGGTATTTCAGCAACAGTCAGTGTTTGTGGAGTACTCTTCAATATGACATTAAGTTGTTTGTGGCCTACATCTCACTTTGACACCTAGTACCCTGGCAGAATCCTACACAGTGACCTGCTGCTTTGACAAGTACTTTAATGAATTTTGGAAACTGTTTTCTCCAATCATAGAAATGCTGCTAACAGTGCTTGACTTCATGTGAAAGAGTAATTCCAGCAAAGCTAACAGGACTACTCAAAAGCTTAAAGTGGAATATATCTGTTTGCAGGATCAGAGCCTGAATTTCTGCAGGATTCATGGAGGTCACTGTGGTGCACATAAGACAGTGAAATAATTTTTTAGATCCCTTGTAAAACACACTTGAGAAATGCCATTACCAAAAGGACATTTGCATCTCATTTTTGGTTTGGTAATCTGTTTCCTTCTTGGGATCTACACATGTAATGAGTCGTATTTTGGTATTTTAAGGCTAGAGAGAGAAGGTGGTGGTCATAAGAGAAATATTATTTTCTCTGGATACCTACATGCCATAAAATTTCCTGATAATTCCAGCTGTTTCTTGTGTCCCAGGGTGGAGATGTTTTACTGTTTGATGCATGTAAGTACGGTTCAGTGGTCATACTGATTCATTGTACTTTTTTGCTCTTTTATCTCTTGACATTTGCTTACATCAATTTTTGTGAACCTTTGGGCTTTTCCCACAAAGAAAAAAAAAAATCAAGCTTGTCACCAGACTACAGGCAAAATTTAAAAAGGATTATTAATTTGGTATATATTTATAAATAAATGTATCCCTTTGCTTTTATAGCAATCTTAAGAGTTATGGTGAAGCAACATGGCTTACACAGAGGGGACTTTTAATTAAAATTCTTCCAGAAATAACTGCAAGTGAGGGCTGTGACTTAAAGAGCAACATATCTTTCTGTGATCTTACACCCAAGGTGTCTGGAACTTAACATCTCTAGTATTGGCTCAGGCAGGTTGGACCACTGCTGTGATTCATCCTGGCAATTCTCAGTTGATTTTGTACATTGAATGGGGATTCCCACTGAACAAGGGTAATTCTAAAAGAGTGCTTGTAAGTGAATTTCTGCATCTCAGCATATTTCTGATCTCAGCCCAGTTGTGAAGATCAGGACTTTATCATCCTGAATGTGCACCTGCTGATATGTTCTCAGTTCCTCATTCATGTTCCCTCTGCCCAAACCTGTGGGGGTAGTGCACTGTGCAATGTGTGGGAATGATGTCTTTGTACTAGTGTAGCAGAAAAGCAAAAACTGCACTACAAGCAATTCCCTTTGACTTCCCTTCCCTTCTCATTACAGTAACCTGTAGTAACAGTGCTGATTTCCCAGCTTCCTCTTCTCCTAATATAATATTTTTTCTTCTGAGCTTCCTTCTCTTCCACACTTTTCTCCAATTTTTTAATATTATGCTCGCTGTCACTTTTACTTCTGCCTCATGGATTGACTTGTATTACTCTCAGCTCATACTCCTTTTTTATCTCTGTCATCACCATTCACTTTCCTAGCCATTCATCCAGCTCTGCAGGTTCTACGTATTCCTCCAACCTTTGTTGTAATCACTGCTTTGCCTCTGTCCACAACTTGTTTTCTTCTCTTTCTTGAATGACAATATTCATCTTCTGTGGCATGTATCTCTCAACTCTCACACTCAGAAAAATGAAAAATTTTCCCCTTCAAATGTTATTTCTGCAGTTCTCTTAACATGGACTCTTATTTCACAGACCATGACTTATTTTTGGTTATGGGGGGAGTCCATCTTGCTGTTGTCACCAAGACACTTATTTCAAAATATATGGGGTTTATTTAATGTTGAGAAACGTTTTGAAAACTTTCACCTCTTCTCCAGCTCTTACTCTTATTCTGGATAATCCCAATGTCTGCATATCTGCATGCCAAAATTGCATGTTTGTTCATCTTGCATGATACCTATTTTTTCTCAATTTTTCCAAAACCTCCAGCAAGGCATGTGGAAGACATTTCCTTAGTGTCCCCATGCTACCTTGACTCAGTCCTTAGTGCCAAATTCCTCCTTCCTTGTTCTTTTGCTGCTGACCATTATTGAAGGAAATCTAGCACTGCCTTCAGTACAGCCTGTTCCCTCCTCCATCAACTTTTTCATCTTCTAGGACAAAGAATAATAGTCCTCTACTGGATTTTATGGCCAGAGAGACCACTTACATGTAATCCTTGACTTCTTACTTCAATATTGCTTTCTTCATTGCCCCACCCCCTTTTTTTCCTTCTATTCCAAACCTATCTTTCTTCATCAGAAAAAAAATAGATGAAATCCTCTATGATCTCACCCTTCTTGGCTCCTTGACTTATTTATCCAAGCCACTTTCAATCATTTATCAGCAGTCCTGGCTAATCGGGGAGGTTCCAGTTGACTGGAGGTTACCAAATGTGACACTCACCCACAAGAAGGGCCAGAAGGAGGATCTGGGGAACTACAGGCCTGTCAGTCTGATCTTGGTGCTGGGGAAGGTTATGGAGTAGATAATCTTGAGTGCTATCATATGGCACGTACAGAACAACTGGATGATTGGGCCCAGTCAATATGGGTTTACAAAAGGCAGGTCCTACTTGACGGGCCTGATCTCCTTCTATGACAAGGTGACCTGCTTAGTGGATGAGGGAAAAGCTGTGGATGTTGTCTACCTAGACTTTAGTAAAGCCTTTGACACTGTTTCCCATAGCATTGTCCTGGAGAAACTGGCTGCCAATGGCTTGCCAGGTGTATCTATCTTCAGTGGGTAAGAAACTGGCTGGAGGGCTGGGCCCAATGAATTGTGGTGAATGGAGTTAACTCCAGCTGGTGGCCGGTCACAAGTGTTGCTCCCCAGGGCTCAGTATTGAGTCTAGTTCTCTTTAATATCTTTATCAATGATCTGGACAAAGGGATCCAGTGCACCCTCAGTAAGTTTGCAGATGACACTAAGTTGTGTGCGAGTGTTGACTTGCTTGATGGTAGGAAGGCTGTGCAGAGGGATCTGGACAGGCTGGATCGATGGCCAGAGACCAGCTGTATGAGGTTCAACAAGGCCAAGTGCTGGGTCCTGCACTTGGGTCACAACAACCCATGCAACACTACAGGCTTGAGGATGAGTGGCTGGAAAGCTGCCTGGTGGAAAAGGACCTGGGGGTGTTGGTCAACAGCCAGCTGAATATAAGCCAGCACTGTGCCCAGGTGGTCAAGAAGGCCAACAGCATCCTGGCTTCTATCAGAAATAGTGCAGCCAGCAGGACTAGGGAAGTGATTGTCCCCCTGTAGTCGGCACTGGTGAGGCTGCACCTCGAGTACTGTGTCCAGTTTTGGGCCCGTTACTACAAGAAGGACATTGAGGTGCTAGAGCATGTCCAAAGAAGAGCAATGAAGCTGGTGAAGGGTCTAGAGCACAAGTCTTATGGGGAGTGGGTGGAGGAACTGGGGTTGTTTAGCCTGGAGAAGAGGAGGCTGAGGGGAGACCTTATCGCTCTCTACAACAACCTGAAAGGAGGTTGTAGTGAGGTGGGTGTTGGTCTCTTCTCCCAAGTAACAAGAGACAGGACAAGAGGAAATGGCCTCAAGCTGTGTCAGGGGAGATTTAGATGGGATATTAGGAAAAAAATTATTCACCAAAAGGGTTGTCGAGCATTGGAACAGGCTGCCCAGGGAAGTGGTGGAGTCATCATCCCTGGAGGTATTTAAAAGACGCATAGATGTGATGCTTAGGGACATGGTTTAGTGGTGGACTTGACAGTGCTAGGTTAATGGTTGAACTCGATGATCTTAAAGGTCTTTTCCAACCAAAACAATTCTATGATTCTATGATTAAGAACAAATTGTGTCAAGTAGTTTCATTCATGAAGGGGAACATGGCTTTGTGCTAGGAAAGATGCTTGATTTTACATCTTTTGACACTTTCTGACATGACTTTGTCATAACCAAACTGTTGAAAAATGGTCTAGATGAAACTGCTATAAAGTGCAAAAGCAGTTGGAAAACAGTTGTTACAGATTATTAATTAGTGATTTGTTATCAGAAGAGAAGGATCTATTGAGTGGGGTTTTAGTAGGCTACTATTCACTATTTTCATTAGTGGCCATGATGAAGGAATGGAGAATATGACTCTTACATTTGCAAATGACGTCAAATACACTAGATTCAAAGTGCTCCTGGTAAACTTGAGAAACAATCTGGAAAAGAAGGGTGCAATGGAATAAAGACAAATGTCAGGTTGTACCTTGTAAGTAAACTTTCTGGTGGTGTATTTAGCATGCATTTAGCAACCAGAGTAATTCTTTCAGTCCTGGGCACCATGCTTCATGAACAGTACAGAACAATTGGAGAAAATTTAGAAATGAACAGCAAGAGTGGTCCAGGTCTTAAAATAAGTGACTTCTGATGAAAGCTTGAAAGACATGGGGTAATTTAGTCAACGGAGGAAAAGATAGAGGTAGCAGTTGGTCAGTCTTGAAAAACAGAAGAAACTAACAGAAAGAGGAAAGAAATAATGTTCTCTGGGTCCTTGATAAGCAGGTCAAAAAATAATAGACTCTAAAGTCAGAAAGATTGAGGTAAACTGTTAGAGTTAAAAACCCGCACAAAATCCCAGATATTTTCCAGCAGGGCATGAGCCTCATGCTTATGCCTTATGGAAATCCATCACTGTAGATTTTTAAGAAGAGTTGCTAGGACTGATAAAACTGTAATAGTACAGCCTTTAAGGCAAGTGAATGGACTAGATGATGTCTTTAAGTCCATTCCTCTCCCAGTTTCTATGGTTCTGCAATACAGCTTTTTGTAGAGAAATCAAAAGTTGCTGCCTGTAGAAGTATTAGTCTTGAATTCAAGATCAGTCTTTTGTACTTCCTGTGAGTGCCTCTTCAGTTAGGAATGACTGTGCTTCTGTCTTGCTCTAGTTAGGAACAGTCATGCCAAAATTAGTTTGTATGTATGCACCTGTAAAACCAAGAACCTGTAGTCTGGCACAGCTGTATTCATTCTGACTCACAATTCCCTTTATCAGAGCCCTGAGTGCACTAATAAGCCATAAAGACCCTGATCAGCCTCATCTGGGACCTCCACCCACACCCATGGGTCCAGGACCTTTATATAAGCTCAACCCCAGGCCTCAGCTCCTTGTCTGAGCCATGCTGGAGGAGTGCTGATCCTTAGCTTAGCCATAGCCTTGCGCCTGCCTCTCTACAGAGCCCTTTGGGCTGGCTCCTTGGCCCAGCTCAGGCTTGCCTGGTAGTCACAGGACCTGATCCTGGCCTTGACCTGTGGGTTGACCTTGCAGCTTGAATCTGGACCTGCCTCATCACCACAATATTGCCTTACAGTCTGGCTTCTTGGTTGGACCTGGCTACCACTTCTGTCTCTGTCTTGCTTGGGTAGTGCCAGGCTGGCCCTTGTCTGAACACAGACCTCTGCAAGGTGTGAGGACAGACCTTGCCGGGAGGGAAGGTCTCTGTCTGTGCCCTGGGGGTGCTCATGGGCCTCACTGTTCCTGGCCAGGACCCCATTTCAGCCTACCAGGGCAGTCAGCCCCTGCCCCAGCGATGTTGTAGCAGGGCTGGTCTCCAGCTTCCCCTCTGCTTAGCTGTGGACCCCACAGAGCAGGGCCCATGTCCCATCCTCATCCCATCTGCAGGGAGGTGCCTGGTGCTGGGGCTGCTCTGGTGCCCCCCAGCTGCCCCGCTCCTGGGTGGGATGGGCCCTGCTGGCCCCTGGGGAGCCCCCCGGCCCAGGGTGAGGATCCCTGTGCCTGCCCCCTGAGGCCCATCCAGAAACTTGGTTAGAAAGGACATCCTGGGGACTACCATGTACTGTAAAAGATGATTGTTTTTCTTTTTCCTTGTGCAAATAAGTATTGTGGATGACTGTCAGGACAGCAATAACTTCTGTTTAGATAGGCGATACACACATATAATTTTGATTTACCTCTTCTCAGTACAAGCCTCTTAAGTGCTGTTTTTATATGTCTTGGTTTGATAATACAATTCTGACCTTTCATTTAGGCCATGCCTACCATCAGGGTCCTGAAGTATTTCACAGAATGAAGGAGACAAAAATGGCCAGATAGAATGATCTGCATAAAAAAACATTAACAGGGAGGATGTATCTTAGATTATAAATTTCCCAATCATGTCAGACATTTAAAAAATGATTTTTTTCTACAAATGACATCAGCGTGGAAATAACCTACAACTTCTCTGGATATAAGAGATTAGCACACACTCCTGATAGTAGTATTAATCAGACTTTTCACTTCTGTTATGCATACACTTGGTAGTATGGACAAAGTAAAAAACTTTGAACTACAAGACAAAATAACAGGTTACATACGTAAGGAAGAGACTTAATTTCTAATTTAAAATCATATGCTTTAAATTCCTGAGGAAAAACAGAAAAACTGCAGACTGCAAATTCAGCAATGTAGTTGTACTGTGAATTTTAGTGTAGTCATTTCCAATGCCCTTCTTTAACTTGGAAGTATATGCTTAGTATTTTTCACTCTTTAAATCTTTGTGCTGAAAGTAAAGTAATGAACACTGACATCTAGTAAACATGTAATGTTTATACAGTATATATTTTTTTAAAAAGTCTTGGAGAAAGTGAGAACAGAAATTCTAAAAAAACCCCCCTATCTATACCCAAACCTTCCCTTCCCCCATCAGTCTTGGAAAATATTACTTGACTTGTTTTCCTCCTCTTTATAATTTTTTTTTTGTACTTTCAACCTCCTGACTGGAAAAGAAACTGAATACTCACATGAACTTAAGAAAAAAATTGGAGGCTTACTAGTTTTACTTCAAAGAATGAGGAAACAATGAAGAAGCTTGGGAAAAATTATGTCTTTAAGGGATTTCCAAACAAAGCTATATCAATCTTTATCAAGAAAGACACTGGGAATATTTGCATTTTTAGGTACATTTTAGTTCCAAACTACTTATTAGTGTTTATTGAGTTTTTGATCATCCTGGAATAACTAAAAGTGTAGAATCAAAAAGCATCTGGCACTTGACAGAGCCCTGCCTCCAGAGAAACCAGGCATCTGGTATCAAACTGTTCAATTACAATCCATTTATGGTAATAGGTAGCAGATATTTTTTTGTTATTGCAGAAAGAATAAAATTATAAAATGTCCTATAACAATGCAATACAGCAGTACAAGTGATGTTCAAGGAGATCACATTGATCACTGAGGAAAAACACCAGACAAATGGAAAAATTCTGATCAGTGAGGAAATATATTAGTTTTGACCAAGTGTGGATGCCTAACAGAGATGACTGGTTGCTCTAAGACTTATTTTTTGTGGACCTAATTTGTGGAGTTTTTCTATAAATAACAAAGATAGGTTCTAGCAGTTATCGATTCAACCTTACTTTCTTACTGACCTATTTTAAGATGGAATTAATTACCCTCTGGGTGTGACTTGTCTCCATTTACTGTAGAAGTCTAAGTGACTGATTTAGTCTAGGAATATAGACTTGGCTGTAGACTTTCTTGACAGGTCTAATGGACAGAGATGTTGCTTTCTGCAGGAGAAAAAATTAGGTCTCTGGTCTGAATTGTTCTGCAACTATTGCAGATTTGCTATCTACTAATGCTCAGTGGGGTTTTGGACAGCTATCACTAAATAATTTTTAATTTACATTGTTTTCCTCCTCTTTTAAGAATAAAAAAGAAATTTGATCCTACTGACGATTTCCATTTGGCAGCTTGAATAAGGTGGCAGGCCATGCTGATTACCTGCTCTTGTAACAGTGGACAGTGATATTACACAAAAGATAACCACGCTTCTTCAATAACAGTTTGCTGAAGGAGGTACAGTAAGGTCTCTTGCATCTGCAAATTGAACTCTGAAAGCTTCCACTGGGGATTTCCAAGTACCATTGCATCGCATATACAAACATAGAATCGTAGAATGGTTTGGGTTGGAAGGGACCTTAAAGATCATCTAATTCCAATACCCCTACCATGGGCAGGGACACCCTCCACTAGACTGTGTTCCTCCCAGGCTACCTGCCCTTGCTTCCACCTTCTGCAGGCTTCCTTTTTGTTTTTGAGTTTGCCCAGGAGCCCCTTGTTCACCCATGCAGGCCTTCTGGTGTTTTTGCCTGACTTCCCCTCTGTTGGGATGCATCGCTCCTGAGCTTGGAGGAGGTGACCCTTGAATATGAGCCAGCTTTCTTGGGCCCCTCTTCCCTCCAGGGCTTTGTCCCATGGTATTCTACCAAGCAGGTCCCTGAAGAGGCCAAAGTCTGATCTCCTGAGCAAAAAAGCCTCACAATTTTCATCATAAAACCTTGATTTATTTTCTTATAATTTTGCCAGTCTATAATCAGTAGAACCAAAGTTTTGCATGTCAGACATCTTCCATCCAATTTTTTTTTTTTTTAATAATTTTTGGTAAAAAGTGGCCATGAAGATACATCAGTTGTATTCAAGCACAAGATTTAGCAGCTTAACCTGTGATAGCTAGGTCTGAAAGTTTACATTTGGATTATAGGGCTAGATTAACTTTGGAGTGAGATGAATACTTCTGGTTAGTCTTCAACTGTTCTCTTTAACGTTCAGATATCAGTGTAGGAAGGATTTCCCCTATAGTAATTAGTAATTTGAAAAAAAGAAAAAGGTGTCTGAACCACAGAAGCATCTTCTTAAATAAAATTTCATTTTAAATGTTAAAAAGTCTGTACAAGTGAGTAAAGGCTTAATCATAAGTAAAGTATCACTAAAAGGCAGCTTGGTGAGCTGGATTGAAGCCAATCTGCCATAGACAAGAACACCACAAATAGTTCTGGTATATGAAAGACTATTTTTGAACTTGATAGTATTTTGCCTTTTTCATAAGCTGATGGAAATTTAGTCTCTAAAAAAATCAACTTCTAATGTTATTAATGCACAAAAGTTCCCTTTACCACAAAGCTACAGGCTTTTTTGTCACTCAACATAGGCACAGACATGTAAATACAAATCTGTATTTTTGGTTTATCTAGTGCAATTATCTTTGGATCTCATAGTAATTATTTTTGTCTGCTTAAATACACATTTACAACAGCTAAGTCTTCTATGAAAATAAAACCATACACTTTGTTTATTGGCTGATTGGTGTCGGTAGTCCAACCCAGTGATAAGAACTTTGAAAAGTAACAGTCTTGTGAGACAAAAAAATACTAAATCAAATGAAGTAATTTATTTGGAACTCTTATGGTTACCAGGTGTTACTGATAAGCTGCAATTGTGAGTTTGTCCCATTCTAGAGAAGAAAAAAAAACCAACCAGATTTGAATTTGAAGACAATATAACAGTATAAGTAAGTTGATTATTGCAAAGCTGTAGAAATTATTCTGTATTTGTGATTCACTGAGTGACTACATTGAATGGGATCACCTGAAATTTAAATACTAAAAATTCAATCTGTCTTGTGTAAAAAGGAACATTCCTGCTGCCAGATTAAGTACTCCAAGCTTAAAAAATGCCAAAATTAAGGTTTTCTATGCAGGTGCAACCTGACCACTGAGCAATACCTTTATGCATACATTCTTTACAGTATTCTGTTTATTTTTTATTGTTCTGAATTTTTGCTTACTCAGCAAGAAACTACTTAATGTATTTTATTAATATCATGGTGTAATTCAATACAATATTCACTCTAAATGGCCTTCCTTGAAGACAGAGTACTAATTCACATGATTTGATTATTCAATGATGATAAATTGATTTACTTAATACTGCAACTCTAGAGGTGTAAGAAACATTAACTTTTTTTTTTACAGAGGGGAAACTGTAGCACAGAATGATTTTAGGTGTAAAATATCTATCAGTCTTGGATGCCTACTTTAAGATGTCTGGAGCTTGATTTTTATCAGAACACTTAACTAGTAACAATTTTCAGGTTGAAGGCATAGCTTTTGCTGACTTCAGTTTCCTCTGTGAGTGATCAGCTTTAACCCCAGAGCAGAGTCTCAAGTCAAGCATTTAATGAGAAACTCATAATTAGTAGACACCTGAGAAAATAATTTAAAAGCTTTTCTGCTTAGCTGATGAGAGCCTTTGTGACAGAGGCAGGGATAAAATGTAATTCAGCAGGACAGATTTCACCTCTTACTCAGAAGACCATCTTGTCTCCTATTTCAGTTTACACCTCCTAGTGTCAGTGACAAATGAAACCCAGGTGTTATGGACAACTGCTTCTTTTGCTGCAAATCAGTGACTTGTTCCCAGAGACGATTCATACTGTATACTGACAGAGGTGGAAAACTGTATAGCATGTGGTGATATAATTAAGACTATTACAATGCATTCAAGCAGGGGTGCGAAATTAAGGTAACAAATACCTCTTTAATCCTCACATTTCTTACTTTTAGCATGATTAATTTTACAGCAGCCGCTTTAAGAATATCCAGTTATGCATAATTTTCAACGTCTTAAAACACAAGAAAAAGAGCTAAGAAAAGGAAATTAGGCCCTATAGCAACACATAGCTATCAGCAGGGTTGCTATTCTTAAACCAGTAACTCATATTTCTGGCATTTAAGGTAAAAGGAACCAATAAAACTGACAGTCATTCCCTGTATGCATCGGCACTAAAGTGGTATTGAAACTTTTATTTGGCCAGTGGGTTTCACACGCATTCTATAATATTGGAGAAACTCGACCTTGTAAATTTGATTCTCTGATAGAGAACCTAGTCTGTTTTAATATATGTTATTAATTGTGGATTTTTTCAGCTTACCGGTCTCAGAAATTGTTTAATATTTCTCTTTGTTTTCTTTTGTCTTGCTCCTCGGTGCTAGTTGTTTGAGGCAGAAATGATCTTTGTCTTGTGCATATGGTACTTAGCGCAACAGGATTCTGGTGATGCTGCATCCTGGTGTGTGGTTGCAATTCTGGTACGTGCTATTGCAATACAGATAAACACATATATCCATCATTCATTCTGAAAATTAGGCCTGGACATCTACCAATGAAGGGTGCTGGAGCCTGAGATCTAGCACTGCGTGATGTATTATACATTCAGTTTTCAATGATCATAATTAATCTGATTCCAGCTCATTCACAGGTTGTATTTAGTCATGGTTTAACCTTTTTTTCTCCAGCATATCTAATTCAAGTAAAGGTAAAAGGTAATTATTTTCTTATATCTGAAGAAGTTGATTTATTTTTACCAGCCTCTCACTTTAAATTGTTCAGATTTTCTCCAATAATTTATGAACAGGCCAAGAGGAGACAGATGATTTCAGTTAGAAAAAAATTCTTCAGAAAGATAAGAGTGACTGGAAACTTACTCTATAGTGGGAAAATAATTATCAGTCTGTTTCTCAGAGCACCTGAAAACTCTCACCTTCAGTTGACCTTGTTATTACATATAAAATACTTTAGGTGAGTTATTCTTCAGATACCTGAAGATATCTGATATTAACCACCTGAATATTGTAACTAACTTTAAAACTGTACCCTTTTTCTGAAAATCATCAGTTATTTTTTCTTCAGCATATGCAAAGAATAGTTTATAGTATTAATATCAAGTTTCAAGATATAATTCCTATCTATCTGGACTAATATTCCAGAAACAGAACGGCTGCACAAAAATTGTTTATACTCTGATTCCCCAACTTCAGGAACATTAGATACCAAACAGTGTCTGCTATATACCTGTGGTATCCTTGTAGCCAAACTGGTGAAGTATGGATTGGATAGGATAGGTAGACTATGGATGTCTACCATCCAGATGGATCCAGAGGAGACCTTGTCAGGTGCGGGAAATGGACTGGCAGGGACCTTGTGAAGTTCTACAAAGGCAGATCCAAAGACCTGGTCCAGGGGCTGGGTCCTGACTGGTAGGAAAGGAGTCCAGGTGAACACTAGTTGAACACGAGTGAGCAGTGTGCACCTGCAGGAAAATGGCCAACCATATTATCCCAGCTGTATTAGCAAAAGTATAGTCAGCAGGTTGAGGGAAGTGATTATGATGATTCCTCTCTGTTCAGCATTTTTGCAGGACTACTGTGTCCAATATGGGGCTTCTCCAGTACAAGACAGACATGGACGTACTGGAGAAAGCTCACTGGAAGGCAGTTGAAATACTGAGTGAGCTGGAGCACATGGTGTACAAGCTGAGGCTGAGAGAGCTGGGTTTGTTCTGTGTCGAGATGAGAAGGCTGGGGATATGGGGGGATTTTCATTGCTGCCTTCAGCTACTTAAGCAAGTATAAGGAGGATGAAGTCAGACTCTTCTTGCAGCTGAACAGTGAAGGGATGAGACATAAAGGGCACAAACAGCAATACAGGAAATTTCAATTAGATATTAGGAATTGTTTTCTCTGCAATAACGGTATTCAAATACTGGAGGAGGTGGCCTAAAGGGGTTGTGAAATCTTTATCCTTGGAGGTGTTCATAGCTCAGCTAAGCAACCCGGTCTGAGTTCACCCTGCTTTGAGCAGAGTGTTGGATCAGATGACCTCCGCTCCAGAGGTTTTACAAACTATATAAATCTATAATTCTGAAAAAATCTCTTTTCCTGGGAAAGATAAACGTCTAAATTAAGACTCATCAACATTTTTTTGTTTACATAAAGTGATGACTATCTGTGGGTAGTGAGAGTTATAATATGGTGAACATGCTTGTCTATCCATGATAAAGCTTTCCATGATCAAAATGGGGAGCATTCACACGCTGAACCCTTCCTAGTACAAAACAGTCTACTGATACCATGTTTCACAGTCACTTTTTTTTCTGGGATAGCACACCTTTGAGTCACAGTTATAGTGCTCTTTAAAAAGTGAGTAAAGTCTTCCAATCCCAGGCAGCTGCTTTGTGACACTGATGGTTGAATGGGATTCTTTGGTCCGTGCGTTCCAATCATGTAAGTCAGTACAGTCCTAGTGCTGGGACTGCTCTGACTGATGGCAAAGCACTCGTGTGCACAGTCAAGGAGTTAAATGGGTTACTCAATTTCCATCTTAACCATTCATCCCAGCTGTGTATGAGAAATCACCACAACTGCTAACTATTTGTGCCAGTTGGCACCCAACAATTGTTAGTGAACCAGCAGCAACTTTCCCTCAGTGAATAGCTGAAATTTCTTTACCATGGTAAAAATTCTTGGATGGTACTAATAGTTATATTCTCCTGAAGATGCTGATTAAATCTTTTCTCTCCAAATATAGTTTGCAACATGTAGTTTTCCTCATGCATCAGAAAAAGAGAGGGCTACAGATGAGTGGTGTTGACAGTGCTCTAATGTGTTAGTCCCTCTACATAAAAAATTAAGCATATTTAATATATTGTCATAGTATGCGGCCAGGATGGAATGGTAAACACTTTACTGCTCCTCTGAGGCAGGAATTTCATGTGCCTTCTTTGCAGAGTACAATCTGTTAAAATCCCTTCTCTTCAAGAAGTCATTTCGGGGCCCCAAGAACCTGACCACCCAACGTGCTTTCTCTAATTTCTTTCTGGGGAGGGGGTGTTACCACTATGGAACTGGTGGCAGATGAATTCTGCAAGCCTCAATCTTATGTGGTCAAACTTGAAGTTCTCAGTTCAGAGAAACATTGCCAGTTTCTGTGGTTGGGCTCCAAAGGTGAAATGTAGAAAGGCAGCAGTTTCTGTTCATACCGATTGATCGGCTAGTGGCTTTTGATTAGATCTGATTAGGGCTTTCTCATGCAAACCATATTTGGCCACAATGAGCGGAACAAAACAGTCTGCAAAATTGAAATTTTCAGTGCTTAAGTTTCAATTCTGCTGCAGTGTTTTGCTTTCCAATTGGGAAAACAAGCTCAATATTTCATTTCAGACTGAATCTATCTGAACAGAAACATGATGGTTTTTTGAATTGAGCTGAATGTTTTAAATTCAGGTCAGATTGTCTGAGTTGACGCAGTAGCTCCTGGAAGCTGAAGTTGTGGGGGAGGTAATCATATGTCTTGATTGTCTTTGGAAGAAGTGAAATTGAAATAAGTAAGGCTGATCATGTACCTTATCTACTGACATCTTTAGGTCCAATTTAGAATCACAGATATTTAAATGCATACATTTTGAATGGTGTCTGTGTTTGTGTGCATGTACATATATATATATATATAGATAAAAAGTATGCATTTCCAGGAGAAAAATACATTAAATATACTTTTATATATAGATACACGTATATATTTATTATACGTGTATTTATATATATGTAATAAAATGTATTTTTCTTTCCTCTGGGAAAGCATGGCCGGAGCCCAGATGAGAATAAATGATGTCTGCAAACAAAATATCTTTCCAGTTATTTTTTCCTGGTGCATAGTGTTTTTATTTCAACACATGACTAGGCCTTGTCTGAACAGTTCATGCGTGTATAACTATTATTGATACACCTGTGCCACAGGTAGGCACTAGGAGAAATAATACTGAAACTTAGTTTAAGTACATAAATGAATGAGTTAACATTCATATGACTTTGTGCACAAGAGCCACAAGATGGCAGGAGCACCACATGCCAGTTTCTTTTCACAGCATTTCCATTCTATTTTTCCTACTTTTCTTGTATTGCATTGCAATTTACATAGTTTTGATGGTTTTAAAAGCCAATTCAGTTCAACAGCAAGTCACATTGAAGGTTTTAGGTCTCTCATTATGTATGCTGGAATCCAGAGTAAATGCAATAGCAACATTAAAAGCTGAAGTGTTGTACTAGTGGAAGAATGAACCACTTTTAACATCCAATTTCATAATAATTTCCTTATTTAGAAAATAAATTGTATCTCCATCATATTTTCAACTCTTTATGAAATTATTTTTTTCTTCCTTGATCAAGTGCATGATGTTTGAAAGTGTTAATGGACAGGCAAATCTCTCCCAATCTATTCCTCACATTAGAATTCTGAAAAAAACTTAAAATGCAAACAGCTCCTTAATCAAGTTAATGATGGAGTACTATATTTTTTGTGCTACAGAAGGAATGTGTGCCAGGTGCAGTGCTATCAGGATCTCACCTAAAGGCAGTGCAGATACAGAATGTTGCCTGCAACTTGACACATGTAAACAATTTTGGAATGTTTCAGCAAAGCAAAATGAGTTTTAAAAAATCCCACAGTCTTAAAAATATGAAGCAGCTATTTATGAAGCACATCTAGCACATCTGTCCTTTGAAGAAGCGTTGAAACTTGGAAGAGGATCTCCTGGGATCAACAATTTTTACTGCCAGTAGGAAAAGGGCTCAAATTTGACCATATGATTAGCCTAGAGGATTATCCATTTACAAGCACAATTCTGTTAAGAGTTTGGCAGTTTAATTATCTGGTGAGTCTTCTTGCCTAAGCCTGCTCTACTTCACAGATTTTTCCTATGTATGTTTAGACATACAACATCCCACAGAGTAATTTGTGCACAAGCCCTCCTGGGCTCCATGGACTGAGCAGACCTTTCCCTGCAGTTGCGGATGCTCCCTGTCTTTCTGCTTAGTTCACTGTGTGAGACTGAAGTCCCGTGGGAGGGACAGCGTGTGTCCAGTATGTCATCAGAAACTGCACAAAAAGATTATTTAGGTGGCGAAGTGAAGAATGAAAACTAAAGCGGTGGGAAACCATGCCCACGTGAAAGAGAAGGGAATATGACAGGGGTTTTTGTGTTAGAAGGATTAGCAAGAAGATGAATTTGAGAGGGGCATGCAAAAAAGAATATATTACACTGCTTAATAAAGCAGAGGAAAAAATACACGAGATATTTGCAAGGGTGGACTGATAGAGCCAAGGCAGGCAGCGACATTGCGAGTAGCATCCTAGAAGTCTGTGGGGCCTCACTGCTTATGCTTAACAGAGCCCATCTGCCTTGGATGCTAAGGATACCAGTCTCAACTGTAGTTTTCAGTACAGATTTTTTTAGGAGGTTTCTCTTCTCCGTAGGTGAAAATAATTTTATATGCACAAATACGGTACCTTACAGCAGATCATGAATGTGAGAGGCACATTGGCAGCATAACCCCAGCAGTCACTACTGAAGCCAATGGACTGAAAGAAATGTCCTTGCCCTCTCCTTCCTCCTCAGTGCTGATATGAGGCAGTAGGACCACAGAAGACATGGATGGTGGGAGCCTGGTGTCTCTCCCCTGCAGTACCATGCTGTGCAGCATGTTGGAGACATCGATGTTCCTTATGTAGCCCCTTCTCAGTACTCTCTGGAGCAAAAGCTTTGCCCGGGTATTGAGCTGCAAGATGAAGCCAGGGTGATTCCCCCTCCATGGCATGTGTAGGCAGGGTCTGCATCTGAGGCCTGTCCCTTTTCATTTTAAGATCCTGTTTTCAGTTTCTTAGAAGATTTCACAGCCTAAAATGTTCTTGGTGAAAATGCCCATACTGGGTGTCAATTTTTATTTCTGTAAGAGATACAGCTACATGGTTAGCTCATTTCCTAGAATGTAAATAGGGGGGAAGTACATTTGCACTTTAAAAAGATCTTAAATGCTTCACTGAGAAGAACCAGCACTACTATGCTTGGAAGCAAAACTCTTGTGGGACTTGATTTTAAACCAGTGCATTGCCTTTTGTTTGGAAAAATAAGCCTGCAATTGATTAAATTATGCATAGCTGAGAAAATCTCAAAGTACACATGCTGGTCCACATGCATATAGGAAGACCTGGTAAGCAAGACTGGCTACAGCTACTTCCACTTAGTGATTACATAGGCTGGTAGTTTCTGCTGCTGGCTGGGAAGGAGGTAGCTCTTTTCTGGAAGCGTTCCTCAAGGAATGACACTGAATGATCTGTAAAACTTGAATCTAAAATATCTCCTCCCTTGTCTCTTCCCCTGCTCCCCTCACCACTTGTCTGCCTCTCTATCCCTCTGTTTCCTGTTTCTCTTTTGGGAGGGTTTGCAAAATTCAATTTGTTTATATTTCTGAGAAGCTATGAACTAGCTCAGACTAGTCCTTCCAGATTGCAAATCAGGTGATTGCTTTAACATGAAGCATCTGAGAAGGCTATATCAAGCAGGGATCTGAGAGAATTTGAAGCACTAGGATAATCAGCATACACCTCCAGATAGCATCACTTGCCATGGCAAACACTGAAGGATGCCAATTTGACAGAAAACATTAATTTTGACATTTATAAACTTTTAGATGTCTCAAATTGTAGGGTTTTTTTTTTTTTTTTTTTTTTAGCTTTCTGGTGCCTAAGACAGTTGTGAATGTACACAGAATATTTATGTGTTTGTCTACTAATACCTATTTATCTAGCTATCTAGTTATCTCTTGGCATGAATAAAATCTGTTCTAATACAAATCCACAGCTTTGTATTTCTTTGTAAAGTGGAAAATGTAAGTGGTAATTTTACCAGCAGAGAAAATCTATTTGAAGGTTTTCTCTTGATGGCAGTTGCTTCCCGAATTTTTATCTTCTTTAATACAATGTGGGATGCTAAAGTACACACCTACCCAGTGGAATCATAATCCGTTTTAGCTGTTCAAATAACATCATGCTATCAAAGGACTTTTGATTTCAGAGCCTTTTCACTGTATGGTACTGGACTTTTTTTTTACTGCAGCAATATATTTTGTGTTTCATTCCAGTCCATTTTATACCCACTGTCTATTATAATTACATATTATTTACTGTGTGTATTGCATATAATCATCTACAATTTGTATTGTTACATTTATTTAACACATTTTAGAGCCAATTCATAGATAACTGCAAAAGAAAAGGCAAAAATTGACCTCCTCCCTTCGGTCCCCATCTCAATCCCTGATCCTCTCCTAGTGTTTCAAAAGCAAAAACAATTTGGAAATTGGGGGATTGACCTTTTCACCTTTATCAAGTGAAGGCTCCTGTTTGTGAAACCTGTTGTACAATTTGGCTCTTTATTGAACTCCCAGAGCTATTTATACAATACAGCACAATGTAGCTGCTGCAGGCGTCAGCAATTGTGTTTTTCTGTGTAGGTGGCCTAGAAGGAATCCAAATAGAAACAAGAATATCTGTGAACATTTTTTATTTTACTAAGCATTTGGAGGAAGAAAGAGATAGCATATACTTTTACTGCCTGCAATGTAGTTATAATCCCAAAATGCATACAAAAACTATATAGCATTAACTGCAGAATGGAATTATTTCCATCGTTGAACAGGATAATGTACCAGGTATTATTCTGTAGGTCCTCCCCTATGCATGCTTTATCATTTCATGCTTTAATAAGACTTCAGAATTGCAATGTATCTTTTTTGTGTGTGTGAAGAGTTTAAAATAATTTATTTGAGTTTAGGTTTTTTTGAAAAATGACAGTCTTTTCCTGACATTTGTCAGAAAGTGGAAGAGTAAATACTGAACTACAGAATAACAGCTCCTCTCAGCACTTACTGAGATTTCTTGTGTCTAGACTCATGGCAGTCTGTGCTCAGTGCAAGATTTCTTTCTATCACCTTTGTTTATGAAACCAGATGAAAATGTTTATGAAAATGCTAAGATATCCAGTGAGACGAAATTCAGCCATTTTATGGAACTTGAAAGAGGCAATGCCAACCGTGATGTCTTACTATGGGGGAAATTTCTAGAAAAAAGTAGACCCAGCTGTAAACTGTCATACCTAGTGACAACCTTCCCACAGCACCCCCTTTTTCCTGGAGATTCTTCTTTCCATACAAAGTCTGAAAGGACTGCACTCTGCCAGTCTAGCCTGCGCACATCCTCTGGACTGAGGTTCCTCAGTGTTTTACCCTGAAGAAGATGCTGGCAGATGCAGATTTACAACTGTGTAGCTATGAAACAGTCAAAACTGCATCACATTTAGCACTGAATAAACATTGTTTATGTTTATGCAACAAAACCCCCAAACTATTTCAGGTAACAATAAGCAGTAACAGCAGTTAACAGTAGTAACAGTAGTTAATTTTAAAAATAATCTCTAAAATATAATTTATTTTTCCAAAGATAAAAGAAAGTTGGCTAGTTGCACTTAAGAATTTGTTCATGTTATGAAACAGTACGGGTGAGTAACAAAAGATACATTTTTATTCGTGCCTGACCTTTAAAAAAAAAACCAAAAAAGACAAAAGATTCCATGACAAGCTATTAAGAAATTCAGCCCCTGTTTGTTAGGTAAATGAAATGAGATCTGCATATTAGACACCGACTCATTTATTGTACTTTTGCTACCTAACTTGCAAAATACTCTTCATGAAACATATGCAAATTACTCATTAGAAGAATAAGATAGCAAGAAGCTGCTTTATGTCTCAGTTTTCCATTAGGCAAACCTATGAGTTTTCAGTAAAAACATTTTTGCTAGGTATTCTTGAAAATACCTCTTTCATTATTTGCATGATTTTCCAGTCTGTATTGCTAGCAATAAATATCAGGGTGACCGATAAGAAACCATTTTGCCCTTTAATTTTTGTTGAAAAAAATAGAAATTAGGTTTCAAAGATGAGTTGGACTCAATCATGATAATGATGGCAAGTAATGATCTAATAAGAGTTCCTGACATAAATCATTACATGTATCGACATACATTTTTCAAGCAGAGCATATTACTGAGGGACAAAATATTACAATTAATATTAAAGCCTACATTTTTCTTATTAGGAAAGTATAAGATGCATGGTATAAGGTTCATGAAGCATATTAAAAAGAAAGAAGAAATAGTTTTGTTCACTCAGATTCAGTACAGAAATGTATGGCACTGCATGAAGTTTTTTCTTCTTTCAGCAGGGAAATGGTTTGATTGCATTACTTAGGAGTACAGATGGACCAAAGTATTAATTTCTTGACCAGTGAAGATTTTCTCATAATGTCCATCCATCCCTCAAAACCCTGTGTGCCAAATTAAAATAAAAACTCATAATCCTAAAAGCTTCCATTACCTAAACCCCCTTGGTAGTACCATTAATTATGCTGTGATTAATTTGAAATGTAGTGGTCTGATGTAAGCAAGCATTAGTTCAGAGCAGTCATTCGGACTGCACATACGTGGACACTCTCGAGAAGACCATAAGGTCACCTCCCTCTTGGTGTGGCTAGAGCGTCCCATGGAAATTCATACAGCACCCCAGGAAGGAGGTGGTATGGGCAGTCAGGAATGTGACTGTGAGACTGCGCTCTGCATCTGTAGCAGGACAAAGCTGACGCAGCCCTTGAGTTCAACAATAGTAAATTGAGAGATGGAGACCTGAAGTGCAGTAGGAATTGCTAATAATCACCTAATTTACCTACTCTTGTACATAATACTAGAAAGACCTAATAATTTGGGATGTTCTAGGGCAAGAAGTGCTTGAACAGCATGATTTTTGTGTTTTCCAGTGATTACAAATTTGGAAACTATTACAAGACCATAAACCTTCTGTTAGTCGGGGACTGAATGTTGCTGAACTCAAACTAGTGCAATGATTTTCACTGGTAGGAGGGAGAGGATTCCACATTTAAGAAGGCAGCCTCATGATTATAATTTTTTTTCTAAAACAAATGTTTAACCTCTCCACTGAACAAGCTCCACTGTTCAAGGTGTGTGTAACCTGGGGTTTTCTGCTACAGTCATCCTGAATCACGAAAAAAAAATCTCATATTTTAAATCTTGGAGTCCAGTTACTCAAGCCCAGAAAAGAAAGTAAAGATAGGAAGGGAACCAGCATTTTCAGGCTGGAAGATGAAAAATGCTAAGGTTCCTTCAAAAGGTGACCCATAGTTATAAATTGGGAGCTCCATTTTTTTGTTAGTAAATAAGTCCAAAACTCCTCTTTCTCTGTTTCCTGCATGAGGTTAGACTGAAGGAGAAAATTGTAGGGTCCTCCTTCTTCCTTGTGACTCTTTCTTTACATGCTCAACTCATTCTCTGGCCTGTGTCTCTTGATTATAGAGGTTTTTCATTGTGCCTTTCATGCCTAGCTCTCCATTTTCTATGAAAATGCTGGTTTGCCCTAAATCCTTTCTGAATATGCCTCCCTTTCTGTCCACGGTTTTCCTGAAGAGCAGCTGATTAATATCCATATCATTCTTCACCATCCACAAATGGTGGTTCACATAATTTGATCAAGAAGCTGCAAAACTGCCTCTACACCTGTTGATTCTTTTTTTTAATAACTTGAAATAGCTGAAGGATGACCCTTTGTAACATTACAGGATTTAATTACTGTTTGCTGCTTACCTTTGTCATCAGCATTGTGGTATCATGATGTATCCAACTTGAACTGGATTCCCATGTAAGTTGGTACTCATCTAGTTCTGAATGTGATTTGGCTTTGCTTAATTACTTCATTATTAACCTAACTTGCTGATACATAAGGACAGTAATGTTCTTCTCTTAAAATTTACTCTTATGCAGATATTTCTCTCTATTAAACTTAAATATGGTAATTAAAGCAGAGAACAATTATCACTTGTGTCCCTCAGAAAGTGCACATAACATCTCAGAGTCATGTTGCTTAATGGCTGTTTCCACCTATTTAATATGATGTGTATTAGTCTACAACATGCTGTAAAGCTAATATTAATTCTGCAGAGTATTATTCATATCCTTGTTCAGATGTGACATAAGAGAAAAACACATGTTCTTGTAGGCTGATGTTGCCTCAGCAAAAATACCATTTACTAGTAAGAAAATCACCTAACTATTCCAACAGGCATTGTTCAAACTGAGTTAGGCTGGCGAACAATGACAGTTCCATGCTGTACGGCACAGTGTTTTATTACCTTATAAATTCTCAATTCAGTGACATCAATATTCATCTTCTCTAGTACAATACAGAAGTCATTGCAATTATGAACAAAGTCTTCCACAAGTGATTGTTGTACTGGATTATGTGTTAAAAAATCAATATTAACAATTTAAATGAAAAATGCTAAATGAAAAGGATAGTCTCTAATGCAATATAATAAAATCTTTCAAAATGTGTGTCATGGTTTAATCCTAGCCAGCAACTAAGCACCATACAGCCACTTGCTCACTTCCCCTCAGGTGGGACTGAGGAGAGAATCAGAAGAGTATAAGTGAGAAAACTCCTGGGTTGAGATAAAGACAGTTTAACAGGTAAAGCACGTGCCGTGCACACAAGCAAAGCAAGACAAGGAATTCATTCCCCACTTCCCATGGGCAGGCAGGTGTTCAGCCATCTTCAGGAAAGCAGGGCTCCATCATGCATAATGGTTACTTGGGAAAACAAATGCCATCACTGTGAACGTACCCCTCTTCCTTCTTCTTTCCCCAGCCTTATATGCTGAGCATGATGTCATATGGTATAGACTATCCCTCTGGTCAGTTGGGGTCAGCTCTCCCAGCTGTGTCCCATCCCAACTTAGAATCATGGAATCATAGAATACCAGGTTGGAAGGGACCTCAAGGATCATCTGGTCCAATCTTTCTTGGCAAAAGCTCCGTCTAGACAAAAGCACTACCTAGACAAGATGGCCCAGCACCATGTCCAGCCAAATCTTAAAAGTGTCCAGTGTTGGGGAATCCACCATTTCCCTGGGGAGATTATTCCAATGGCTAATTGTTCTCATTGTAAAAAATTGTCCTCTAGTGTCCAACTGAAATCTCCCCAGGACTAACTTGCACCCATTACTCCTTGTCTTTTCCACGTGACTCCTTGTAAAAAAGGAGTCTCCATCTTCTTTGTGGTCACCCTTTAAGTACTGGAACCTGGTGATGAGGTCTCCCCTAAGCCTTCTTTTCTCAAGGCTGAACAAACTCAATTGTCTTAGCTTTTCCCTATAGGGCAGGCTTCCTAGTCCTTTGATCCTCCTGGTGGCCCTCCTCTGGACCCTCTCCAGCCTGTCATCTTTTTTTTGTATAGTGGGGACCAAAACTGAACACACTATTCCAGGTGTGGCCTGACAAGTGCTGAGTAGAGTGGGATAATGACTTCTTTACCTCTGCTGGTGATGGCCTTGTTGATGCAACTCAGCATCTTTTTGGCTTTCTTTGCTGCTGTAGCAAACTGTTGACTCCTATTGAGCTTGTGGTCAACCAGGAATCCTAGGTCTCTTTCCACAGAGCTGCTCTCCAGCCAAGTGGATCCTAGTCTGTGCTGCACTCCTGGATTATGTTTTCCCAGGTGCAAGACCTTACACTTGTCCTTGTTGAACTTCATAAGGTTCTTGTTAGCCCACTATTCCAGCCTATCCAGGTCTTTGCAGGGTGTCTCTCCCTTCTGAAGTCTTTACTTCCCCACTCAGTTTTGTATCATCCGCAGACTTTGTCAGGGTTCACTTGATCCCATTATCCAGATCACTTATGAAGTATTAAACAGTGTTGGGCCCAGTATCGATCCCTGGGGGACCCCACTTGTGACAGGTTGCCAGACTTAAAAAGAGCTATTTACCACCACCCTCTGGGTGTGGCCTGCCAGCCAGTTCCCACCCACCCCATGGACCACTTGTCTAGACCATAACACATTAGTTTCTCTAGGAGGAGGCTGGAGGAAACCATATCAAAAATCTTGGAGAAATCCAGGTAGAAAATGTCCACTGCTAGCCCCACATCAACTTTGTTGTAGAAGGTGATCAGGTTTGTCAAGCACGATTTGCCCTTGGTGAATCCATGCTGGCTTTTTCCAGCCATGTGTTTCATTTGACTTGTGATACACCCAGGAGGATTCATTCCCTTTCCAAGGGACTGAAGTAAGACTGATGGGCCTATAATTTCCTGTAACTCCTTGTGCACCCCCAGCCTACTCGCTGGTGGGGTGGTGTGAGGAGCAGCAAAGGCCTTGGCTCTGTGTAAGCACTGCTCAGCAGGAACGAAACCATCCCTGTGTTATCAACACTGTTTTCAGCACAAATCTAAAACACAGCCCCATACCAGCTACTGTGAAGAAAATTAACTCTATCCTAGCCAAAACCAGCACAATGTACCACTGCTTTTTAAATATTTCTTTTTTTTATTTCTTCTTACAGGGAAACAAAGTAATGACATTATAAACTAAATGTTACCTCAAGAGTCTCACATGCTACTCTTATTTTAGATGCTAATTTTCAGGCTCCTGTGGATTTTGACTGAATTAGTTGCTTAGAAATGTCATTTATCTGCTTCTTGCTTGAAACCTGAGTGTTCTTCCTAAAGAACCTTATTTTTACAGGACTGCTGTATACAGCACCTTAAAAGTACCTAGTCTCCTGTGATGGGAAATAAAACCTGGAGATTTGCAAAACGTAACTTACTCTAAAATATAACATTAAATGTATTCCTTATTACAGTTAATTGTAGGCAGCAGCTGTAAAAAGGAAAGAAAAAACATCATAATCTGTCTAGGTCTTCCAAGGTCACAGACAAATTATGCCATTTTATCTTTGTCTTGGACTGACTCTTTTGAATGAGTTTATACGGGTTGTAAAACAAGACAGAGGAAAGGAAAGTTGTGGTAAATTATATGAATCTTTAGGAAGGCATAAGTGTGACAAAGAAAATAAGTAAGTCATTGCTACTCTGCGGGCTTGAGGCAATCGGTAGGTTGATTCACTCTCTGAAAAGTTGTAAAATCTATTTGTCACTGATTTTTACATTGGACTCTTTTAAGGCCAGGGTACATTATCTTGAATATGTCGTGCTCAGTAATCTTTTCTCATCTAATGGCCTTTAAGACCAGAGGATTCTGGCTAGACAGTTCTGAAAAAATGATGGAAATTTCCAAGCTGCTTTGTTTCTGTTTATGGTAAAAGAATCTTTAGGATGGAGAGACCGCTGAGATGTTAATCTCCAAAGTAAGCAACACATCCCTTGCACATGATATGATCCCTTAATCAAAGACTGTAGATGGCACAGAAGAAGGAAACTAGCCATTTTCTTATGGCAATACACATTCCTCCAAAATGAATGTGCAGTGTAAATCTATGTTACAGATACATATTTCAAAAGAACAGTAAAATATTATGACTTGTCATAATTTTCTGTCCCTTAAACAAAACATTTTATGATAATCTCTGAAGAAAATGTCTAAAATAAGAAGATAATTTATGATCCCATAGAGTCAAAACCAAAAAAATGAAATAACCCACCATCCTATTATATTACTATAGCTCAATAGTTTCTATTACTAATTTAAGGTAAAAACTATGAAACAGATATGATTATTATCCCCACATCAAGTATTTTAAAGTCTGTTTAAATTTCTGAAGAAATTTATAAGCCTTCGAGCTATATAGACAAGAAACTCAAGCAACTTCAGCCCTTCCCTGTAAATTTTCCAGTCCTTGGGGAAAATTTAGCACCTTCTCTGAAAAATCACCTCTTTTGCCATCATCTAACTACCATTACACAGTTACAGAAATAAGTATATCCTCTTTTTAGACATGTTTCTCCAAAGCTGCAGGTCTGGAAGTCTGATTGCTGATTGCTACAAACTGCACATTATTTACTTTCATCTAGTAAGTACTCCAAAGTTTTTGCACTGTTTTGCTTTCCCTTATTCTTGTGGAAATCTTCACTAGCCCAGCCAAGGTGTAATAGTTCACAGCAGTAGGATTAGCTAAGAAACCATATTCTATTAAATTTGCAAGACTCACACAGTCCTCAAAGAGCTTCTTGTAAGCCACTGATAAATGTGTGCTATTGTGCCTGTTGCACAGAAGATTTGTGTCTTCTCACATGTGTTTCAGGAGTAGCTTATGAGCTTTAACAATTTTAACTTTGGAGCTCCTGAGTGTGTTAGCTAAGATACGGGCCATTGTAGACTACTTCTTCTCTATAATTCTGCTGATATTGTCTTTTGGAAGAAGCTCAGGGCCTCTTAACATTTCGTTTCGGTGGCTGTCAGATGAGTATATTTCCTAACAGCTCTTTGCTAGTGACGTTGGCATTCTTCATACCTCCTGCCCTTATCAGTTAGTCTTAGGAACATAGTTCATATTAGTGACTTCACTGGTTTCCTGAAGCAGTAGTGGAGAGGAACAGACAGCAGAGTTTCTGTGCTTTTCTGTAAATGAACTGAATTCCTGTGAGATAATAGGTTCATGCTAGATATGCTCCTGAGTACACTAGGCAGTGATGAGTGTGTAAGATGCTCAACACCCATCATGGTTAAATCTTTAAAGAGAAATTTCTAAAGAATCCTCATTCTTGATCTGATCCCTGATTTTCAGAGTTCCTTGATCACAGGCTCGATCTGTGATAAATAGTTATTCCTGCAAATAAAGTACCTAGAGGTACTTGGTATTTGAAGATGAGGAGAGACAACAAAACCAGTATCATGGTGAATGCAAGGAAGTAAAATTTTTTCTAACCAAATCTGAACAAAGTTGAAAACATCTTATTTAGACACTTGGCTGTGCAGAACTTGTTGCTTAGATTGAATTAGAGGATAAAGCTTCAGTGTGCAAGATTGTCTTGGTTTAGTCCATGGTTTTAATAGGATATTAAACTTTTGGGTATCTTTGAGGTACCTGATTTTTGGAGTAACCCACTAGGTCCTCTATAGTCTAGGAAAGGACTGATGGTTACATGCAGAAAGTGGTAATTCCCGTGGTTTTGATGAATGTTTAGATAGTCCTCATCGTTTGTTTAACTACATGGGACACCAGTTTTATGTTAACTACCTCCAAGCTGAGCTCCAGCAACATTTGCTCCTTTCCCCTACTGTGAACAGAAATCACTGAGTTTCTTGCAGTCCATGAACAGAAGTTTGTCTTGATTTTTATTTGAACTGATTTGTCAATTCTCCATTTAGCAAATGTTTGAAATTGTCAAATAGTGTGAATAAGATATTAAACAAAAATGATTGCTATTCTCTTCTTAAAATCATTCTGCTTTGGAACCATTTTAAGTGGTTTAGCAAATTACATCAGATAATGAATGTCCTTTTATCACAACCAAAAGGGTCTGCGGGTATATAGAGATCATGACCGTGCGTTCATAGGATTCCATAATATGCAAGGACATGGAGGCTTTATCCTCTAAATTTCTCTACCTTATTACAGATTACCACAAATAGCACAAGTATCACCACTAGCAAGTAAACTATCAATCACAACAATCACCACTAGCAAGTATAGCTATGATTAATAACGTAAGTCTATCTATCTCAAGCTACTACAAGTTACTATCAGCAGTCAACAATACAGTATCAAAGGCATGACAACAATCAATAACAGCTGTAATTGATCATATAGCCCTTTATACTAGAGAATAATTTTGTCCTGAGTCTTTTAGGATACAATATTAGGTTTCTAAAAATGAAAATAGTATCAAAATATCATATTGATAAAACTTTCATGCATGCTTGAAGTGTAGGGGACATGTACAATGCCCTGCAAACAGGTATTTCTTAGCTGACTGTGGGATGATTATATGATATAATATAACGTGTATGTTTTTTGCCTTAAAAAGATTAAAAAACTTTTATGAGAGCAGTAAGTATATGACTCCCTTATCGTGGTCTGGTCAGTCAGGAAACTGGATAGAGTTATTCTTTTCTGAACTTACCCATATCAGCTTCAAATGCATAAAATGTAAATTTCAGGCTATGCTCTCTTCCTAAGTTTAGCTTTGCTTGCAGTTTCTCTGCAAGGTTTCTTTGATAATACAGTTTAGCAGGCTGTGAAGATACAGGTACCCTGCGTACTGACAGTTGTGGTGACTGCACTAGTACTGTTAATGATATTAATACTAGCACATATATCTTTCTAGGATTTTTTCCACCATTTCACAGGAAAGACTGTAATAAGTGATTGTACGTGAGCTTGAGATATCGTTCTGAAATGTGCGCACCTGTGTGTGTTCAACCTCATTTTGGGGAAGTAAAAGAGATGTAAGGAACATTTCCATGAGTGTACTAAATTGGATGAACAGTTTTAATACATGTGTGGTGCCCTCATTCAGGGTTTGAGATATTAACGTGCCAGCTTCAAAGAACTATCTGTACAGAGTGAGCTCACTTGTAGTTTACTTATACACAGTGTTTCTTTTTTGCTAAATCAGGATGTGGAGAGATTGAGAATAGATAGCTGGAATGTCAATGAGTCTGGAGGAAAGGCTCAGGGGCGATGGGCGGGTGTTTGCTCCCTATTCCACTACTTGTTTAGGGATGGTGTCCTTTGGGTCTGTGGCTGTGTGGGCGTCATGAGGAAGAAAGAAAGAAAGGGGAGCAGTGGAAAGAGCGTGAAGCTGAGTATGGATGACATTAAGCCCAACTGGGAGTTGTGCAGACTAGAGGCAGATTTTAGTGAGCAATATGGGGACAGCCTGTTATTTCAACAACTAGTAAAATCTAGCAAAGACCTAGAATAAAAGAGGACCAAAAAGATCTTCCAAAAACACAAGCCCATATGTGGGCAAGGCATGACACTGCTTGATTTTTTTCATGAGCGCTGTTCAAGACTAATGCTGCAAAAAATGCTGGTAGCTCCAAAACTGGGAAGATGGGACCTGCCTTTGTTTCAAGGTGTTATCTCCTTCTTAATGGCTGTCTGGTACCAAATTTGGCAGAATAGATATATTCTATTGTACCTCTGGTATCTAGTCCCTGCCATAACCAAAGATACACGGGACTTTGATATGTGTGATATTTGTGTTAATAAAAGCATTGTTTGTCTTTTAAAAGGCCATACCTTTGATTTAACTGAGATACTCAAACTGACCTATATTATCCTCTTCCCCTGTTGTATTTGCATGGTAGACATTATAAACATCTTAATTTAATGAGAATATTACGCTAATTGAAGCTGGTACCTTGGAGTGCTGAAGCAGCAGATGCACACTTGCTAACAATGAAAACACAGAATCTCTGGCAAACAAAATATAATCCATCATAAACAGCATAAGAGCCTAAAGAAAGACAATAATTTAAATGGAATGGAATATGCTTCCCTGATGTGTCACTTTCAATCACACACTGACTCATTCAGAACATGAATTTCCCTCAGGGCTTCTGCAATTTGTAAGACTTGCTGACTATTCATGCCTGATAGTGTCCATCCTCTCTTCTTTTTACAGGGTATTTAAGTGGATAGTGTTCATTAATGTTAATAGAAAACCTTTTTATTAATTCTTTTAAAACAGTATTCAGAAATAGTGTGTCATTGGTTTTGACAGAATATCTGCACATGAGCTGTCTTCCACTACCCCAACTGAACAAGAAAGCTGTTTATATACAAAAACATGTGCTTCTTTCAACTGAAAAATGCATCTGATCTGAAAGTGAGCTTTCAGGAGAGCAACTAAAAATTCAGCATTTTTGTGCTGGGGAAATTCCGACACACTGAAAATGCTTGCATTGTGCTTCAGGACAGCGCAGCTTCTGGAATCTGCTCTGCAAGCAAAGAGTTGAAGAAAGTTTTGGTTTTGAAAATCTTCATCTTCTGGTTTTCCTGGGGGAAAGTAGGAAATATATCTACGCTTTAAAGATTGCCTTGCTTCCACCTGTAGGGGAAGGAGGTGGGAAGCCCTGAAACCCTGGCTCAGATTGGAGTTCCCAGTGCTGCTGGGGTGTTAGGATTATGATGGAACAGAGCTGTAGATACTGAAATGCCCTGGGCTGGGCTGCTTGTGGCCTGGGATCCTTAGCTATTGATCTAAGAATCTTGGATTCATAAGCAATCTAGCAGGAGAGATAGCAGAGATGTTTCAAAATCTTGCCATAATTTCCATAAATGTTTTTAAAAACACCACTTCCTTAGATGAAATTTTTTTTTTTTTTTTTGGTCAGAACCTCTCACAGCAGGTCTAAGTACTAAGGCTTATGAAATGTTTTGCCAAGGACTAAAATGGCAACCTCTAATTACGTGTTTCTGTGACCTGGTCTCCACGCAGCATTACATCTATGCACACATGGTATCTCCAGAGAGGCACTTTCCTACTGTAGGCATTCACCAGCTCAACACAAGAGCTCGGATGAATAAAGGCAGCTCTGCTGGGCTCTGTGTCATTGGCACAGGGCTCTGTTCACAGAGGTAACTGCTGAGTTTGGATTCCTCCGTTTATTTTTAACATACCTGCAGGAAAAGTGAGGGATATGAACCTCCTCTGTTTCCCACTTTAATGTTCCATTGCATGTTGCGCAAAACACGCTTAAACTATTACATAGGTGGAAGATTCTCATTTGGATGTATTTTGGGTCTAAGTTGCGTAGCGATAACTGGTTAGATAACACTGTCACACTGTTGTGATCTGAGGAATTAAATAAGATGCCTGTATGCAGCTATTCACAAAAACCTCTTCCCAGCTTCCTCCAGCTTCACAGCCTTGTGCTTTTGCCTCCTTGGCCTGAGGGCATTGTGGAATCAATCTTGCCACCTGTGTACCCAATAACTCCATCTGTACACATCAAGGTGCAGGAGGGTGGAAAACCAAGGTACTATGGCACAATTTATCTTTGCTCCTGTTCCCTCACTGGTGTTTGTTCTCATATGTATAGTAAAGCCAACACAGAATATGGGAGAAATGCATCTCTCCTAGCTTTCCCTGGCTGATTATTTTCCTTATAACACATTCTCCCTTGCACTGATATGTTAGTTGCCTCAGGTTCCTGAAAATTCCTACTTTGTTCTTTGAGAGTAGTTACAATTACATGTTATTTAACTTAAGCTTCATCCTGCAATTTGAGACAAAGGCTCAGTAGACTAAACATTAAGATTTACTGCTGTGACATAAACCCCCCAATATCTTATAGTTGGAGATGTCCAGCAGAATGAATGAAAGCCTTTGTTCTTGGCTCTGATTCTGCATAATCCACACAAGGCATACTCCTGAACTTAAAGGGGGTACTGTTAGGTCAACAGTGATAAATAGTAGTGGTGGTTGGAAAATACTTAGTGCTAATTAAAGCTAAAGCACTATAATTAGTTTATTTGCTTATTTCTGGAACCTTTTGTGGTTTAGTTATTGATTTTATATACACAGAGATGGTTTAGACAAAGATATTGAATCAGAGGTTTTATGTTCTCTGAAGACCTTTCACTGACCCGTGCAATAATACATAGCACAATCGGAGTGTGGGAACCAAGATAATAGTATCTTGAAAGGACTTTTTTTCAGTTGTCTTGGAAATTTATTGGTTTCAAGACAATTTTTAAGGAATGGTGTTAGTTCTGCTTTCTCAAAAAGAGAAGAAATAGTCTTAGCAAAATATTTACTGACTTTATAATTTCTTTTCTCCTTTTGCCTAGTTTTTGACTTGTGACTTTGGAGCCCACTTAGTCTGGAGAAACAAACACGACACCCTTTTTTTAATGGGGTAAGGTAATTCTTCTCATGTTCCTGGAAAGATCTACTCCCATGTGAGAAGGGTTTAAGAAATGAGATCACTATCATAGTCTTTCAGACACCTTCTAGAGGCACTTGTGCTAGGTCCATGATACTTCTCTTTAGTTGTTACCAGCAAGTGACTTAGACACATAGGTACTTGATTTCTTAAAAGAATTCAAAACCATTTAGTGAAACACCTGGGCAATCTCTGCATGGAAAAGAGCGAAACACTTCACAACACAAAAACCTAACTAGTACCCTAAGCAAAGAGCCAACAAAAATCCAGTGGCTCACCTGCCCCAGGCACACAAATAGGATGGCTCATAAGTTCCATCCTACAGGTGACTCGCTTAAGATTTCAGTCCATGATGAAGCTAGTGTATCAAACACTCTTTTGAGACTCTGGAGCCGTCTCTCTTTTTTCTGTCCCCCAGTCAGTGAGCACTTTTGTTCACTTTTTGTCTTTCAAGGTGTGCTTGATGCTGCTGTTACTAACTACGCATGCAGGATCATGGCTTGATGAATAGATCATAAATGCAGAATGTGAGAAACTACATCTCAGTTCCTCTCCTTGCCTAGAAGGAATTCAAATTCAGATGTCTCCCTAGAAGTTCAGTCATAGCAACAAACTTCTAGCCTTTTTATTGGTGTTGTGCCTCAGTACAGGAAATAAAGATTTCTTGGACCACAAGGAGAGGAGAAGAGCAAGTGTAATTTTTGCAGTAGTCTTCCTCCCAGGGCAACCTTGAGTGTTGTGTTTTGGTGAGTCTGGTCTGCAGAGCTTCAGATGTGATAGGTGGGATGTGTCCCTGCACAAAACAGCCTGTTGACCAAAGATTAATGTGCTCTTCTGGCTGATGGGAATCTTGAAAAAGCAGCTGAATGTGGTTCTCTTTCTCGAGTGTTCTGACCATTAAGCACTTGGATGACCATTGCCATTACAACATAAAGTGGTAAGCAGCAAGTGCATCTTCTAGGGTACCTGAGTCTGTTGGTACGTGTGAGGCATTTTTAGGAACCATAACCTGTGGAGCCTCTGGCTTTTGGATCCCAGTCAGGGATAAGCTTTGTGCTAAGCTGCTCAAGAGTAGTACAACAGAGGCACTTCTACACATGCATGGAAACTGCACTTTCAGATCCGCAGGGAAGCATTAATGTGCACTGAATTAAGCTGCTTCTGTGGAAGGTAGTAATTGAATAGTGAGGATTTTCAGGATTGTCACTCTTATGTAGTTAAACTCTGCCAAGAATTGCTCTTTCCAAGATGCATACTTTTTCTGTTCTAGCCCTTGATTTTTGTAATCCAACTTTCTAATCCAATGTTACTAGAGACAATAGTGTTTTGAAAGATTATATTTGCACAGAATATATTCTTACAAACTGTTGCATGTTCTGGAAAATGGAGTACCCACTTTTATGTGACGAAGAATCATTCATTGCCCTTTGCAAGTAAATTTCTATTGTTTTGGTATTGGTTCTGCCCCCTTGTCACGTCTTTGTTGGAGAATTTACTAATTTCCAGTTTTATTAACCTATTGTCAGGTGATTGCTTATATGCTTGTTAACCTGAATAGCATCTTTTATGTTTGCCTGAAAAAAAAAAAAAAAAAAAAGTTGTTTAATTTACTTTTGTGTCTTTTTTCTTATATTTGCCTTGATTTTGGCAACTAAGGTCTTTGGGGGGGAAGGGGTTTTTTTTCTGTATCTGTGGGAGGGAAGCTATGTTGAGTGGCTCTTTGTTCTGAGACAGTTAGTTGTGACTCTATTGTTAAGTTCTCCGAAGTTTTACTTGTTGTTACATGTCCTGTTACTTCACACTTATTTGATCAATGTGTAATGTGCTCAGGACTCAGAGGTCTCTATAAATTTCTTGTCTTCAAAATTAGAACTACTGGTAATAAGAATTTTTTGCTATTCTCGATCATTCTGGTTGTGATTTAATTATCTGATCACCTTTCTGCTCATTACTTTTGCGTTAAGGATTCCCTCTGTGTGCAGGATAACAACATTTCTCATACTTTTCTTAATTAAAACATGTTTATCCTTTAACATAAATGTAAAAGGTATCATCCACAATTTTTGATTTATAATAATGAATGTAATTAATTGTGATACTTATAATCAAAATTTGTGTTCCAGGCAGAATATTTACTATCTCTTTAACTGTGTTTATACTTTTATTATGCACATGGCTTCTACCTATTCTACCTATTCTTTTTGGTGAGCTGTCTGTCACAAAACAATGAAGTATGTCTTTTCAAAAATACAGATGTGTTTGGAAGGTGGTACTTGTGCATTGTCTGGCGACTGATTCAGTTCCATGGGTGTCTGTTCCTTGTGGATATTGATGGAATATTTTTGCCAGACTCCTTTGAAGATATGAGTTTTTTATCATCTGTTTACTTTAACTTGTCATTTGTTTTTTTCAGTTTGGTCAACGAGCATATTTAATCTTTTTTCACCATTGTATTTACATGGCTAGGCTTCGGTATCGAGGGTCACAGGGTGACCTCTGTGAGAAAAGGCCAGGGGCTGCCCTGTGCCAGACACAGCCAGTTCTGTCAGCTCCAACAGACCCACCACGGGGCACCGCTGAGCCCATCAGCCACCTCTGTGAAAACACTTAAGAAAGGGCAGAAAACAACAGACAGGGAGAGAAGAAAGGAGTAAAAAGGTTGAAAACCAACAGAGGGAATGCCAAGGTCAAAGGAGGAGGGGGATACGTTGTATGGTGGAGTTGACACCCCTTACCCCTGAAGGGACTGTGGCCTGTGGAAGACCCACACTGGAGAAGAGAAAAAGAGTGAGAAGGAAGGAGCAGCAGCCAGAAACCTCTACCTCCTGAACACTACCCCCCTGTGCTGCCCTTCACCTCACTGAAAGGACTGAGTGTGATTCGTGGTGATAACAAGGGGAGTGTGGAGGTGTTTGGAGTGAAGCTGAACCTGGGAAAAGGGAAGAAAAGATGTTTTTCCCAAGTGTGTAAATGTTTGTTTCTTGTTGTTGTTGCTTTTGTTTTTGTTCCTTACTACATGAATTGTTAATTACTTATTTTAATTGGCAATAAATTAAGCTAATTTCACCAAGTCAAGCCTGCTTTGCCCATGATGGTAATTGGTAAGTGATCCCCATGTCTTTATCTTGACCCGAGGTTTCTTGCTCTTGTTCTTATTTTCTCCCAGTCCATGAAAGGAGTGGCTGGGTGGGAGTATATCTGTTAGCCATCCACCACAATCCTCCAAGAAAATAACAAAAAAACTTTGAAGTAGAATACCTAGTAAAGATGTGTTTTAAGTAGCATATTTCATAAAAGAAATTATTTAAACTAAAACTGATTGTTTTGAGCAACAAAAGAGTACACAAACATTACAGAAGTATTATGAAAATAAGTATAAACTATGTAGATACTCTAGAACAAGTGTTTCACCTCAGTTATGACACTTACTCTATCTTCTTTCCAAAATAGTAATACTTGCAAATTACGTTTATCACTTTTTTAATAAAAAAGATGACATCCATGTTGACTCTGCTATTTGGATTGTGTTCACAGCATTTTTAAGTCAAATGACTCCTAAGGAAGTCTTTAATTTCAGGAAGCATTGCTTAGAATTCTTTTAAGGTGTTTCCTCTGTCTGCATATGCAGAGACCTCCTGGACACTGTTTCATTCAAATCTACAGTATTTCAAAAATTCTTTTAAAACTGTGGTTAAACATCATCATCAACATCATCAACAACAACAACAGAGAGTCAAAGATATTATTTTATTGCTGATACAGTTTTTATCAGATGAGTTTATATATTTTTTGATTCTTTATAGAGAATGAAAGCCTGTAAACCTTTTTTTGGCTTTTTTTGGTTCATACCAAGTTTTGGGGTTCATTCAAAGAAAACAGTTTGTAAGACTGAAGGAAGAAATAAATGGATTCTTTTTCAGGCCTGATGTAAAAGACTGTGGGCTGGGAAATTTCAGAAACAAAGGTTTCTTTTTTTTTTTTTTTTTTTTTTTTTTTTGAGTTTGCTAGATGCTTACAAGACTGAATTACCATATTCCAAGACTAAAAACATCTTCAATTTTCAGTTGCTCAGGTTTTGGTATCCTGTACATTGCAATTTAATAGACTCAGTTGTTCTCCAGCCATTCACAGAGATCTCCAGGCAAAAAAACCCCAAAGAAGCTAACAACAATGAAAAAAATACTTGATATTTTTAAGAAGAAAAAAATCCAAAAACATCTTAACCTCTCTGCCTACACCCCTATCAGGATTTTATTACATAAGCTACTGAAGAAAAAAGTAATGTAAATATTTCCCAAATAGCTTGTTTCATATCCTTCCAATTTTTATCATCTATTATTTTTCTTAAGTAGATTGCAGGCTAATCCTTCAGTCTTCCTGGGTGATGTCATTCATCCTTTAAGCAAAAATAGTGTCTTAGCTTCCTATAATGTGTTACTATACTGTTTATTCAGTGCCTAGATTGGCTCTAGCATGAAATCATTGAGACTGTGCCTGTTTTCACTAGGGTGGTTTTGTACCTGGGCTACTCTATTGTTTTCTCAGCCTTCCTTGTGTGTCTCTGCATGACATCGCCACTGGCAGTGCAGCCATGCCCTGTGGGCAAAAAGAGACAATTCGGTGGGCTAGTGAAGAGTTGGAGGAGTCACCTCCAGTTTGCTCCCTTAATGATGGTTGGAACATAACAAGCAGCACTGGTGCTTCCAGCCATTGTAGGATGTTCATGTTGTATATTATAAGACCATCCATCTAAAGGCCTGTCAATATCTCATAGCTGCCTTCTAAATGTCCCAGTAACTCATTCAGTCACTCTGCCTTCTTCTGTGCTCCATGTTCCTATGTAGAGCTCTGAAATTTGCTCAACACACTTCACTCAATCACGCTTTAGGGTTATGTATCTCATTTAAAGAGCATCCTAGCTGAAACAAACCTCGGGCAAGTTAAGGTATAATGGTGCCCTTGATGCTTTTGAAAGATTAATTCATGATTTAAGCTTAATTACAAATGAGATAGCAGAATAAAATCTTTTTTTTAAACAAGCTTATATGGGTAACAGTGTATGCACAGATGCATCGAGTAAAAAAAGACTGTCAAAATGTAAATGAATGTTGCCAATGAGAAGATTTGGGACACAAAATTCCTCAAGTTACAGAACTTGCTAATACAACAAGGTATTTACCGAGTCAGTGGTGGTAGAGGTTGAAGGAAGTCATTCTTGCATCTCTTCGCCTCTTTTTCCCTGCTGACAAACTAAACTCTTTTTTGCTTGCTATTAAGGTTTGAGTTTTGCCTAATGGCAAAGACTCTTCATCTCCATCAAAGTCAATCCAGCAGACTATATTTTTGCAAGCACTGTCTTTGTGCTGCCACTGGTAGACACTAGAAAAGAAGTGTTAACGCACATACAGTTTTACTAAGTTTAAGCTACAAACAGACATTGAAATTTACAACCCATTTAGGTAGTTGAAATATAACTTCTGTCTCCTTTTCAGGCTTGAAAATGATGTGTCTTCCCTCCCCTGCCCCTGCATTAAAAGAGCATTTAGTCTCCAGTCTCTCTAAAATTGTCAAAAAAACTTCAGCAACTGACTGGGGAGGCCCAAGCCCACTGAAGGCAGTACACACAGCCACACTTCCACACAGCCACCTGTGTTGGTTTTGTGTGGCAAGGTTTTGGTAGCGGGGCAGCTACAGGGGTGGCTTCTGTGAGAAGCTGCCAGAAGCTTCCCCTGTGTCTGACAGAGCCAATGCCAGCTGGCTCCAAGATGGACCCGCCGCTGGCCAAGACCAAGCCGATCAAAGCCTCTGTGATAACATATTTAAGAAAAACAGTTAGAGAGAGCATTGCAGCCAGAGAGAGGAGTGAGAAGATGTAAGAAACTGCAGACACCAAGGTCAGTGCAGAAGGAGGGGGAGGAGGTGCTCCAGGCGCCGGAGCAAGATTCCCCTGCAGCCCGTGGTGAAGACCATGGTGAAGCAGGCTGTCTCCCTGCAGCCCATGGAGGAAGGATGAGGGGGTGTAGAGATTCCACCTGCAGCCCATGGAGGACCCCACACCAGAGCAGGTGGAGACACCTGAAGGAGGCTGTGATCCCATGGGAAGCCCGTGCTGGAGCAAGCTCCTGGCAGGACCTGTGGATCCGTGGAGAGAGGAGCCCACGCCAGAGCAGGTTTGCTGACAGGACGTGTGACCCCATGGGGGACCCATGCTGGAGCAGTTTGCTCCTGAAGGTCTGCACCCCGTGGAAGAGACCCGCGCTGGAACAGTTCATGAAGGACTGTAGCCCGTGGGAAGGACTCACGTCGGAGAAGGTCGTGAAGGACTGTCTCCCATGAGAGGGACCCCACGCTGGAGCAGGGGAACGATGACAGGAGTCCTCCACCGAGGATGAAGAAGCGGCAGAAACAACGTGTGATGAACTGACCGTAACCCCCCACTCCCTGTCCCCCTGTGGCGCTGGGGGGGGGGGGGGGGGCGGAGGTTGAAGCCAGGAGTGAAGTTGAGCCCGGGAAGATGGGAGGGGTGGGGGGAGGTGTTTTAAGATTTGGTTTTATTTCTCATTCCTCTACTCTGTTTTGCATAGTAATAAATTAGATGAATTCCCTCTCTAAGTTCAGTCTGTTTTGCTCATGATGATAATTGGAGAATGATCTCTCCCTCCTTATCTCGACCCACAAGCTTTTTGTTATACCTTTTCTCCCCTGTCTAGAGAAGGAGGGGAGTGATAGAGCGGCTATGGTGGGCACCTGGCCCTCAGCCAGGGTCAACCCACCACACCACCCTTCCTCAAACATCCTTCAAAATGTTTTCAGTATGTCATTTAGTCCCATCAGTACAAAATGAGGGATTAGAAGACAAAGATGACTGGAAAATACAACAGTTCTTATGGTGTGACATTTTCCCCTATTCGTCCCATCTTCTCCCTATCTCCTTGCCTCTCTCTCTCTTTCCCCCTCCCCACCTTGCTCTACCAAAAGTCCTTCACATTGCCCTTTTTAGAGTTTGTTTCACCTAATTCTTTCTCTCTTCCTTTTTTTCTCATTCCTTCCCTCACAACAGTATTTTAATTTTTGCTTCCTTCTTCTCTATGTATTGTCACAGCCCACACAGTCTTCCGGATTGTACCCTTTGGATTTTCCTTCAGCTTAAATCTGATATTTTCCTTTATGGTTCCTTAAGGTCTGTAAGCTCCATTTGTTTGTCTCTGTCTCCATAGCATATAAGCCATTTTAGACAAGGGTACATGGCTTTCTATCTTACTGGAAATAATAAAAGATGTGGGCTTTTAAAGAAAGTCCGATCTAGCCTGCGATGAGTTAGTGTGGCTTGGCCAAATGCCAGAGAGAGATAATTGTCTTCTTTGTAGCACTAAATGACTGTCTGCTTGGTCTCACTGATTAACACATAGCTGGAGGAAGGATGCTGTCAAGATAACATCTCAGTTTCTCCTTTCTTTTCCCCTTTTCCAGATCTGCAAGTATTTCATCTTTTCTGCCTTGCTAAGCTAGAGGTAATGATCTGGCCAGGACATACTCCTTTTTTTTTTTTTTTTTTTTTTTTTTTCCCCCCTCTATTTCCACTTATTTCCCTAGAGATCAGTCTTGGAGACTTTTTCTAACTTCTGTCTAACATATTATTTCTTTTATAACTCTGGTTCTTGTTCCCTCTGGGCTGCTTTCCTTTTCCTTGCAGCCTCTCTTACACAGTGGAATAGCGCAAAAGGACCTATTGTAAAAGATCATCAAATGGTCAGTTCTGATTGCTTTTTCAGTTTTGGCCCGAGTGCCTCAGCAATCCTCATAATAAATAGAAAGAATTAATTATTCAGACAAAAAGAAATTTAACTTACCCATAAATGGTTTTGGCATACGAAGACAAAAATCTCAGGACAATCCACATACCATGTCTTTCTTTTGCCGATTCATAAAGTGGCAGTGTGGGTTAATTACATTTGTCTTTCCATCTCTGTCATAGTTTAACTTGATCTCCTTATTGATGCTGTTCATACAGGCATCAGATTTTCAGAATTCATTTTCCCTTTTTGTTCATGTTCTTCTGTTGTTATTATTAGGATTATTAGCAGTAGCAGTAATACTATGGTCCACTGCTATCAAGTATCCTTCAGCGAATGGTACATTTTTCTTTGGCAAGGCTGGCTATCTGATATCAAAGAAAATAAATCCATGCTTTAAGAAGTAATGTATCTTTATGATGCATAAGGAAACAAGCTTACCTTGAATTTATGAATTGGTTCTCCTATCCATTATGATACTGGATAGTGAATCACAATTTCCTCTGCTTTCTACACATAATATACAGCATATTCTTCTACCTCTGACTCTAATTTCTTTTGCTATGTTTTAGATTACTTTTCTTGAGAAGCCTTGGAGAAGGACAAGCCAGAAAGACAATAAGGGGCAGATAAATTCTATGTGTACAGGAGGTATTCTCATTATCTTCTGAGAATATCTGTAAAGAATAACCCAAATTAACTGGGAACTGTGAAATGTGACAAAGCGAGCATCTCCAAAAATGAACACTTGTCCCCACTCTTTTTCAGCTAGGACCCTGCTGCAATATCCCTACAAATAAATATAAACTCCCTACAAATAAATATAAACTCCTAAAATTAGCCTCCTACAGTCAGATATATATACCTTACAATTTGGAGTACAAACTTTCTTTCTCTAAAAAGGTGATATTTTCCACCTTTATGAAGAATGTGTGTCATTGGCTTAATAGATGCATTCCTTATTTAAACAGTATGTTTCTCTCTTTAAGCAGCAAATCTGTTGTGAGTCAATAAACTTTTTCTTCTCTGTAGTACAGTTTTCCTGCCCTCTTCATCCCTGCCTTTGGAACACATGGAAAATAGCTTATGCTTTGGTAAGTAACCCAGTATATAAATGTTTATTCGCCATTATTTATATAAGAAAATATTCTGGCTTTTTTTTTTTTTTTTTAAATAATCTTAGAATAAGCACATTTTCTCTGTGTCTGCCTCTAGCTTTCTGCTAGGCTGGCTTAATACATTGATTTATACAGTGGGATGAGCTACGAAACATATTTTAAATCTGAAATCTTATATTCTGCTGAGTGTAGCAAACATCATGAAAAGAGCACCAAATGTGCAGAATCTGTCAATTTTCCACACACATGCACTGTAAATAGTCCTGCCAGGGACTCAAAAATGGCAGAATGCAGATATGAGTCTTTTGGAAAGTTATCTTTCAGTGTACAGCACGGTCATTAATATGACATTCCAGCACAGTAATTATGTACAGTGCATTATATTCCTGCTTTTTTCTGCGATGATATTGTAAAAGACACTCAACCATTTTCATCATTATTATTTTCTGTTCTCTGGAAGTGTATTTATTACAATATTCAGAAGTTATTATTCTATGCTGCAATATGACTCCCAGAGTCTGGGAATTTTAGACTTCCAATGGTGAGACAAATACTGTGCTGATGAGTCCCGCAGCCCTTTTAGAAATCTGAAGACCACTGTTAAATTTAAACTGATCTTACCAAACACAACATCAAATATATTCTTTCAGCTCTAGAACTGGTCTTTATATGTTTCAGATTCTATTCTATGTGATGTATGCAACTAGGATATTTTTAAAATACTTTGTACATGACAGTCCTTTTCTTTCTTGTTGCTCTGCCATCCAGTCCTCAGGTTCTGCTATATGTGTATTTTGAACAGCAAGGAACTGGTGTTTAAAGCAATGAGTTGAGCATACCTAGCACTTTCATGGAATTGTTAAAGAATTTTATGTCCTCTAAGGTGGTGATTTAGTCTTTTACAGCTAGGTTTGGATCATTGCTAGGCTTGTCTGGATCTACAGATCAGTCTCCTTCTATGGTGTCCTTACCGACATTCTCTGAAGAAATGAACGCCAAATTGTTAAAGCACAAATAAAAGAAATCTAAACAAGAGAACAGGAAGGAAGAATAGGGAACTATGCAGTCAGGTGTGTCAGTTATTGTCTTGCAGTGACTTGCAAGTTAAATACACTAAGAAAACATCTTGATTCAGGAACTGCTGGAGGGTACAAATGAGTCGTGCTGTTTGGTTTGTTTATGTGCTTCTTTTTTAAAAGAGAAATTTAAATGTTTTAAAATACCCCATAAAAAGTATTTAACAACTGTTTTACTGGTTACTAACCTGCTGTTTTAATATATGTTATAATGATGTAAACTTTTTATTTGGTGTTTTGGAACTTTCACTGTCAGGAATACCGTGCTTTTTCCTTGAGATTTTGGGGAGTCATCAAAGGGGATACTGACAGAAAAAAAGGCATAGCATTATCGTAAGTGCGTGATTCATTCAGAGTTGCTACTGAATATATTATGGATTGAAGAAAACTATTAGTTCATCAATTTCAAAATAAAATAACTGATATAAAAAATCACCAAAGGAACTTGCAATAGTTGCATTAGATGCAACAGTGATTTCTTCCTCTATTTCAGGTTCGTTACATCAGAAATGAGCTGAAGTCCATTACCCCTCTAAAAATGATATCTAAAATCTACCTTTTAGAGTTACACTGCCTTTCTGAATTTCTTGCGAGTTAAGACGTGGACTTCAGGGATATTTTAATGATGAGTTCTATAAAAATGCTGAATGACTATAGTAAGATTCAAACTACCATGATTAAAGTTGAATTAATATTTCTTGTTTAATCCTTATATCTTGCCCAGGGATGTTCCTATTCAGCCTTAAATCAGTCTTGCATGAGTCTGAAAAAGCCTTGGAGGGAGACATGGTTTCTCAAAATAAGCAAGTCTAGAAAATAATAATAATAAAAAAAATGTAAGAAGTTTATTTGCATTTTATTCTAACTTAAGGGCAAGCCATAAAGCAAAACTAGAGTATTTTTGGTCATTTCAGTATGAATTCACCTTTATATTCCTTTTGGGTTCACATAGAGACAAAGTGCTAACATATAACAGAGGCATAAAGGAAAAAAGGAGACCACTATACCTAGACTATATTTAGGAAAAAAACAAACAAACCACAAACAAAAAACTGAAAAAGTATGTGATGAGTGGAAGCATCTAGCTCTTCAATGTGTTGTCGGTCTTTCGGAGCTCATTTCCAAATGTAGTAAATCTTAGCCCATTAATTTACAAATCTGCCCTCTTTTTTCAGTCTTTCATGACTATCTTTGGCTATGCTGATATAACTTCTTACAGTTAGAGTAATGCAACCTTTTCCATAACTTTTTTTAAAAGTCCTGAAAAAAATTATGTTTTCTGACTGTTTCTAAGAGAAAAATAGAGTAGCAGATATACTGAATCTTGGCTTTCTGGGTTTGACTGGGAGACCATGGAGGGTAAGTTCTATGACATTATGGAAAACTGACTCCACTGAGGAATAGCAGTTAAGTCAAAAAGACTTTCAGAAACGATTTAAGGCACTTTTCATGTATCATAAAGAAGAGCACAGGGTATAAACAAAAGCATTTCATGGTACTTTGTCAATATGTGTGCCTGGAGGTAATTATTATTTTGGAAGACCATTACCCATCTGTTGGCAGTTTCATAAACAAATATAAGTAATGGCAGAATAATTTGTGGGCTTGTGAATCACTGCTGGAAGTGACACGGGAGGAAGAAAATACTGGGCTAACGGAGAGTGGGCGCGACAAGATACTGTCATCTTGGATGAAATGAGTCGTGTGGGAGGAAAAAAAAAGCTTTCAAGATTGAATAATCCATGGAGGAGTGTACCATCTGCTGCTAAAAAGGACGCATCAGCGTGTGTGTCTGCATCTCTATGTGCCCATTACAGTGGCTGCGTGGAAAAGGTGCGGTGCTCAGCCTGAAGCGAACAGAAAGTGAGAGGTGCACCAGGGATACAGAGGACGGAAAAGTGAGTGCCTGTGAGGGGCAGAACAGCCTGGGAGATGGGTAAGGGAGGGGCAGATTCAACCAGCCAGAGGACTGGAAGGATGGGAGTTAACAGATAAAAACCTCCTATGCAATGCAGTGCGGTGGTCCGCCTCAGCAAGCAACTCACGTCACAAATTGAGTTCCTGTTGTAGCAGTCAAGGATTTTTCAGTGTTTGTAATTTTCTTCATAACAGCCACGACTCATGTGACTACCTTTGGGCCCAAGTTCACTGTTTTTCGCTGGTGCAATGCCAAAGCGTAACTAGAGCAGGCCCCAGACCCCCTTGGACTAGGGGATGGTTGGCGTTGGCCTTCCCCCTTGCTACCCTGGCTTTGTTCAGCCTGTGTTTGCTGACTGTGCCTGGCATTTCTGTGGCCCTTCAGCAGCCTGGGGTGTTCCTGTGAAAAAAACCTTATTTTGAACATTTGGCTCCAAGCAGGATGATCACTGCTGGAAAGAGTTAAGAGAATGGGAAGCCTTGGTTGGAAATGGTTAAAAGGGAAAACAAGAAAAAATGCAACAATAACCAAACAGCTTTGGTATTTTTGATTTTTTTCTCTACAAGTTGGAAGCAATAATAATAATTCCTGTTGTTTAGAGAACTAAATGCATGCAGAATTTACTTTGATGCAGAAATGAAAGAGTATTATGACTGGTAGACCAATAAGACCTATTTGTCAGTGGATTACGGCAAGCATAGAGGGTTGGAAGCTTAAATAAGTGTCTCTTGAAAAGCCTAGCTTAGCTTTCCAGAAGTATTTTTTCAAACTAATATTAAAAACATCTTTCTACACTTAGCGATGGTGCAGTAAAGAGGAAAAGTAGTGCGGAAGAAAGTCTCTGTAGTCTCATGGCCAAAGGCAAAACAAGAATTGAATGAGTGAAGCTGAAGCCAAACAAAGGGAAAACTAAAAATTAAGGAAGTAAAAAAACTCAAACAAACCCAGAAGTTATTAACTTCCAAAAGAAACTACAAAAACAAGTTGTGGTTTCACCACCTCTTGATGTCTTCTGTCAGGTTTGCTCAGCCTAGGAGAGAAGGGTGCAAACGCTGATTGTGTGGTGGGTGAGAACCAGCTGAAACCACCACATAGAGCACTGGAGTACGCAGGACACTGGCAGATGCAGGAGGGAGCTAAAGAGCATATTCCTCTCTAAGAAAGTGTGGCTGGTGAAAACCAATAAATAGTCTGATAGAAACTCTTCCTAGGTAATCTAATGAAATTGAAGTTCTTCCTTTTTCCAGCACTTTGGGAGCAAAACTTAAAATTTAAGTAATACTTTTCTTTCCCCTTTCTTTGCCCTTTCTGGGCTTTTGTTTTCTGAATCTTTGAAAATGAATTTTTATGTGTCACCTTTGAAATTTGTTCTCTCTTTCTCCTTGTCCTGAGTTGGCTATCTTTATCATCAAAGCCCTTGCCTTTGGGTACTACAAGCAACAAAACTGCATGTGTGCCTACACTCATGCTGTTTTCCAGCTCTGATAATGCAAAGGTGTCTTACAGTAGACTTTTTTTATAGACCTTAGTGGTAGAGGCACATCTCTCAAGTGAGCTAACGGCTGCAGTTCCTGTTGACTTTAATTCAGCTGGGAGGTGCATGACACATTTGAAAATACCTACAATATATTTGAAAATACCTGAGCAGAAGTCCTCTGGCATGTGTTCCTTTATATGTACAGTCTTTAATGGCTGAATAGTAATCCTCATTGTTTAGATGATGAAATGAAGCATGGCGTGATGTCAAGCCACTGGAATATTCCTGTGGCTCTTGAAATTTCTCCATTTGCTGCATCATTGATGTGGATGTGGATTTGTTTTTGACTTGTCCTTAGCATAGGAACAAACTTTAAATAAACTCAACTGAAGCATTTAAAAAGTGCAATCACACTGACAGCTTCCATCCCTCCACTAATTAATTCTGATTTTTGCTGCAATCCATGTATAATGTGCATCATCCTTGAATAAATGAACAAATGCATATGGAATGGTGTCTGCTCAAAATTGATACAAGTAGAAACAAGAAACTCTGTACCCCAAGGACATCTTTTATTTTTTTTTAAAAGTGGTAACTGCTCTGCTAACAGTTTGGAAGACGGAGCTATCCAGTTTGCTTATTTAGTCTTATCAGGAAAGAATTGTGAGAGAGATGTGAACCATGCTTTTATGAGCATATGAAAGAGCAGTTGTTAAATTCATTCCAAGACTAAATCATCGTGCATTAAGGATACCCTATAGCACAACAGGAACTTACTTCAGCGTTTTCATTTTTTAAATTTCTTTCAAAATGCTTTATTGCTTTAACACCTTGTGTGTATGCTTGCACATTTATTCTATTTAATTTTCACTTTGAATCAAACCATTATGAATCACCAGTTCCAAGAACGGCTAGTAAACCTGATTTCAGTCTGTGTTGAGAGAGTTTTAGGGAAAAAAATCACACTGTAGGATCCACAGTTTCAGCAAGGAATCCAGAGATGTGTGAGAGAGCTGATGAAGTAAATAATTATTTTCATCTCACTTATCAAAAGGCTTTTGCTCATGAGACGTGTAAACAACCTCAGCATACTAATGAATCCTGGCTTTATGGGCTTGATCCATAAAATGGAGTGGACAGATGTGTAGTAATTATGAAAATTAAAGAAGTATTATAAAATTGAACCATTTAAAGTTGTTTAAAATCCATGCATGGCCTTTTATGTTTTGATTATGCTAAACGAGTTTAAAAGAGATTGAAGACATTTATAGGCTGCTACAAGTAAAATGTCATGACATGAGTGCATGTTACCTTGATTGTGCATTTATAAGTTACCTGATGAGAACAGTTTACACTTCCAACAATGAAAATCAAATTACAATTAGTTGATGGGCTCCATTTGGAGGTATATGGGAAATAGTCACAGATCTGTAGTGCGCAGTAAACAACTGCCTTTTCTTGCAAGTCAGAAATAAAAATATGAAAAGTGAAGGTCTAAAAAAATTTTAGCTTAGAATTAACATAGCTGCATATACACTTTTTCAGGATTGATTCACTTTCCTGGCAGTGTAAGAGTGCTACAGTGCTCTCAATACCTGAAGCAGCATGTTTTGAGATAGCTTGAGTATCTCCATAGGAAATTGAAACGTAAATTGAGACCATAGGAAGAGATACCACTCCCCGTAAAAATCAAGATTTAGAAAGACAGTAGTAAAGAGTGATCAGTTTTACTGATTATCATCATATCGATGGCTCCTCTTTTATTTGGAGTGTAAGTCTTGGCATGTAAGTTAAGAACACACTTGAAGAAGAGTGGACCATCTGGGGAAAGAGTAGGAGGGTATTGCTTGATTTCTGAGCAGGGAATAACAGTTCACAGAGGTTGCAGAATGGGCACGAGCAGGGATAAAGAGGCAACGTGTGTGGAGTTAGGAGCATATAGCTCCGTCAGGGACTGATGAGGAGAACAGGGAACATGCAGTTAAGCATGAGAGGTGACAGAAAGAGAAACGTTGTGGGAATTGGCAGGGACTCTTCTAAGCTTGCTAGAAACCTCAGAGATACTGAGCCACCTGGGTGAAACTATTAGCCGTGGTGTCCCTCCAGTGACCCGTAACTTTGTAACTTTACAGACAGCAGTCTCAGTATTCAAAATAAATCCATATACATTAAAAAAAAAAAAAAAGAAAGAAAGAAAAGAAAAAACCCCAAACATTAAGTTCCTGTTCCAGAGTACCACGTGTTCATTTACATTTATACCACCTGTAGCATGACATTTTCCAGAGCCACTGATGATGTTCCTATGTGAAATTTCTCTTCATCTCCATCTCCTGTGCCTTTTCTCAAGGAAAGGAATGTGCTAGTTTCTAGTTATTATTGTTTGTTATGTTTAGTTTACTTTCAAAAAAATTATCAAATAAGTTAAAATAATTTCCTTCTCTTTTCAGTGAGGCTCAATATTTGAATTCTGGTGCAAATCTGGAATTTTAAGAGAGATGTTGCTCTGGTATCTTGAGTTCAGACAGTGTCCCCAGTATCCAGTATCAGGAGAATTTCTGTCAGGCTGTGGTCTTTTTTTTTTGGAATGAGATGATCTATGGCTCTGGGAACAAAAGACAGACTTTTTTTTAGAGAAGTCTGAGCCTTGTGGGTAACTCAAAGTGTCCATATATTCTTTTATAATGGAAAGGGGAAGTAGAACTCTGCTTTAGCTAACCACAGAGGAGAAATAACTTGTTACATACCAGAAACATAATATTTCAGTCTCTGTCTTTCTTTTCAGACCTCAGAATTTTTTCTCATAATTTAAGAAACACAACAACATTTTGCAGTTCAAGAAACTCGCTTCCTGGCCTGTTGTTATAGGTAAGCATGCAACTGGACTGAGTTACACATTTAAACAGATTTCAATGTTGTTATTGCCTCCCTCCAACTGTTTGCCATTGCCACTTAAGCCATAGTCATCCCACTTTCATGATCTAAGACTTGATCCCCTTAGCTGGTACTTTCAACTCATTTTTTTTTCTCACATGTTCTTTTAGTCCATGTATTTGGAAATTGGGCTCTGTTTGCTGCCCCATATACCTTCCAGGAACAGTGCAGTATCTTGCCATTTGTGTGGAAAAGTTAAGAAAAGGGGCACAGCAGCTCTTGGGAACCGCTGGAATCCATACCACCATCTAAGCAAACACCATCTAGTAGGTTGATAGACAGTCCAAGATGACCAGATTTGGTTAAGTAGTTGTAGAGGGGTCAGAAAGAAAATAACATGCGTTGGACATGATTCCTTTCTACTGAACACTTCAAAAATCATAAAGAATTGTTTGGTGTTTTTTTTTTTTTTTCCCCTGAATAAATATAGTAATTTATTGATTGTACTAGAGAAACACTTGTAGGCTGAAACTCCTCGAGGTGCATATAATATAGCTGCCCTCTTTGCTGAAACCTCAGGGATGTCCAGAACTTTAAAGTACTGCGGTGTGGATTTGCTAAGGTGAAACAAAGTTCAGTAGTTGTCTCCATTTATCTGAGGTGGCCATATGTGCCATGCTTTTGCTGTGGACTCATATGAACTTAAAACAGAGGGACCATTCCCTGGCCTGAGATACTGAACAGTGTATGAGTAAGACTATATAGGGAAGAAACTAAAAACCAGATGAAACTGTTGGATGGAACAGGAGGAAACAACAAGGTAATATTAGTACCCTCAACATCTTGGTAGCATATTTAATCTTGATTGCTTTTTTACTTATTTTGGTAGGAATTTTTACGGAAACATTTGAATAAGGACAAGATGATATTTGGAGTATTTACAAGGAACTCCTCTCTCACGCCTCATCTCTTATTTTTGCAAACCCAGAAGTAATGGTAGGTTTTGCTTGAATTTTAAGTTGCCTTTGGAAAGAGTGAAACAAAATATGCCTATTTTAAGTAAAAAACAAAGTCAGATTATTTTGTTTCTACATTAATCCACATTTACTTCACATGTGACAGCACAACATGCTGGTTGTACTTTAAGTATCTCCTCATTTTTTTCAAAATCAGGTGAGCTACTAACCTTAACTATGTTTCCCATAAGATAGTACACCCTTTTGTCTTGTTGAATCAAAGCAATGCATTGTGGGAATTCCTTAATTACTGATGCATAATGAGAAATACAGTTTTGGGAAGTTTGGCCAATAGAAGTAATGAAGGACACAAAAAAAACCTTGAATGAGAACTCTCTCCAGAGAAGACAACCACACAGGCAGTTGCTATTCAGTGTTAAATTGACTAAGAATAAAGCACAGTAATATCTTCACATAGACTTTAAAAAAAGTTTCCTGTTTCACAGATTAATTTATTTTTAATACTCTGTCTTTTATTCAGTACTAGGATTGCTCTAAAGGGGACATGGGATTCCTTTTGCGCAGGCAAATATCTGGCTAATATACCACTGGCATAAATAACCTTATGATGCTTGCTTCCAGTTCTCTAATATAAACAGTTTCTAAAAAGCGAAGATGAAGAAGGGTATGCATATGTCATTGTAGTTAAGGTTATCATTCTAACTACTGTTAGAGCAGCTCAGAACTGGAGTCAGGAAAAACCAGGAATACAGGGAAGATCCACATTCAGCTTAGATAGCTGTATTTAAAAGAAGAAATAATATTAGTACTAATGATGATGATGATAATCTCATTCTATTAAATGTTTTGAAAGGAATTTTCCTCATACATTTTGTTGCTTTCTAAGCTGTTATAATTCTTCCCTTTCTCTTCCTTTTCAGTGTTTTTTTTTCCAAACATTGCTGTTATATTTTATCTTTACTTTTTTTAAATTTGCACTCTCTCTTCATGTCTCTCTGATTTTCCTTTATCCCTTTTTTTTCCCCCCTAAATGCTCATCAGTCTGGATTGCCATCAAACTACTTTAAGTAGATTTAATTAACCAAAGTGAGGTGCTAACAATCTCTAAAGGCAGTTGCCAATAAAACATGGTGTAGAGCTGCACTGCTTGCTAAGGTTTGTTCAAATAAAGTCATTTGAAACCTGAGATTTTGTGCTATTAGTAGAGCGGACTTCTGGAAGAACAATACTGGCATTTTCCACAGAGAACTCCAATTGTAGGTATCTGATAGTGTTAATTGCAATAGTTATGCTAACTAGGAAGGGAGGAAATGGGGAAGGGGATTAGAGATTCTTCTCACATATGTGAAAGTATCTTCCAGAACATTGATTATAATATAGATGGGTTTAGTCTGGAAAGCATCAGGGACAGGAGTTTTCACCCTATCCGGTGACGCCGCTCCTATGGCTGCCCTTCTGCCAGCCCACGACGGTGGCTGAAAACTTTTGCGCAACAGGCAAAAGAGTGTCCTCCCGAATACTCTGCGCGGGGAGAAGGAATTGCCCAGCGGGATACCTCTGTATCGCTCTGCCTTGTCCCTTCAGGCCTGGTGCTGGCTGCCCTCTTGCAGCCCCTACTCGTTGTGCAGCCCCCCAGGACTGCAACAGCTAGGTGTAGTGAGAGCAGCCCCGAGGCTGCCTGTGGTTCAGGCAAGCCTGCCTCTGGGACCCAAGCCACACACACAGTTGCCACACTTCACATCTCTGTCTCTGCCTATGGAAGACTGTACAACAGCAGGTGAATCCTGCTGATTCAACTGGCAAATAAGTAATAGCCAAATAAGTAACATCCATCTCATGTCAGCTTGTAGTTGCCAAGCTTTGTTCATGTTGAACACTTTTCCTTCTAGGTCGGAGAATCTGTTCAATGTAGCAGTGTGTGTGTATATATATACACACACACACACACACAAAATTATTTTATACGGCACCTGCAGGTTTTTTAGATGGCTGCTGGATGCAGCTGCAATTTTTTTTTTGCATCAGATATACACTCTTAAATGTAAAGCTTTAGTCTTTTGTGCATGTGCACTCTGTCTTTTTCTTTTCCTTTGCTTTTCCCTTATGCAAAAAGAACGTAATTATAAATAAACATACTCTGTTTGCATTTTGCCTATGGAAAATACTGTTCATATTTTTGTTCCATCTCATCTATTCTGCCCACACAGTAAGTCCGTATCAGCCCATGTATGGAGTTCATGGAAATCCAAATGTGATGTGCTAACTCTATACTTATTCCCAAAGATAAGTTAATACTGAAAACACAAAAGCCATAATTTTCAGGAACAGGAAACCTTTGGTAAATGTTTGTCCCCTCTGGACTGATGGATCTTAATCTGTTAATCAATCGGATCATTTTCTTTCTCATACTGATTACACCGTGTTTTGGCTCTTGAGCTGAGATGGATGATGGCAGCCATTCATTCAGATAATGCGTTATCTTCCCAAAGTACCTGATGCCTACAGAAGTTTCGTCCCCCAGCGTTATTCCTTCTGCTACTCTCATATTAATTTTCAGTACAACTGAATAGAAATGTGGCTCAGGTTCATGGTTCACGTTGTAAATGATTCTGCTTGTCAGAAGAGTGACCTAAAGAGGGAATTTGTAAGTGACAAGAGTGTGCCTTTACAATAAGCAATCTCCAGGCAATTATCACTTTATCACAATGATGAGGAAAATGTGTAGTTGGAAGAAAGGTCATTTGTTTTAATGTTATCTACCCCTGATGTCACTGAGTTTTAAAGTAATTATATTCAACCTTCTATTAGAAAAGAAAAATGGCAACTATAAGTATGGGGATTTTTTTCCAAGTTGGTTGGTTTCTGTGAGCTGGGATGCCAAACCTCTGATTACATCCTTGCAACAACCCTGACAATGGAATGTGCTTTTTCCCCAGTTTAATATAAGAAAACCAGCGGGAGGTCTTACTTTCAAAGGCATTTGATAAAGGAGACCACTCATGGAGCTAAGAGGAAATCAATGGAACTTTTTCATTTCATGGGGCTCTATGGTGCTTAAGTCCCATGGTATAATTCATTGCTTTTATGTGATTTTTCTGACAGCGTTCTGTCTTCTGGTTCACTCTGCCTTTTGTCTTACGCTAACATTTTTTTTTTTTTGGCAAGCAAGTTTCCTTGTAATTTTCGTCTGTGAAATCTAGGATATGGCAAAGCACTATGTTGGCACACTGTAATGAGGGTTTTTTTTTTTTTTTTTTTTTTTTTTTTTTAAGCAGAATCTGTCAGTGGCAGCTGAATAGCACTGTTCTCACAAGCTCAAGAAAGAAATCTTCTGTGGTCCTAATACATATTCTCCCATGCCTCCCTTCAAACTTGAAAATGTGCATTGAAAAGGAAATAATCCCTATTGCCCGTTTGAAATTCCTGGCCTAAGATAGAAATGAGCTATATCATATTTATCTTTCCCTCCTCTCCCTGGGAGCAATGCTAATAATTTTACTTGGAGGTTGCAAAACACAGATGAGCCAGTATGAGCATAAAGATTCCCATTCGCCTGCTGATGGATGTTGCAGCTTTTATGGGGCACGCCGCGTACTGCAGTTGGTGGCTCCACAGAGTTTGTGCAGGCTCAGGTCCAGGAGTTGCTCTGTTCGCTGATGAGACAGTTCAAAGGCTGATCTGAGTCCTGCCTGTGCTGTACAGGCGCATAACGCATCAGTTTTCTTTTGCCTTCTCATCACACACTTACGAAAGGAGAGCCGCGGGTTGTGTGCCTCTCTTCCCTGATTAGGGAAGTATATTGGATAGTCATCAAAGAGTGAGGTTGGGACTTAATGCAGATGATGCGCAACTGGACACAGCTTTGAGTCATAAGCAAAAAAATATTAAAATCTAGTATATGTTTGCTTTTTCAGTTATTGGAATCTTATTTTCATACCCAAAGGCTGAACAGCTTTTTGCTGGAGGCTGGTCCACTGTTCAAGATCAAGGCCTGCCTTGGCTCTTCTTCCCATTCTCTTGGATGTCCTGGCTCCAGATTAGGAAGTTTGTACTTTTGCCTAGTCACATAAAAGCAACGTTCCTTATAGAGGATTTTCAGGAGAGGAAACTTCCTACTGCTCTTTACCTGTCAGCAGTTCCTGCCCTCATGCAGCAGCTTCCCTTGTAGCCTTCGATGTTTGGATTTTGGACAGACCCACAGCCTGTCGTTGTAGTAACCTTCCTCCTGGGCAGGGTCTCCTCCCTGGCCGTCTCCACCCCAGCCCCCAAGGCGTGCGTTCTCCCTTGTCACAAGTGTCTCTTCCCTCCTCCTGTCTTTGCTTCTGTGTGACATCAGGGTTCACCGGTCCCCATGCCCACATCTCGTTCTCATAATTCTGCCTTACCATCCGCCACACCAATTCGTTCCCCTGTTATTTGGTATGTTTCATGTGATATAGGGAAAAGAGGCCCTCCTGATACACAGCTTAGCTTTTACACAGAGGCGTGTGCTATGTTACTTTTTTTAACCCCTGTGTCTATCACTTTCTAGTGGCTCTAGCACAGGCACTTCACATAAATTTCTGAACTTGATTTCCTTGCTTTCCATATTGTGAATTGTTAGCGTTAGATGGACTAGACGGAGAATACAGAAACCTTTTGCAGCATTTGATTCATTTACTTATAGTCCAGAAGAAGTTGAAGTGATGAAAAAAATGTTACATCATCTTTTTTGGATGCATTGCTGTTTAATTTCATAGCGTTGAATTAATTTTGCTTTTAAGGCTGTTGGACACACAGGAAAGCCTCCAAGCTTGTTTGTTTGGAAGTGTCTGTGCTAACAGAAAAGGAACAGCTGAGGAGAGATAATGGTGCAGTCTTTGAGATCCGTACGTCCTAGGTGACTGCTAAGCTTTCATTTCTGTCAAGTTTTGTTCTGGCTTAAAGAAGAAAAAGAAAAGAGAACAAAGCTGGAATGTACATATAGAGAAGAATTTACAATTAGAAGATCACCACAGCTCGAAGATCTGGGAAAACAGCTGAAAAATGCCCCGCTTTTGACTTTGACTTACCACAGAAGTGTTTTTGTTTGTTTCAAAGCAATGTAATAAGGTGGAGAAAGGTCAAGGAAGAGGATCTAGTGAAAGGTATTGAAAAATGTTGGTCACCATTGTTCTGTTTATACTGTGCAGATGCTTTATGTCACTGTACATTCTCTCCTCTTGGATACTATTTTTTCTCTTTCCTGATAGTCTGACGGAATAAAAAAAAAGAAATCCTAGGGTCAGCTTATTGATCTAGAGCTGCCAAATCCTCATGATGTGTCACTCTAACGGCTAATTGAAAGGCTTCTGTCGTGTAATCAAAAGTATGCTTTTGGGAGCTGAAACACCCTGTTTTGCTTCTAAACTTTTTGATCTGAAATAACTAAGTGAGCTGTTTTAGGAAGCTGACTATGGAGATGTATGTTCCTAATTTCCTCCTTTCACTGGCCCCAACCGTGCCTTGCCTTTTTAGTTCCTTTTAACAAACAGTCATTAAAAGCAAAGTAATTGGCTTTGGTTGCTTCTATTCCTCAAAATCTCATTAGATCTTGAAACATGCTTTCTGCTCAAAGTTCCACTTTCCATCTCCAGTGAAGAAACAGACATTGTTATTTAACTCTTTGTAAAAAAATTATATTTTTAAACCTCTGTACATCATTCATGTTTGTGACTGTCTTCTTTAGCCTATGTGAGAAATACTGTGACTGAAGGGCTACATTAAGTTAAAAATAAATTTCTTTTCCAAACCAGGCTGTCTCGGTCTTCCGCCTGCAAGTACCTTAGCATTGTCATAACCTTATTCAAGGGAATTCATCCAATACATATCTCACAGGAATGAGATTTTTAATGCTCTTAAAATATTTTTTCATAGTTAAAACACATTTATAAAATTATCCCTACATTTACATGTTAAAAAGTATGATATTTATTGATTTAAATTTTTTAAAAGATGATGTTCTAACTTTAGTAGTGGAGCAGCTGCTCCATTAGTCTGTTATTTTGGGAAGTATGAAGTCAGGCAAAACAAGAATCTGATCCTATGATGTTTTCATTTTTTTCGGTATTGAGCCATATAACAGGTTTTGCTCATTCTCTCCCATGACAGACATTTAGTTTTTTGTCAGTGCACTCTTGTTATCATGAAGCTGCTATTATTTATATTGTTGCAGTGTTTAGCTGTGCTAGCCTGAGAGCAAATCTACTGAGTGAGGTAATATGCAAGCGCATAATGATGAGATTTCAGTCTTTGTAAAATAGTTTGGTTTCCAGATGTAAGTTTTCCTTGTGGAATCTAATGGGATTAGCAACTTCATAATGGCAACCTGAGCTAATATTTTAAAACTGCTTTAGATCCCGATCCTGTGTGCACCCCTTTCCAGACGTCTCTGGCATGATTGCAAGATGTGGGAGCCTTGACTTGAAGGTGTCCAGGGCAAGACTGCAATGCCTGCCCTACTCTGAGAAGCGCTGAGGTGGGCGGGAAAGAGCGGCTAGCGTCTTTCATGCTAACATAACATAGCAATTCCTGCTTGCACTGACTTTGAGAAGTCCTACTGTCTTCAGGACTTCTGCAGGGTCAACATTGGAAATACTCTTTTGTAATTCTGAAAATCCCGTATAATAGACTCAGATGAATGCATCAGGATTTCACCTGGCCAGCCCCAAGCCACCGCTTTTCTGCTCTGTCATGAAATTGCTTTAAAAATGAGATTCAAAAAAATAACAATTCAAGTTCTTTTTTTATGTTCCTTTTTATTTCAGTGTTTTGGATTCCTATTTCAAACTTTCTTGAACAGCAGTAGCTGGTGAAAGTGATGCTTTTCAAAGGAAAAAATAAGATTCCCAAACACTCATGTGATTTCAGATGCCAAGGCTTAAGAAACGAGAGAATAAATATACTAAGATGCATGATAAAATGGCGAAAGTTGGAAGGACTGAAACTGGAAAGTTCAACTGTGACCATTCAATCTCAGCAAAAGATAAGGGAGTTTTTCTCTCCAAAGAACGCAACTTTCAGATGAAACTGGAAGAAGTACATTTACATTTAACGTTGAAATTCCTGTTTAAAATGAATTGTGGTCTGTCTATAAAGATATTCTGCAAAAATCAGCAAACTGTTTTAGTATTAGTCCTCCAAATCACAGGAGTTGTCAGAATTTTCTACAAAAAGGTAGAAGATTATAAAAAATACTTCAGTAAAGAATCTAAAAATACAAGAAATAGAAAAAAGGTATTTTCTAGTAGTGTCAAATAGATTATCACAGTTTTAGGTACAGGTTCAGAAACAATAAAAAAAGGCCATGAATGATTCAGCCATAAAACTTTTTAATGTCATCCAAAAGTCCCCCTATATGCTCTTGTTTTGAAAGGTCAAATTTTGCTAAAAACAAGAATGTTCTAGATAAGATGGTCCCAGGAGGTCTAACCTATAATTAACGACTGAGTTGCATGAGAGAAGAGAGATAGGAGACAGAAAACCCAGTTTGCCCTCACCTGTGGTGAGGCAGCAAGACCCACTGGAGTGGGCGCAGGGGCAAACACTGTCTTTCACTTTTCAATTATTCTCACCTCTCAGAGAATATTCTGGATTTGCCCATGACTCAGTGGATGACATCAGATATGACACACAACACATCTGTCCCTCACTGAATGGCAATAATATGTCTTGACCTCAGGGAGGTGTTTTGAAGATAGATTTGTTTTCCAGTAATTTGACTGTCTGAAATAATTTGACTATATAAATGCTAACGATGCTGATCTGGAGCAGTGTTTCCACCCTTTTGTGTAGTTTCTGGTGGGTAAAACAGACTGCCTTCTTCAGCTGGAAATTCCTGTGGGGAATTTACTGAGAAGCAAAGAGCTCATTCTCTGCAAGTGGGATCCCACTGTGAATCCTGGTGTGTTCAATTATGGTTTTCTGAACTGTACGTTCTCGAGTACGTGCATATGTTTTGCCAGACACAGCAAGGTAAGGACAGAATGCCAACGTACAAGTGGAAGAGAGACTCCACTACCTTATTTCTTGACACTTCAAAATAAAAATAATGACTGTCTGCTTGGGTGGAAAGGTGTAAGTGGGCTTAATTTGTGAAGCTGACAGATGAAGGGAACACAAAGATTCTCTTGTTCAAACTCTTTTCATAGCAGTATGATCAAAAGACTATGGCAGATAGCAATTTTGCAATGATGTCAACTACATTTTTGCAGTTAAAAAAAGTGACTAAAATATCTAAGCACTATTTTTAAAATGCATGTTTAAAAAAAACCCCACCCCATTTCATTTAAAAAACAAACATGGACAAACCAAATACTGAAAAGGTAATGAAACCTTGTTTCTAGAAGCCGTTTTCTTCAAGAAGTCATGCTCTTACCTTAACTGCATCTCCTGGGGAGACCTATGGCCAGGAGCTCCTGTGATGTAACTGCCTTCATTTTTCATGATGGGAGATTGGTAACCAGCACTGGAAACATATTCTGACTAAGGCGTACCATTTTTGGAGAGGAATAGGAGTCTGAGGAAGGTATAATGTCAATATTTCCTACAGAAAACTTTTCATTTTTCTTTCTATTTATTTCCCCTGTGAGAATGAGACTTTATTTACCCCTTGCACTGTATATTCATAATGAGGTCCCATGGCTTATTACAGTCATCCTTTCATCCTTTCATTCAGTTTTAATTAATTATTTCTGCTGTTGTATATCTGTTGGGCCAAACATCTTTGTATATCTGTGCCAAAGGTAATGGGAGTTATACTTCCTCAGCAACTCTGAAAATCTTGTGTTTTTTCTCAGAGTATTTATAAATATGGGAACAGATTTGTCAAGCATGGAGATCTGAAAATTTGATCTACTGCTTTATATAATGATTATGTTACACCACTGTCACCAACCTGTTTAAAAGGAGCTGTCTGATTTGAAGAACAGATGTTTTGATTCAACATATTTATATTTACAAAATCTGGGTGGCCTGGAAGCTCTATGGTTACACCACAGTGAATTGATTTTTGGAATACTCTGAAAATAAAGCAGTGGATGCAAATCTGCAATAGGAGATTTCCTACCAAAATTAAACCTGAGTAAATTCGTAATCTGTTTAATTCTTAGGCTTCTTGCCCATCCAAGGGTTTGTTAGGCCATTAACATCAGTCCATGCAATGTTACCTGCAGAATTTTTGAGTGCCAGTCATGAATATTGGAAACTTGTAAGAGAATTCTGAAGCGTCTTACAGAAACATACACGTTTGTGCACAATATAGTACTGACCCTTACCTATTCTCCAAGGCTATGAACTTTATAGCATAGCACAAGTTATCTTGCACAGAGCCAGGATTTCATTCTTGAGTGTGGGGAATAGTGCTCCCCTCAGAAATTTTGTGCAAATATGTCAGTCTGTATGTTGATGCATGACTGGATCTGTCCCAAAGATCTGAGTCTCAAGAGCACCTCCTTGTGTTGAAAGCTTACCTATTTAAACAGTTCATGATACATTTCTTGAGATAAAAAGTATTCTCTACGTAATAAAGAATTAAAAATAGTTCTATGCTTCACAGAAGAATCAATTTCTGTGGATTATTAGTAAAAGTATGTAACATTGCTAATGAAAATGTTAAAGTAGAGAACTAATGGTATTTATTGTCAAGAAATATTGCCATATACTTTACAAGCAACGTATTCAGATGTCAGCACACTCTGCTCTTTGATAACTGACCAGCTTTGCTTACGACTGGTTTAAATGCTAGCATACATGTATAGTTTGTTATACGCCAGTCCGCTGAAGACCGGTTCTTACATTTAAGACTTAGAAATGTTTCAAATTGTCTTGTAAGAAGTTGAAAAAAACCCAACACTGGCTTTACTTTGTGTATTAAAGTATATGCCTTTAATGACAATAGTAAAAATTAATTGTGTCAACAGCAAAGACCCACTGGAATGTGCCAACGATTTTCCCATGGCATGTAATTCTGTCAGAAAGCTTGTTCACCATTTCATATTGTAATTTAAAACCTGTTCTTTTTTCAAACTTTTCTGGATAGAAAGTCTTTATTTTAGATTTTTTTTTGTTGTTGTTTATTATTGTTGAGTGATTTTAGGGAAACAAAATATTATAAACTGCTTACAGTAATTTCCCCTTCTGTTTTTTCCTCCACTCACCAATGCTGTTAGACAAAATTCTTCAAGACAAATATGTATAGAGAAGAACATGATTAGAATTTACCAAGGTCAAATCATGCTCGACCAGCCTACCAATAATGACGCCTGAGGACGATGACTGAGTAGCAGATGTTGTCTGTCTCAATATTCTGCTTCCCATGGCATCTTTTAGCCGGGCTAGGATATTACAGGCTAGATGAGTAGACTACTGGAGGGGTGAGAAACTGATGGACTGTTGGCCTTAAAGGCAGTCCTTAAGGGGTCACACTCTACCTTGAAACTAAGTGGAGATTTTCAGAGATCTGTCGTGGGACTGGTCTTATTTAATAGCTCTACCAATGACCTGGAGGAAGAGACAGAACACGCCCTTATCAAGTTTGTGGATCATAGCAACTTCTAGGGAGCTACCAAAACATTCATGAACAGAGTGGCCATTTGTAGAGAACTACCCACTTTACAGGAATGAGCCACTAGGAACTTCAACAAGAGCAAATACAATCTTATACCAGAGTGGGATAACCCTCTGCAGTGCTACTGATTGGAGACTGACTGGCTGAGGAGCTGCTCTGTGGAAAAGTACCTGGGCATACTGGTGTATGGGAAGCTAAACAGGAGCCAGCAGGGCATGCTGGCAATGATGAAGAGTAGCAGCAGACTGGGTTGTATCTACAGAAGCATAGCCAGTAAATCGAGGGGAGTGATTATCCCCCTTCACTTTACAGTCATTAGACCATATCTACATACTGTGACCAGTTTTGCCACCCCAATAGAAGAAAAACATTTTTAAACTGCTGTGAAGTCAGGGGAGGGCCAAAAAGATGGTCAAGGACTAGAACACTTGCCCTGTGAGAAGACGCTGAGGGACCAGGGCTTGTTCAGCCTGGAGAAGAGACAGCTGACGAGTCATCAGAGAAGTCATCAGGACAGCGTCAGGTTTTTTTTGCAGCCATGTGTGGAAGGACAAGAAGACAACAATGGGAATAAACTTAAACAGAAATAAGGAAAAATATGTGTCCATGAGGACAGCCAAGCAATGGAGCAAGTTGCCCAGTGAGGTTTTGCAGGCTCCATCCTGGAAATTTTCAAGATCCCATTGGAGAAAGCCCTGAGCAACCTGGTCTGATCCCAGAGCTGACCTGCTTTGGACAAGAGGTTGGACTGGTGACTTCCTGAGTGACTCTGTAATTCTCCTTGCTTGTCTGAGACTCTCAATATTCTCTGATGTTTCGTGCAAGGCAGCCAGAAATGCAACTTCATTTGTCAAAGAGTAAGAATTTGCAGAGAAATTTATTCTTGTGCAAAAGGAGGCGGGTTTAACCTGGTATTTAGAAAGAAAGTTCACACCTTGTCCTCACCTTACCCTCCCTTGCCCTTGAATAGCTCAGGTAGCAGGAACCTTGAATTAATTTTCATCCCGGTTGTGTCATCCTGTCTAAAATTCTTTCATTCATCAATGCTGTGGGCTAAGCAGGCAAAATGGGGTGATATGGCAGAAAGGGCAGATCTGGTACTCATATGAAGACAAGAGTGTCAAGACGGTCCTTGACATTTTGGTCTTTCAGATTAAATAATGGTACGTTACATCCAGATTATCTTCCAGAGACTTTCACTCTGATTCTCTCTATAGAAAATTGATGGAATTCGACAGTGCTGACAGGCAGAGACTAACATAGTTGAAATTAGAATAATCCCTACCAGGGCATATTTGTCTGCGACCAACAGCAACTGGCAAGGGGTAGGAAGAAAAGACGAAATAAAAGATAGAGGCAGAGAGAAAGTAGATCACAAAAATTATATATAGTTCTGCAGTAGAGTAACATCAGGGTGAACTATATGACAGATGAGAGAGAAGAGAGACTATCCAAGAAGCAAAATAGAAGTGTCAAAAATACCTAACTATCCTGTTTTCAAAAAGTCCTAGGCATGTTTATAGAGGCTAGAATCTGATTAATGTCATTGAAACTCAGGCATCTAAGCATATAAAAGCAGATGTGTTGAAATCAGTGGGAATTAAGCATGTACCCTGTTTATCCAGCATAAAATTCCTATCAAGCATTCATCTGCAACATTGAGCACTTAAATAATTTTGAAAAAATTGACTTTAAGCTACTTTTGGAAATAAGTCTATGACTTAAAATGGGTTAGAGTGTTTGAAAGCGTTATCTGCAAAGTTTATTTACCAACTTATACATAACCATCTTATTTGACTTTGACTGCCAGAATTATCCAGTTTGTTAATATTAGTGGTAGTTCTACTACTAGAAGCTTCATTTTTATGCCATGTCATTCTGAATGCCTAGATATTGTGAAAAAAATCCCTTTGTATTAGGTGTTTGTCACAGCAAAATAGGCATATGTTAGTTTAAGAATACTTCCTTCCCATGTAGTTATGGAATGTCTCTTCAGAACTGTGACAAATCTGTCTCTTGTCTGAAGACAGACTCAGATTTCTTAATTCTCATTTGGGTGACTTTAATCATAACATCATGCTTTCCTCTCCTCTTTTGGGACATTTATATTACCTAACTCTGCAGTTAGATTGCAAATCTCCATCTGTAAAATGTTTCTTTCCTCCCCTGGAGTTTGGCTTGGATTCCAGTTCTAAATTTAAATGGAACTCCATTTTCCTTGTCTAATACCCACTGAGTAATTAGGCTTTTACATAGAAAAAGAATTACCTAAAGAAATGTGTTCCTGTAAAGGGCATTTTGAGCAGTGTAGATATATGCCTTCTCTGCCAGGTTACCTGCAGTTTGCAGAAAGAAATCTTCTTAAAGAGACAGTTGTATTCATACATATCCAGTCCCTGTAATTTGTAAGACTCTCTTCCATTATTAGTGTATCTTATCTCTTTCATATTACAGGAAAATGTTCTCACTTCCTAAAAGAGACATTTGTTTCTAATGGAGAGGCACATTTAAAGGTTCACATAATAATATCTTTACAGAAAATGGAATTGTATAGCTATCTGGGTCTTTGTCTGGTTATTTCATGGTATTCTATTGTAAATGGTACCTGGACAGAGGTGCATCTGATTGATTGTTAATACTTATTTCCATTGTCTGATGCAGCTCAGTTCCTGACTTACTGCTGTTCTTGGTCAAATTTGTGGGCCGATATTTGCTGCGAGTTAGGGCTAAAGTTCTAATATGTTGTTATGTATTGCTGTATATCTTAATGTGCTTGGCAGACTATGGGCCTAATTGTTTTTATTACTGCCAGTGAGGATCACACGATCAGATATGTCTGTGCACTGCAGCCGACTATGGATATTCCAGAATAGGTCAGTTATTGGGGACATATGATTGTGCCTATGGTTCAAAAAGGTCTGCAAACACTTAATGGTGTTTGGGTATCCCTAGCCTGCATCGCATAGCATCAGAGCCCCATAGTGAAACATTTTGGTGCCTGCTCTCTTTTCTAACTGCTCTCCACAGTTGATTGATAATGCATGGACCTGCAGCGCCCCATTTCCTATATTGATGTCAGCAGTTAGCAAGGCTCTGGCATGTTCGACCTCATTCAGTGTTCCCCTCAGATTGGGTCCCACTCACATCCTTCTCTCATGGTGCCCCAGGTAGACATGATGACTGCCTTTGATGTTTCAGAACAAGTCCAGCAGGAACATATGGGGTTTTATTCATGTTGGACTGAGTTTAATCCAAACAAACTGAGCAAAATCAGCAAAGAGCTACTATTGTAAAATATTTGAACTAGATTTGTCCATTTCACATGAGAAAGCTTAGGAAGCACTCACATGGGCAGCTCAGCTGCCAGATCAGAGACAATGGCTGTTCCTCAAAGAGAAGTGGTGATCACATGGAGGGGAGATGGTTTCATCCATAAGCAGAAGTAGACGAGGAAGATTTATGTCTAGACGGTCACATGGTAGTTTTTACTAGGGAATTGGCAGTAATCTTAAAGCACTTTGAGACAACGGAACTAGAGAAGTATGGCTTCCTTTTTTTCTGTGAATTGTGTCCTGCTCTGTTCCCTGGTGCACAGTATTGCCAGCTTCCCTTTGGCTGGGCAAAGCGGCCGTCTCGGTGGCACTGGGGCACTGCCCAGCCAGCCGGCTTACGGCTCCCGATTTACCGTCTGATTCCTATGTCTCTGAGTGTATGAAGAGGTGGGACGTAGCTGTCTGTCTTTGGGAGCTCACTCTCTGTGACCCAGTTATGATTTTTGGAGGAACTTGAGATCCTTGAGCTCTCCGTCCCTGTGTCAATTTGAAAATCGATCCACAGCTTCAAAGGACTCTGGGAGAAAAACGTCTGAGGACCGGCAAACTATGTGATTGTGTGCACTTCATTTCCTTGGAAGTCAGGATACCAAGTCTTTTTGAAATTTATTTTTCATTAACCTCTCTCTCAAGCAAAAGATTAGATGCAGCAGCAAGAGAATTGTATGATATACAGTGTAAATTTTCAGAATATGCGGACAAATCAAGGCAAATGTCACACAAACTGATAGTGGTGGCCTCTTGAGCTAAGGCAGTTCAAGACCAGATGTCATAAAAATCTTTATGAGACCATTAGTTATAAACAACTCTCTATTTGTAACTGTCCTGCTGCTTGTTTCCATGTCATTTTTCATGAAAATCTGAATGCTTTTCCTTTCAAATATTGACAAGGGTTTAAAAAAGGGTTTAAAAAAAGGTTTAAAAAAAGGTTATCGGCACATGAGTTCTTTCTAGTCAGTAATTCCCATGGCAGCTGTGAATTTGGAAAAGCAAACAGCACTTGCAGAATGTATCTTGGAGATAAAAACCTGGACAAAAGCTCCTTTTCTGCAGATATGTGTTTGATGGGTGTGAACCATAGAAAAACTCGATAGTGGCTAAATAATTTTTCTTTCTTTGGAATGGAACAGAAAACGAGTACTGAGCAGCAGTATTCATCAACACAAAAATTCAGAGATTGCCTGGGAAGGGCCAGTAGGGGGCATTAGTATTCCATACAGAAAAGGGTATTGTAGCAGTCATAAATTATTTTATGCATTTACTTTAGTATTAAAGTTGAAAAAGCTGTAAACTGTATGCTTTTTCATCCTCCATACATCAGAGTATTTGTCTATTTTAACCCCGAATGTATAGGTTCATTAGCTATTTTCATTTAACTGGCAATAAGTAAAGCCTTTGAAAATTTTCATATTCCTCATCTGGAGACTAGTTTGCAGCCCATTCGGTATTCAAATGTAGTACCATTTCCTCTTTCTGACAAACATGGGGTAATTAGGCTTTTCCATAGACAAGTGATTACCTAATAAATGACCTTCTGCAAAAGGCTGTATTAAAATGAAGCAAAAGGCATATTTAGCACAAATGATGGCCAAGCAATAAGGTGCAGGAACAAAAGAGAAGCTTTGCCTAGCCAGTCTGCTTCAGCAGCTTTAGAAATAATGAAAATGCTTCCTTGTGGTCTACAACAAATGTAATTATAAGTCTGACACTATGTGTAAGTTCTTAAACAAAAAATGTGATGGGCTGCTTGGCATATTAGTCATTAATTCCCTTGAAATCATTGATACAACCAGAAGGAAGCATGATTACATTTCATAAGACACATATTGCCTGTGTTTGTTTTAGGCATAAAATGTAAACACCAAGCAGATGATAGAAGATAATGGCTGAGTCGCATGTAGCTTCCCGTGTCTTTTTTCCAATATACTTGCAGGGATATCAAACAAAAGAATTGCAAAGAGAATGTCTTTGAACTATAGTTTTAACAGAAAGGCCAATCTCAGTCTACTTGGATTAAGCAAATTTGAAAGCACATCATGTGCAATCAAAGCTGCATGTGTGTGTATTCTGACATCCTTTCACCGTCTATTCCTTCATTGACTGTAACTACAACTTTTGCTACCTGCATCTGGAAGCAAAATACAACAAAACAAACCACTTACTGTTCCTTCAGAATCAATCTTAGTGTTTAAAGTAAGAAAACATTTCTTTTTATCTGGCAATGAAGCTAAACCTTCAAAAAGCTAAAGCATTTTTTTCTCAGTACTGAAAAAAATACAGTTGTGAGAAAATATTTCAGTCATAGAGTCTTGCAAATACTTAAAAAGTTAATTTAGAACTTTTCAAGCTGTCGTAAGGAGAAAAATGATCGTGAGAGCATTCTGGGCCCTGGGCATTTCCTGGGGCGAATAAATGGTTGTGGGTTAATAATCCTCAGACTAGCCTTGAACCTGACTACTTTTCTCAGCATGTCAGCGGTCCCTAGAAAATGCCTTAGGCTCCTCTACTACTGCTTGATCAGACATGTCACAAACTGGGACGGCTCAAGTGCTGGATTTTTACCCATCCTACAGCTCTGTTGATTCAGTGTTTCTGGCTCTCTCCAGAATTACTGATCACCATCCATTTAGAATTGATACGAGAACCCAGCCTTCACTCAAAATAGCAGGGCCGTTTCCACATGCATCCATGCCTGTATGCAAAATAAATCAGAGGCTGATATTCTCATTGTTTAACTATCAGCTCCTACCTTAGCTACATTAGCAGATGGTTTTCATTAAACTGTTGGAGAGAGGAGGCTCCTCCTGAGGGTAATTGAGAATAAGGGACTATGTCAGGCCCTCTGTCAGTGCAGTTTTACCTCTCCCATTATATTTCTCCAGTAGCAACTGTGCATCTTTTAAAAATAAAATGGTATGTGAAAAAAACTCACCTCTTTTTTTGCAGGATTGCTGAGGTGATTGCTAAATGAGTGCTTGAAATATTTCTCTCTCTGTCCCTACAATATATTCTAATATGAAGCACAGATTCAGGCCGTTGCAGAAGATAAAGAACACTGTAAATTGAGATTTTAGGTATACTTTGTTTTCTCAAAGCATAAATGGAAGACAACTGTTTGGATCTCTGGTCTGTAGTCTCCAAGACCTCTTCTTTGACCCCTTAGTATTGCAGGGCCTGTAATGTGTCAGAGTAGCAAATAATTTTTAATATACTTTTTGGCTCAAGGGTATCTTAGATATTGTTAAAAGAACTTCCAACAGACTTACTTTTTTAGATGCCTTCAGTTGACAATACAGAGAAGTATGTCATGAAATGCAAATACGACATACAGAATATTTCAGTTTTGTAGGGCTTTTTAACAAGATATTGGTAATTATTAAAATAACACGACAGAATCCTCCTGTCAAAAAACCTTGTCCCCTCTTAGTTTTGAGACAATCAAGTCATCCAGGTCCAGGTGCTGATTTACCAGAGGACAGGAAAGGAAGAGGAGCATGCCACATAACGTAACGGTGGTCAGCTGGCATCAGTGTAATTCTTTCATTTCTGCTAACCTTGTACATTGTTTTTTATTTAAGAAGTCTCGTAAGAATTTATATTTTCCCCAGACGTGCTTATACCACGATATGACCGGTTGGCTCTTGGACGGCTATCAAGGTCTCTCTTGGGTTCTCTGCTTTCAGTAACACACAAAAAGAGACTTCTATCTTGCTACAGATGCACTGATTTAGAAATAAAAGACTGAGTTTTCCTTGCCAACATCAGAACACTGATATGACTATGTGCTACTGCTGAAGCCTTACTGCAGCTATGTTTTTACTGTTGTCATAACACTATTTGCATTTCAGCTATTCTTTCTTCATTGGTAAGATAAACCATCTCAAGATATCTTATGACCATTAGTATCTTTTTGGAGTAAAAAGATAATTAATTGTGACTTTGAACTTGCATTCTCCAAATGAAGCCAAGACATGTACCAGAAGGCAGAAAACTCTAACTTTTAAGAATTCATGCAGGAATGAATGTTTGTCGAGTGTCCCAGCAATCTGTATTGCTGTGTCCTGAGAAGATCCACTCACCTAATCGTGGCTCAAACGCTATCTGTGGCATCGTGTAAATCAGCAATAATGATGGGTAATTTCATGCCCAGGTGATTTTCTTCCATTTGCTTCTACATAGCTAGGATTTTGTCCTCAGACTTTAATGGGATTTGAGGGTGTTTGGCACTGCAGCGGATTGCACTCTACTACCTTGGTTTCTTGACTGGGTCCCAGCACATACAAAATGATTTTAGTTAAACCGAAAGGAGATGAAAGAACCCGCTTTCCTCTCACTCTGCCCCCAGCTGCAAACATAAGGATGGGTAGAAAGGTGTTTCTCATATTGTGGTTCTATTTAATGGTATACACTGTTGTTATAGTAACTGAGGTAGGGAAATATGTTTTTTAGCTTTATGTTGACAGTGCTCCTTTAAACAAGAAAGGGAAAAGTAGAAAACAGGATTTCATAAAAAGTTAAAATACAGCTCAACAAAGCCCATCTTTCTTTTTAGCATCTGTGGTGTTTCTACATGCATAATCTATACATCTATCACTTTTTCCTTCACTCTGAAGTCACTGTTTTGTGGGCACAGGATATAGTGGCAGATGATATGTATTTTCTTAGTGTAATTAATTACAGATATTTAATGCCAATTGTTACAATATTGTTAGTAATAGAAAATATTATTCAAATGGAAAATTTTAATGAAGTTTAGCAAAAATTTGTATTATTCCCCAAACTATTTCCCAACTTTTTGCTGGATTTCTCATTTTTGTTGTATTAAGAGCAACTGTATTAATGTCACATAAATCAGTGATTTATGAAATGATAAAGCTATGAAGAACCTGTGACAGTTAAAAAGAATGTCTTCAACTTTGAAATTCCAGGTACTAGTTTTCTTCTGAACCTAACTTAAAATGCAACTTCTATGTTTTTAGTGATTTGCATTTGGCTTCCTGAAACTTCCAGTAAGATGCAAAGATCATGTGTAACATCGCCCTATAGGACACTAGTTGAAAAATAAATAAAATGAACAAACATTAGTATGATCAAGCATGAACTATTTTTGGAAAATGAAATTAATTTTATTTTTCTTATTTGACTGCTCTCACATTATCTCATCTCTTCTCCAACTTCCTTTACAATAGATAGTTTTGGTCCAGCTGTACAAGGCATTTGTATGCTGCCATTTTAATGCCATTAATGGCGCAAGATCATTATCTTCAATTTTCATCAGAATATTTTACTTGAGATATGAGTCATTCCTGAAAGCTTTTGAAATACTAAAGATTTACTTTAAATAATGCTCATGAATATTTGAAATCCAAGTTCTGTCTATGCTTCAGGTGAACACTGTGCGATAGACCTTAGAACCCAATTCAGCAAAACAATTAAAATTACATTTAGCTTTAAACTCATGACTAGCTGCCTTTGTTTTGTTGTTCCATTTAATGGTTCTTCCTGCTGGTATATAATTCATTCAAGATGTGATTTGGGATCTGTATCATTTGCAGATGGCTCTCATATGGCAGAAATACAAAGTCTTCCTTGAATTCACATAATAAATATTTTTCTTTAAGAAGCGCTGTACTCCTACTTGATCTTTAATGAGTTTTAAGCTGTATGCAAGTGATATTCAAATCCATCCATTCATCCATCAACAGTAACAGGAAGATCCTCCTCATTAAATAAATAGCAGATAATTTTGGGGAAAAAATAGATATTATGAAATCAAATGCATTGCACCTTCTATATCACATTTTCTTTATGCACTAGGTTATGAATGAAATCTCTGGAGATTTAGCTGTCTTCCAGATGGGTGTTTCTTAGGCTTTCTTCTCAAAGCAAAAACTGTGGTACCAGGATGGCAAAATATGACTGCACTGAAAACTTAAAAACCTTTTCTTTTTGCCAATTTTACTTCTATTTTTTGTATTACTGGGAGAATTTTAGGGAGCATATTTTCCCAAAGTTTACTTTTAGAACTGACTGTTGGTCTCTTACCATTTTTAAATGAAACCTGGGACCGTAGGTTGTAATGCAAGTACTTGAACCCTACACGCCAGGAGAACAGAGAAGCACAGGCATCAGAATGTTTGAAGAATTTGCCAGATACTGCTGCAGTGGATGTTTCCTTTTTGGTACCTGCATTTCTTCTAAGCCACACTGCAAACCGACTATTGACCGTAGCAGCCAAAACATATTAGTTTTTTGATAGGTCAGCTGATCCAAAAGAGGTCAAAACAGCGTAACGTCTAACTGTATTTTTAAACAGAAAGCATGTGGGGATTCTGCACTTCTCTGCAAGATGCTTTTATTGTTAAAATACTTTAAAGATTAGCAAAAGCTATCCAAGTGTAAAAGCACTTGGAAGACATGGCCTTACAACTGTAGCAGACTGATTTTTTAAAAGCTTTGTTGCATTGTCATTTGGTGCCAGCAGCTGGGAAGTGACAACTGAGGAGTAACATTTAGGAAAGATGCACAGACTTGTACGTGGTCAGGCTCAATGTCTGAGGCATCTGGGGAAATGTCTGGCCAGACTGCTTCTCCCACAATCATTCTTGCTGCTTCCACTCTACAATTAGCTAAATTTTTGTCAACTACCAGCCCATGTCCCCTTTGCAAAACATGAAAGTTTGGGAAAAGATTAATCCTTTTACAGGCCTTGAGAAGGACGTGCTATAGGAGACACCGCTCCAAAACTCCTGTTACTCTGCGTGAGTCATGTCTCCTCTACACAGAGGGAGAGACCAGAGATGCTTCTGCAGAAATGGAATAAAATGGAAGATTGTACCGTCAGTGCACAGCGGCTTCCTTGACTGGGATCCTTCCATGCTCACTTCCTTTTCTGTTCTGGGAGAACACAGCAAAATGCAAATTCACCCTGTGCAGACCCTGAAGCATATTGCCACACAAAATAGCAATTCTTTAAAAGGGAGAATTAGAGCCGAGACTATTGTTTAAAATGTCAGACTACTGCCAACCAACATTTTCTCTTTATAAATTAGATCTGCAACAGTTGTTCTCACCGCAGTCCTATGGCATCATCCTGCTGCAGCAAATATTCCATTATATTAGTATTAGGAACAGCTAGAGTTATAGATTGAGTAAACCTTCCAAAGATCACTTGAAATTTATCGATGGAAACTCTGCTATGCCAGATCTGAGCAGGTCTAATTATTTGTCATGACTCTTAATAAGCACTATTTTCATATAGGGTTAGTTTGGTTTTTTTCTTCTTGTATTCTTGAACTGTGCTAACTGAAGTTCAGGAAGGTGAGGCACTTATCCAATTCTCCAGATGGTTTTGGTACAAATAAAATCAAACAGTTACTTTTTAATTGTGTTCCTCATGGCCTAATGCCAGATACTCAGCTGAATTGAGTCGTTATGCAATACATCTAAGGCATGAAACCATGAAGGGGTGATAACAGTGCAATAAACAAGTTGTTGATTTTTTTTAGCTGCACGTTTAAACGTTTGCAGGTCAGGAGAGGTCCCAGTGACCATAGGTTCCCAAGGCTTGCTCTGGCCCTTAGAGGGGCTTAGGCAGTGTGGAAGACTTGGCTCAGGCACTGCTGGAAGTTAGGGCGGGCAACTGAGGCGCTCCGAGGCTACGTCTCCAGGAGCCAGCAGGGCAAACCATGAGGACAGGATCTGTAGAGTCAAACCCTGTATCGTCCCCTCTCATGAAAGGCAGCATTGCACACTTTCAAGGACAAAACATCTTGATTGGGTTGCCCCTATTCCAAACTGCAACTACATGGAAAGAGGCAACTGACCGTTTGGCAGATGTTCCTACTGAGAAGGATACTTTCAGTCTACAGGTGGCAACAAGAAATTAACTATACTTCAGTGATCGTACTTCTGAGTGACCACCCATTCTCCAATAGCAAAAAGAATGTACCTTTAAAAAAACCTACAGCTTGCAACATTTTCTCATAAATACAATGCAAGTACTTGATGTAAAGCTGCCTATTTATAAATCTTTATTTATAAAACCAAATCCAATGGTAAAACATGCCCAGCATGGTATTAAATAATTTTACTGCTTTACATATGTCACGACTGGTGTAATACAGATCTGTCTCCACCTACTGCATGCAACATGATGCTTACAAGTGAAATGCTGCTGAAGCAACTGTGAGCCCATTGAAAATACACCAGTTTATTTTAAGAACAAAACAAAATTCCATTCTGTATCACAGCAAAACAGTTACAGATGAGTAAGACTGTCCAGGGAAGTAAATTATGTGGAAGTAAAGAATAAATGTATTATAGAGTATGCTGGCTGTGGACCAAGAAGTACATTTCATTATAATTGGTCTGTTGAAAGAATCGATCTTTGAGTGCAATCTCTCTATGTCAAACCAAAGTAAATGTTATAAATCAGTGAAGCTGTATCATTTGAATATCTGTAAGAAGAATGAAGCCACTCAAAACTAACACTATGCAGGATTTTTTTGTTTGTTTGTTTTGTTTTGTGTGGGTTTTTTTTTTTTTCAACTGCAATGTTTGCCTTGGGAAAAAAAAGGGGCTTGTGAGTCTATTCATCAAAGCGAGTCTAAACATCTCTTGCAAATTAAGGATCTGGGCGTCTCACCAGGGCAGGTAGTAATGTCTACGTTACTCAGACTGAGTTCCAGCAGGCTGAGCTTTGTTCATTGTCTATATGGTGTATTCCATGCAGGGTCTCTTGCTTGTGGTCAAAGATCCTATCACTAAATATTTAAATATCAGTTGTATGAGAATTAATTAATCACATGACAATTCAGGATGTCACCATATTTGTAACTGCCTGATGACTCAAAGCTATAACTTTCAACTGGGAAACAAGCTGGCCAGTCTTTTTGCAGAGATTCAACAGGAAGGGAAAACAGCCACATATTTTACTCTTAAAATGGCACTTAGTCATGAAATCAAAAGTTTAGAAATGGGGACTACCCACTAGATATACATACCTATGTAACACAACTGCTTTTGCGAAAGATTGGCATTGCACATTAAAGGAAATGAAATTGATCTCTTGTAGCCAGCCTGTGCTTCGTTATCTGGCAAGTGTAACCCAGGCAGCTTCCCTCCTTTCCGCCCTTGTTTAGGTGATTTGGAAAGGTAACGCCCCTGAGTCTGATCCTTTGTGATGCAAGAGAACAAGAAAGATATGACGAGGTAATCCAAATCCAGTCCATGTACTACTCCAACTTGAAGACCATTGCAATAAGCACTTCCCCTGAAGAGCAACAACATCAGAGCTCAAGTGACACCTAAAGGACTTCTTTCATGGAATCAAAGATTTTATAACATCCTGAAGGCAATATAGCAGCAAGTAATACAAAGTCAGACTCCTGTTGTTATTTATTTATTGGCATGAATTCTAGTAGTAGCAAAACAGAACATAAATGTTGGTCCCACACTTCTTTCTTTAAAATAACCCTTAGAAAAAGAAAGTCGTGGTAACTTTTATTAGCTATGTATGGAAAAGCTGCCACACAGGTGATAGTCTTCCATGTGGAATACCTTTGCTTGCACGCACCTCTAGCGCACACCATTAACTGCCTTCCTATTCTACCTACTAGTCCAGGTAACGTGGCTCCTCCCAGGAACTGGTGATCATACATGCTGCCTCTTCTCTTCCTAGCTAAGGAGGAAATTGCTGCCCAGCACACATCCTCAGCTCTTTTATCCCTCTTCAGAAGGGCAGTTTGTCTCCTGGCAGTTCATTCAAGATCACTTTAAAGCCAATTATCTTTGCCTTGCATGATGATACATGATAATTAATGGGAATGGGTAGAGATGGTAAAGAGCTCTTTATAGCTACTGTACCTGGAATATATTGTATAATAAAGCAGTGTTATAAAACTACAGTAGATATGAGGCTTTTATCCAATGGTCCTGATTTTTGTGTTATACTATTACATTTTAAGCTCGTTGCACTTAATGCAAGTTATATATCTTATTTTATTAATCAAAAGGCAGCAAAGATGGCCAAAAAGCTCAGTCATGAGACATTCAGGATGAACTGAAGGGCACTGGTGTATCTATTTCATCTGACATGATAAAATCTTGGAACGGGATCTAAAGTATGGATTTTTCTTTTTCCTGCCCTTAATAATTTGTCTTAAACTTTTTACTTTAAACATGTTTTCCATGTCTTATTTCTGAGCCATGTATTTTGAAACTAGATCAGCTGCTGCTTCACATGTAGTTAAGCCAGAAAAGTTATGATTATACATATAAACAAGAAAATACACAATAATTTGAGCTCACAGGTGCTACAATAACCTTGAGAATTTCAAATATAATTAACAGAATACCTTGTAGATAGTCATGCTTTTTAATTGCAGGATCTCAAAATGCCCTCTGAGAGTATCTTCACTGTGAGATGCTGAAATGGAGGAACATGCCAATCCTCATGACTCCCCTAATATTCCTAGGAAATGTAGCTCAGAATACCTAGGTTTCTGTCTTTGTTGTCCTGCCCTATTTGCCATCAGTTAAAATGCAGTGTTAGCCAGGTGATAACTGCGACTTGTCTTAGAGTGATACAATGAATTTAAATTTCTTTACTGAAATGCATTTTTATGCTTTGAATATATCTAATTTAAATAGTAACCACAATTTTGTCAAACACAAGGGTCTGTTGAACACTGTAGAATTCCAAGAAGGCCTTATGTCAAGGTAGACTTATGTTTAACAGTGTCTATTAATAATCTCGTGCTTTAAACAAAGCAAACAAGTAAAACACTTAAAGAATGTTATAACTATCCTGAGGCTAATTTTTTAAAAATCAGACAGTTCAGATACACTTAAAATATATCAAATATGTTAAAGTTAATAAATCAAACAGCTAAAGTAATTTTCATTCCATCCTGATATGGATTGATAATTACCCCATGTTTAAAGGTATTTGTGTGCACTGCCCTAGAGGATGCAAAACTGGTTTATTAAATATATACTACATTTTTCCTTGTTATACTTCTTATGCCATATTTTATCTCTGAGAGCAATTTTTTTTGTGAACTTGTAAGAAAAGACAGAAAAGTAATTGTAAAATTATAGTGCATCAAATTCTTCCATATTGCTAGCTGTGGAATGCTTCCAAGTTCCTACGGCTCATCTTCTCTCAAAAAAAAGATTAATTTTACCAGCTTCTGGGGTTTTTTTGGGTCAGCCTCTGTGAGTAGAACTATCTGTTTCCTTGTTATTTTCTTTGTATGCATTGGGAGTTGTGAAAGGCAGTTTTTGGAGGAATTATAGAAACATAAACCAGCATGATCTTGTGTTGCCCATGGCAGCTAGGCAACTGAGGGGCTAATTAGGTGCCCATTACAGTAGGGATGTAAACTAAAGCAGTGGAAGTCTCAGCAAAGGAATCTGTGAGGAACCACGTCTCTCACAGCATATGTTACTGAGTATGTAAATGTGTATATATAGAGAAATATATATGTAATACTATGACAAGCCTAGCAGAAGTATGTATTACTCTAATTGGCCTTGATTCTGTTCCCATAGAAGTAATTGGCAAAGGTTGCACGGACTCCAGTGTATTGGGACTACAATTATTGGCAGCACTAGGAAAGACTCATGGATCTGTCATAGGCAAAAAATTAGCATGTTAGGTGTGTCCCTGCCTTTATCTTGTGTTCAGAAGTGAGCTGATCTCATAGGCTTCATCTACACTCTGAAAGGGTGGTGGTATTTGATTTTTTTGTGCTCTACGATTACTGTTGGGTAAAATAACTCTATTCTCACATTTGAAATACGCTTACTCTCTCCCTTACCCTTCTATGAACAGCCTATTGTGCATCCCCAGTGCTGGCAGCGATCTGCTGTTTCAATGTAATATGTCTGGATTCCTGTAGCTTTAAAGATTTTTCAATCTATTAAAATCATAACCAATCAATTTTTCTAATGTAAAGATTTAAAACTGCAAACTGTTTGCTAAGAAATATTTTCAAGCTAAGATGCCTGCTGGACTGTGTAATAGACTCTACGTGATTGGCCTAATTCTGCACTCTTAACAATTTTGTGTCTTTATTGATGTTTTCTGCAGTGCTCAGGCTATGAAAAATTATGCATCCTTCTCTCCAGTTTAGAGAAAAATAAGTCATGGCTGCTAATGATTTCACCCTATTTATATATTAGAAATAAATGAGCATGGATGGTTGGTGATATTTCATCTTGTACTGGTCTGGTAATATTTGTAAATAGGATAATAACTTTTCCAGTACTTCCCCTCTCCCCCACTCGAGACTTGTTGCTGTCAAACCCAGGAAAGGCAAGTCAGGCTGATGAGCTAGCAAGTGCCATGAAAGGTACTGAAGCAACACAAGAGCCTGTCAAATCAAGTGGCTCCTCCTTTCAATCACATGGGGTTCCAGGCCTGAAAAATAAGAGCAGTGTGATTTCTGAGAGTTAATTGGAAACCTCCTTTTTTCTCCTGAGTGTGGGCCTCGAGGACCTGCCAGGCTGGAAGGGAAGATGTCTAGTCCATCTTCCTGCTGAGGCCAGTATCAACTATAACTGTGTTATCCCTGGCAGATATTTATCTAGCCTTTTCTTAAAATCCTCTCGTGAGGGTAAGCCTGCAGTCTTCCAGGCTGTTTATTTCAGTGTACCACTATTTGTGCTGCTAAGAAATTTGCTGTATAAGCCAAATCTTCTTTTGATGTGATCTAAGTTCATTAGTTTATCTGTTTGCTGTGGACAGGAACACAACGTTCTTCTTTGTCTTTGGCGGCAGCTTTTTGTGCATGTCATTGTTATGCTGCCTAAATCTTCTCGTCTTTAAACCAACCATTCGGAGTCATTCTCAAATTACAATTCAAGTCTTTAGGTTTCTGGCTCCATTAGCTGTTCTCATTCAGATTTGCCTCATTTGGCCCATGGTGCTCTTTGAAGTGTGCTGCCCCAAACTGGTTGTTGTATTCCCATTGCACTCCTAAGCAGGACATAATTCATCTGCTTATGGATTATATTAATCTTTCTAGTCATATGAGATTGGCAGATGCTGCTGCTGTTCATAATCCCAGGGTGACATTTAGCTTTGGTGTACCAAGCAGCATGAGAATAGATCCTGAAAAGACGATCTCAACAGTACCTGGTACCACCTACCTTAAGACTATCTTTCTTTAGCTTGCTTACAAGAGGGTGATAAGAAATTGAACCTCATTAAGTTTTCTGATAAATTTTAGAATGGATATAAGGATTTTCAGTATCAAAAATACAGTACTTTCAATGAGAGGATTTTTTGTTTCCTGACAGCTCTAATAATAGTTATGATTCATTAGGGAAAAAGTCTCAATTTTTCATGGAGATGGTAGTAGAAATGCAATGTGCCTGTCCCCTTAATTCTGTTTTGCCTTCATTGAAATAGATATGAGCCTTTTAAGAGAGTAGCAAATAAATCAGACAGGAATTTTCCCAGGAAACCCATTCATGTGTTGATGTCTTTTGTCCTCCTGATTTAAATTATTATTTTTCTTGCTATTTTCCAGAATAAACCTATACATTTTTAATAGAAATAATTTCAAGTTTCCAATTAATAAATAATTTCTGGAATCAAGGTTTGCATATTAAAGCAAATCCTGGAATGCAAACAGTGAAATCTCTGTGGCTCCATATAAATAAATTAAAAAGAATCAAAGTTGTGATTGGGAAAAAAACCCCCACATTAAAATAGATTAAGGACCCAAGTTATTAGACTTATTTTATAGCACATGGCAGTCTTGGTCATTGATCCAAATCCTTTTCAGCAGTGGCATACATAAAGATAGTACTTTCCTAAAAAAATGGTACTTACCTTGAGGAACTACATAAAAAAGTTATTTAGACCATAGGTAGATGCTTGCTAACAGAGGATAATAGATTTATATAGATAGATGAGAAAGTAAAAGGAAACAATAATTTGCTAGAAATAAGTTGTGATCAGTACACTATTCAAGTCTGGGGTGGGGAAAACAGTGAAAAAGTAATAAGGTTTTAAAAAAGATCCTGGGTGAAACTGCCTTTTTACATAAGGGAGGAGAAATAGGGATACTTCAGAAATTATAATTTCAAGAAAAAATTGAGGTAAAGGACTAATTATTAGAAATAATTTCATGTCTTTTAGATGAAATGGTTTACTGTACACTTAATTCATAGCAGATTATCTCTAAATATAACCATTTTAATGATAAAATGTAAACCTTTAAACCTCACTAAGCTTTGACTTTGCTCTTCACAAGCAATATATATTGTAGGAAAGTCAATTAGAACCTACAGTAAGCCTTTGAGCATGACACCTTTGTGCTTGGATCAAAGTGAGGAATACCTGTGAGGTTAGGGGTGAATTCAAATCAAAGACTGACAGTGAGGAAGGAAACGAATGTTAGCCAACATGGACAAAGCAATTCTTTACAAAAAGCTTTTTGCTATTGTTAGTAGGCACGATAATATTTTGCAAAGGTTGACACATTGTCGAACCATGTTTGTATATTGCTTTAAAGTTAAATTTTTGGAATATTGCAGCTAAAACTGGGCAAAACTTCTCTAGCCCCATAAAAAAGCCCAAGTAATCTTATTTGGACACAATATTTGCTGAAGCTCAGCTTTAAATTAACTGAATCTCCTGGAGTTTCAGGTAATCTATTCTATTTGAAATAAGGCAAGCACCATAGATGGTGGAGTGGCATTTCAGCCTGCAGCGGGACTTCTTCCTCACAGTGTGCCTCTGACCATCTTGTTTGATGCAATTTATTATATTTTCCTTCATTTTTAATAATGCCAGCACTTGTTTCCTCCATCCCCTTGGAATTTCCTAGAGGTTTATTTTCACATCTTGTGTTCTGTGGGGTACAGGAGACAGCATTTCCTTCTTCCACTCTGGCATGCAGAATAAGTGAACTGAGCATGGGAAACAATTGCCTTTTCCCCTGACTCGGCAGAAGTAGGAGCAAGAAATATTTTTCTGATGTGGCTGCTATCAGTTCCCAGAGGCCTATAACTCAGCCTGGTGTTACAATCTGCAAATCTGCAATCTGCACTGAAAGTAGCCTTGTTATTGTGTGGGTTGACTGAGGTAATAAACAAAGTATAATGTAGGAGAAAAAGAAGAGATGACCATAAAAATGAATGGTGCATACAGAAGAAAGGGCAAATATTTGCACAAATATTGTTCGGTTGCTTTTAGACTGCATAATTGTAGCAGGAGGCAAAGAGCTTCCCTTTTTTGCTCTCTCAAGGTTTATATGGCTTGCTATAAAGATTCAAACTTGAAAAAGACTATCCTGAGTATACATATATATAAGAAAAATCACGATCTAAGACCTTGTATGCAGGAGTGTAAGCATGAGCATAACCCTCTAGAGGAGCTGTAATTAGGACTGTGCGTAGCCTGCCAGGCAGCTGTCAGTCAGCTGTTTCTCTTTTCATTTCAGCTGTCAGTGGGTTGAAAGGAAATGGAAAAGATAGACCTTTTTAGTGTAAGAAAAGTCAAGCCTGTCTCTCTCACTTGCTAACCTCCACAGAGAAAGAAAAGAATTTTTTTCCTTAAATGGACAACAGCGTAGCTAAGAAATCATACCATCTTTAATGAAAACTTAAGCAACTGAAATTATAGGATTAATTTTATTACATTAGCAGACATGAATGAAGGTCTAACAGTTGGAAATGAAATGCTGCTAACAACATGATAATAAACTATTTTTGTCTTCATTCTGCCTAGAAGTCCCATGCAATTAGTGTCCAATAAGCTCTTATTTAATAAGACATGATGAACACTTTAAAAATGAAAGCTATTTCTTTGAGAACAAGATATACATTGTGTATGACCTGTAGAGAACTACATTAAAACACAGAAATAACTGTGAAAATCAGCAAGTGAGGGAATAAGTTCGTAAGACTGAAATACAGCTTCATACTTAGTTTTTTCTCTTCAATGACTTTTTAGAAAGCCTTTAAACATGCCAGAAAAGAAACTTCCCATGTCAGCGTGGCCCACTGATGGGCAGGGAATCTGAATGTAGCATCAGCAAGAGGGTGCTCTCCGAAGCAAAAGGGTGTGGAAAGCTGTCACTGATTTTATTGCTCTTCCTAACTTGGATTTCAGACAGTGGATTTTCTGATGAAACATGATGCAATACAGTAAGGATTTTATGGAACCTTTCTTTATCAATTCTATTCATTGCTCTTTTCTGCATAGGTCTATGATTTATGAAAGATTTCCTTATCAGTATGAAAAGTACGCATTGAATTAATGGAGACACCATGCTGGAGCAGGTGGACATGCCCTGAAGGAACTGTTGCCTGTGGAGAGCCCACACTGGAGCAGGTTTATCCTGAAGGACTGCAGCCTATGATGAACCCACGCCGGAGCAAAGGAAAAGTGTGAGGAGGAGGGAGTGACAGAGAGGAGCTGCTATGGACTGACTGCAACCCCCATTCCTCATCCCCCTGTACTACTTGGGGTGGAGAGGCAGAGGAGTTGGGGATGAAGGAGTGAAGTTGAGCCTGGGAAGAAGATTGGGGAGAAGATATTTTAATTTTTGTTTCTCACCACCCAACTCTATTTTTAATTGGCAATACATTAAATTAATTTTCCCCAACTTGAGTCTGTGTTGCCCATGATGACAATGGATAAGAGATCTCTGTGTCCTTACCTCCACCCACAAGCTTATTAATCTTATTTTCTCCCCCTGTCCTGTCGAGGAGGGGGAGTGAGAAAGCAGCTGGGTGGGTGTCTGGCAGTCAGCTGAGGTCAAACCATCATGAATGGCGTTTCAGAAACTTCTGTGATAAACCATCACTTGCATCCTAGATTACCCAGAAGGCATGGTTACCTGCATCCAGAAATCTGGTCAGGTTTTAAGGCACTTATATAGAAATTTCTGGAGAGTGATCCATTTTAAAGATGTACATAAGAATAGGTATAGCAGAAGACAATCAGGTTCTCCCCATTGACTTTTAAGATTATGAAATAGATTTCTATTTTGCATAATAACCAAACTAAGCTTTTTGAAAGTAATAAATATTACTTGTTTGTTTATTTATTTATTTTTACAGACTATTTTCAGTTAGGGGCATTATCTTTCCTGTGTGAATCTGCCTGGAACCTTAGCAACTGTTTTGGTAACCACACCAGCGAAACTGAAAACTCTTCATACACTTTTTTGGCGTAAGAGACTTTTTTCTTTGGTAGCAGTAGTACTAGAACAGAGAGAAGGTTTTTATTCAGCACTTCTAAACAGTTACCACTGGAAACTTTTGTAACCTTTTATTGTCACAGGGAGGTTGAGGAGGAATTACATAGACTAAAAATGTCAATGATGTCATTTCTTTTAAGAAGAAGTTTGGTCAGAAGCTGTTTTAAAGAATGTCTTTAAGTATGGACAGGGAGGTCTGTACATATGATATTTGCCAAATACAGGTTAAAGAAATTATAGATCTGGAACAGGAGAATATTGTATGCACAGGCTGAGCTTTTTGGTCATGGCAAATGAGAAACGGGTTTGGCATTTGACTGCCATGTTGCTAGCCTATTGATGAGGCTTGTGAAGAAAAAATTGTATTACTGAGTCTGTTGACACTTTCTGAGCATGAAAGAGGAAGACGCTGTTGGTGTCAGTTTGCACCTGACTATACTGCTGTGTGCAGTTTTCATTTCTGCATCCTCTCTCTGTAGAATAATCCCGGTCTCCATTAGCACTACGCTAAAGTTTAATTGACTCCAAGCCTCATCATTATATTGAGACGTATATGGTGTTTCGTAGGAACACACAAAATTCTTCACCCTGGGGAGCAGCATTCTGCGTATGACATATGGTAGTAACTAGAGTGCAGCAGAAAGAAACCGTCGCACAGACATCTCACCAAAGGGAATGGGAGTGTAACTGAGTGTAACGTGTGACGACAACGGCGGAAGCTGTGCCTTGGAAGGGGGAAGGAGAAGAGCTGGGATGAAGCTGAGTCTGGGGAAGGGGGCAGGAAATGTATTTCCCTAAGGACAGGTTTATTTGTCTTTTTTTCTCAGTACTTGAATCAGTAATTAAGTTTGTATTAATTAGCAATAAAATAATTAAGTAAAATTGCCTGAGTTGAAACCGTTTTGCCAATGACAATGTGACAAGTACTGAGCTTGAATTAGACATTGTGACAAACTTTCTAATGGCAAGGGTGTTTAAGTAATATACTAGCTGTCCTAGATTCTGTCATTGCAGGTTTGGATGTTGGCCTAATACAAATGCTAAGTAGGGATCACTCAATTCACAGGATTGATTTTTTGATCTCTGGCTTAGATGCTTAGAGATCAGTGTCTCCCTCCATTTCCCTGCTGTGCCTTGCAACTTTGTGCGATACGCTGTGATTCCCTTAATTTATAAATCTTAGAATCCTGTACCTTTCAGTCCCCTGCCTCCTTTTGCATTCTCTTAAATGTTTTTCTCCTAGGATCATTGTGGTCCCTGGTCTTGATTATAAATAGACACAATTTATTCGCCATCAGCAGACCAGTGGTAGGCCCGTTCTCCTTTATCCTGTGCCCTTCTGGTTTGTCTTCCCCCATCTTAGCTGCAACCACAGAGTTCAGTATTTGCTCACCTTTATTGACAATTATATAGATAACTCCAAAGTGAGCCTTAACTAATGAAATACTGGTAATATATCAGTATATCACTCAGTAATATAAATGATTTGATTGTTAGCCTGAGATTTAGGTTTGGGAGTATGCTAAATGATTGGGCAAATCCTTTCCAATATTGTGTATTCCTAGCAGAGGGTAATTAATGCCATCCAATTACAATTCAGAATGCCACACACTTGGGAGCTAATCGAGCAAATAATTATGCTGGAGGTGTGTACAAATTCATCTGCATTTACAAATGCTAAACTCACATTAAAGACTATGGCTTTTCAAAGATTGCATAAATACTGTCTTTTGAGATAGCAAACTGAATATTTTAAAGATTTCCTGTGAGCATATTTCATACTAAACTTTCATTTTTAGGAAGGATTGCATGGCTGTAATTCTTTGTGTCTCAGATTTCCCAGTGGTGACACACAAAATATTTTACATTCAGTTTCTTTCTTGCAGCTCCAAAGTCTTCAATGCAAATAACAAAAATATAATTTTTAAAATGCAAATATATACCAACCAGAATCCATACTGAAAATACGCAGAACTATAGTTCAAGCTTTCTATCCAGAACTCAAATCTTACAAGTGAATCTGCAAGAAGGGAGGAAATAATATTGGGTCCTCTTTGTACCTGGCTCTTCCCTATTTGAGATTGTTCACAGTTTTTGGGACCTGGGGGTGGGGTGGGAGTAACACATTATAACCATTGAGCCCCAGACTATGTTTAGTGCTGCAATCTCAGATAAGGACTGTCTGGATTCTGCAGTCAAATAGTCATTCTCTGCTGTACGAAGCCTCTGCCAGCAGCTAGATTGAGACTGGAGGTGACAGGGTGTGAGCAGTTGGTTCTGACCAGTGATGCTTATGCTACCATATCCAGTTCTGAAATGCAGCCACTTAATCCATTCCATGACATTTAACTCTTCCAACTATACTTTTGGCTGTTGGTTATTGCCGATTTATGTCACTTGCCACATAGCGTCGCTCCACAAGAAATTCAGAGCATCTAGGCAGAGAAAGGGGAGCAGAGTTGTAGGGTAGACCCCAGCCTCTGCAGGACAGTGCTATGGATCACAAAACCCAACCCCAGACCAAAGAATCTTAGCAAGGTCACGGATAAATTTTTACACTATTTTTATGCCATTTCACAAGGTTTGGCAATAGGTTGCTACTGTAAGTGTATGCAATCACAACAAAAAGCAGCTATATATCCTCTTCACTTTGATGTAGCCTGTCTTCACATGAGCCTAAAAGCACTCCAATGTTTTTGCTTTGTCATGGGTGGATGAAAAGACTATAGGTAATGGGGTTGTAGTCTGGACTTTACAGTAACTGGCTCTGGTGCAGAATATAAAACACACTGAGATGGAAAGCAGTATTTTAAAATGAATTATAAATATATCATACTTTATATAACACCTATAATTGGAAATATTCCATTTAAATTATGTAATTCAAATTGCATTTGTGTGAGACTTCTTGAAGTTCCATATCCTGATAACTAGGGTTTTATCTCATCATATTAATGATAATTTATTCTCTCAGTACTAAGACAAACAGTTAAAAAGAAAAGAATGAATTTTAAACTACATATATTTTTATAATGCTATCTGCCTTTTTCATTGTAAGTTACATGCCATTAATACTGAAAGAGCAACCACACCTCAACCAAAAATAACCCCAGCTTTCATTCTGTTCACTCATAACTGTGTTTATTTTGCATGCACATTTTCAGGTTTGTGAGTAAGGGATGATACATCCTAACTGAAAGAAGAGCTCTGGACACCGTAACTGCAAACTTTCATTGCATTTTTGAGAAGGCAAAAGTGTCTGTTGTAGTTGAATATATGCAAAAATCAGCCAGGATGGAAATCTCAACATCTCTAGAGTTCTGTTTTTTCTACCACTGGAACACACCGAATAAGTCTAAGAACAACTCGAAAGGGAAGGTTTTCATAGCAAGTCATAATAAAAAAAACCCAAACTACTCCAACTTTTTGTGTTTGCGCTGTTTGCTTTCTATGCTTGTATTACAATAGAGGTTCTTTAGTTTCATTTTATGTAGGTTTGCCCACTGTGATCTCATTAAAATGTGTGGTAGCAAAATCAGGAGATCTTACTGTTTGACAGTAACAAAACCTGAATTCTTTTATTCTTTTAATAGCACATGTTTCTGTTAAGTGAAAAACTTCATGGAATCTGGGACATGTTAGATTAAAGGTCAAATAATCTAGCATTATTACTTATCATTCAACAATTATATAATAAAAATCTCATCCATCTTAACACATATATGTAAAAAATCAGAAGTAGGCCATTTCTGTGAGAATTACAACCCTACAGTTTTCTAGTTTTGTGTCTTTGAATCTCCAGCTTAATTTACCGAGCACTGAATATACATTCCCTTGCACCATTACAGGTTATTTTAATCACATTAAGTATTTAAATAATTTTAGATTTTGTTAGAGGTGAAGGCTGTAAAGGTAGAGAATTCAGAAGGAGTGAAATTTTACCTAACATATTTGATTGCCTTTATTCCACTTCACTTTATCTTAACTACTCCTCTGTTTAGCAAAAATACTTGAATATGTGCTTCATATAATACACACTTGTTTTGTTGAAAGAAATTGGATCAACTCAGTGCCTAAAGGTGGTCTGTGCATGAAGTTTACCTATAGCTGTTACAGCTATTTATGACCTTCAAGCTGTCTAATGGCTTGATCAGAACCACAGTTTACTCCCCTTATTCAATGGCAGCTAGTGGGAAATAACTGACTTGTGTGGTGTGTGTGGGTGTGTACAAGTAAGCTGCATCATTTCCATTTTTAAGCTAAAACTGGGAAGACTTTTGGTCCTTAAAGGCTCTTAAAGTTAATCAGATATTGAGGAATGAGATGCAAAAACTCTATGTTCTTCATCTTTTGATCACTTCCTTACTCCCACCTTGTAGTTGTAATTTGCCAAAACATTTTCAGTATATGAAATTAAACCCAACGCTTTTAAGAATGGTGTGAATCAGAAGAGTTCCATTAAATCAATGAAAAAATAATAGCTTTTAATGATAAAATGTCAAGTTCTAGAAGTTGCTAGGTGTCTATTTTGTACATCTGCACTATATACTGTCTACATTACTCAATCTGTTTCTCTGTGCTAGCTGTTTTGTTGAATTTTACTTTCTTGATAGCCATAAGATAAAGGGTCAAACTGTGTAATCCTAGATCAAGAAAAATCTTCTGTGACTTTAACAGGTTATTTTATTTACGCTTTGACTGCTCTGAGTTGATCATTAATATGTAAGCACATGCTATGCTTCTGTAGAACACTTACTTGCTGATCTTCTGAACTCTCTGGTCTACCCCCCACTTGAATTGAGGTGTTACAGCTCCTGGTCATGTTATTTTTTGGTAATCATCTTTACTCAGTTTTCAGTTGTGAACCCCTTAAAAATATTACCTCTCTGACTCATGTGCCCTTTGGTTGAAATAGATGGTTACTATGGCAACAGGATTAGTATGGTAGCCATATTTTTCCATCTTTCCACTTTTTGTACTCTTATCAGCTCTGTATCACCTTTTTGGTTTTTTTGGTCGTGGTTTGTAATGTTTATTTTACTACCTGCTTCTCTAGACAGAGAAGCTTAGCAATAGTCGATTCACCCTGCAGTTTCATGGAATTCCTAACATCATCACGTGCTGCTATTTTTTCCAGTAAATTACTCTAGAGTAGTATAAATTCCAAATACTTATTTGGTGATGCTCAAATTCATGATTCAGAATCTGTGAATTTGATGATGGTTTTTATTTACAGAAAGTGCCTGAAAAGTCTGCGTTATAGGCACAGACATTTAGGCAATACCACTCATTGATGCTAAGAAAACTTCTTGGCTAAATCTTGACCGTAAACCAAATCTGGTCCGTGATTTTTTTTCTTGACATCTCAACATTAATGGAATTATGCTGGATTTTTGTGTTCTTTTGTATGTACTAAATGTTTTTGAAGCATTTTAAACCACTTGGAAAATGGCAGGGGTAACATGGAAGACCTTTAAAGGAGAAATAACAGTTTATCTACATATATAGATGGAACACAATGAAGTGTTGATGAACTTTGCTATTGTTAAACCAAAACCTTAAAAGAGGAGAAAAAGGAGAACTCCCCCCCCAAAACTCAAAGTGACACACCTACATATATACATATAGGAAGATGATACATATACAAAAAAATACAAATAATCTGTCTTTTTTTTTAAAGCATTTCAGATGTAATTACTTTATATCCTAAGGCTGGATTAAAATCCAACAAAACTACAGTTTTCTTTTTCATTTTCCTGATTACAGCACGAGGAACTTTAAAAAAATATCCACCTGAAGAAAAACTCACAGTAAAATTGTCAGAAGTTACAACACAGACTCCCGCATCCAACTCCTTTAAAAGAAGTAAAAGGAACACTTGACTGCAGGGGATGGATGATGTAGGGAGAGGAAAAGTATTGCAATATGTTCTGCACCAGCTCTACCTCGGGGGCTGCTGATCTCGGCCGAAAGGTCCAGCGGCCTAGATTGTTTTCAGGCTCATTCAGCTGATGAGAGCAGAGCCTGTGGCTCCCAGGCTGCAGTTGCATGACAGCAGATCGGCAACATAAGGCCATTTACAACCAAAGACTAAGATGAAGACTGGGAAACAATAAATAAAAAAATACAGGCAAAGTCCATTCTCAAAATCTATTTTTATCATCATTGGGATTTTGATGATTGGTCTTTAATATTTATTAAAAAATCTCATTAACTTACAATACCCTGTTTTTCAAACATAGTTTTGTCTGAAATATGCAGGTCTTGTATTGAGATTCTCAGTGTGAAAAATGGTATAAATACTCCTCATTGTAAATATGTCTGAAAAGATCTTTTTTTCAAACTTAATGTTAAAGCATCTCAAAAGAAATATTTTTACATTTTTTATTTTTATTAATTTATTATTTGCATTTAGTTGTTCCTTGTAAAAATTAACCTTGATGAGAACTCCCCAGAAGTTCTGTAGTCTGGTACCTCTCTTTCTCTTTCATCATTCTAAATTAGCAATGAGCCCACGAAGAATGAAGTATATAGTAGTTAGTGGAAAGGCAACTTGTCTCTGGCACACAATGCTGAACAGATTTCAACTGCAGATCTTAAAACAGTGCTCTGGAGTGCAGAAGAAACTAGTATTTTTTAAAAATGAAACCAATCTCAAATTTTTCCTAACTTAAAGATTACAGTGAAAAGAAATTGTGATGTGCTATCTAGCTATTAAATCTTACTAGCAAAAGTGTAGAAAAAATAACATCTGGAACTATTAAGGAACTCAGAAGAGTTTCATCAGCTTTTTTCTGACTGAGAGTTTAATAAAAGCAGTTGCTTTTGCTGAAACAATTTTGGATTTCTGTACATATTCCTTTTAGACAGCATAATGAAGAAGAATGTCTTATATTTACAGTCAGAGTCTCAAGGTTTTCAGTCAAAAGGATGGGTTTAGCAATAAACAATGTCTGTCTCCTCATTTTTCATGGCCACATGATATATCAAAGCTTTTTAGTGTCTTCTGTTTGATATGTAACATAGGAGTCCGACTGAAGCTAAGAAACAAACACTGATGATGCAGTTTGGGGATACTTGGAATATTTCTGTGAGAAATATAAAAAAGGTAATTCTAGACAAGTAATAAATCTAGTGTACCCAAATGACTGGTCTGGTTAAGAAGGTAGTCATTTGCTTATGAGACAAAAAATAAAAATAGTTACTTTCTCATTTATTTCCCCCTGCCTCTTCTTCAGTATGTTTTTGAGAATCCCACTTGCATTAGCAAACATGTTCCATACTCCTCTTTCAGCAATGGGAAATTTGATACAAAGAGAAACAGAGCAAGACCTAAACCACTGCTTGGTTTTTGAAACACTGAATGTCTCAGTACTGAAATTTTGTACACATGAGTCACAAAGAGGAATCTGAAACCCTTTGTTAGATATATGGGGGTTTGGGGAGAACATTTGTTTGTCTAAACTCTCGATTGCATCCAGCTCTGCCTGAAATTGGACAGGAAGCCCTTGAGGGAGTCATAGATGTGGAGAAATAAGTAGGTTATTTTGAATAAGTTTGTGAGCAGATCAACTGAGACACAGTATGGGAGTATGCTTAGTTTCTTTTACCAAGCACAAAGCTAACGAGGAAGATCGTGTAGCACCGTGGGTTTACAGGGTACTGATAGGGAGTGCCCTAAAACTGTACAATGCAGCTTAGTAGCTAGTAGCAAACAAACACATTTATTAATCCGAACATTTATTGTCAAACTGCGTGTAGACATTCTCAGATGACTTTGAACTTTTCAAAGCTGCAATTTCTCTATATTTTTCCACTCTTGTTCTAATAGGATAAAGAAATACAAAAAAACTCTGTACTTATCTGACCTTTCCTCACTAATTTTTGACTGATAAGAAGAGGAAGGCTCCACTGTGTTAATACATGCAGCAGGAAATGTGCTAGAATGTATGATAGTCTCTTTTTCTTTTTAGCTGTAAATCCACTCTGGTCACAAGGTCAAATATACTCCGTTCAATAATCAGACTGTCTGGGAAAGGAAATCCCCCTACTCCTGTCCTGCTTCTGAGAGGGCTGCAGTGACCTTACTGTTGATTTGAATAGTAGCTCTACTGCTCTTCAGTTGTTTTGTGTGGGCAAGGCGAAATAACCAGTGCGAAATAACCAGGTTTGTCCTTTAGCCACCATTGCCTGTTCCAACCAGTTGTCTTTGCTGACCTAGGGGGAGTAATGTGGAGGCTGACCAGTCCAGGACTCAGCTGGACTGACACAGTCACAGTATAAAGCAGACAGATACGTTGTTCTGTGCTGCCCCTTGCCAGTGGTGAACTTTATTTTCTAATTGATGAGAATCAGTCATTGGCTGCTCGGCTGTCAGTGTAGTTGTTCATAGTGTTCTGGCTATTTTTCTACTCCTCTTTGGTCAGCTTGAGTGGGAATAGCAGGAGAAAGGCAGTATTTCTCACTTAAGGAACTGAAAGCTCTTCAAAGATGGAATGATATGAAGATGGTCAGAGGGCTGGAGCACCTCTCCTGTGAAGACAGGCTGAGAGAGTTGGGGTTGTTCAGCCTGGAGAGGAGAAGGCTCCAGGGAGACCTTATTGCAGCTTTCCAGTACCTGAAGGGGCCTACAAGAAATCTGGAGAGGGACTATTTGCAAGGGCATGCAGTGACAGGACAAGGGGTAATGGCCTTAAGATGAAGGAGAGTAGATTTAGATTAGATATTAGGAAGAAATTCTTCACTATGAGAGTGGTGAGGCACTGGAACAGGTTGCCCAGAGAAGCTGTGGATGCCCCCTCCCTGGCAGTGTTCAAGGCCAGGTTGGATGGGGCTTTGGGCAACCTGGTCTAGTGGAGGGTGTCCCTGCCAATGGCAGGGGGCTTGGAACTAGACGATCTTTGAGGTCCCTTCCAGCCCAAACCATTCTATGATTCTATGACTCTATCACTCTATGATTCTATGATTCTATCAGCCTTTCCTCCTTCTTTCAGCATATGGTTCTCTCAGCCTTTCCTCCTACAGGAGGTGCTCCAGTCTCTTCATCCTCATAGTTCAGCTCTTGGCTGGATTCTCCCAGTATGTCCATATCTCTCTTGTACTGGGGGGCCCAGAACTGACCACAGCACTCTGGGTGTGGCCTCAGCAGTGCTGAGGAGAAGGGAAGGATTACGTCCCTCCACCTGCTGTCAACACTCCACCTAATGCAGCTCAGTATACCACTGGCCACCTTTGCCAAAAGGGCATAGCACTGGCTCACATTCAACTCAACTGCCCACCAGGCCCCCTGGGAGGTGTACAGGTCTTTTTCATGGCAGCTGGACTATGCACAGGTCTTCAGGACCCACAGCTTGGCTGCTGGTCAAAAAGCTTGGACTCTCCTGCCTTGGTGCTTGGAAGTGGGAGGCTGGGAGAGCGTGAGGGAAGCATCTTCTGTTGCAGAACTTACATTAAGGGAAATCAACGTGCACTCCAAGAAATTCTCCCCTTTGGATTTCCTGTGCTGTTGAGACAGTATTGGAAAACATTCCCTGTAGTGGGTTGCTCTTTGGTTTTGAAACACATCCCCCCTGAAAGGCATCTGGATGTTTACTGGACGTGATAGAGGCTAATACACGGTGGCTGCAGCACCACTGTGCAGACTGATGATGTAGGGTGCAGCAGCAGGGCTGGCCAGGCGCTCCCCTGCCTTTGGTTGGATTCACTCCTGAGAAATGCTGGGTGTGGGAGCCTGGTAGGAGGTGGCATTTGAGGGCCCCAGAGCTGCAACATGCCTCTGTGCTCAGTCGATCCCCACAGGCCCTTCTCCCAGCTGAGCGGTTATAGTCAGTGGGCCACCTGTGCAGGTTGTAGTGCCTCTGCAGGGATTTGCTCCGGACTCTGGCTTCATTCCTCTGGTGGTGGGTGGATGAGCTGACCACATACTCCTCCTAGTCGTCGTCCACTCTCACCGTGTGCAGCACCTGCTCCAAAGGCTGCCTGCAGAGAGGGCAGGCACCTCTCTCTCTGGGCCACTGCTGGAAGGAGGCAAAGCACGAGTGGTGAAGGCAGAAGACCATGTAAGCTATGTTTTCAATGTTACCCAGGCAGATGGCGCACTGGCAGTCTGCTGCCGCAGCCGATGGCCCAGCCTGGAGCAGCTAGCTTGTGCCAGCCCTTGCAGCACAGTCAGTCTCCTCCAGGGCTTCCTCAGCAGCCCATGCCATGTTCTGCCAAGAGAGATATGCAAAGTGCTAGGAGGGGAAAAGCAAAGAAAGCCCAAGAAAGCTGTGGGAAAGGGGAGGTAGAGGAGTCCCAAAGGGTCTCCTTGCAGTCTGGAAAGCAGCAACAGCAACTCTGTGGGCCAGCCAGCCCTAAGGGCTGCCCTGCACCCCTGCCTTCCTCCCTTGGCTCCCCCAGGCAGGTGGTCCCCACTGGACGGAGAGGTGCTGTGGAAACCTCCTGCCCAGGTGCCATGGGAAGGCAGGCTTAGGCAAAGGGCCCTGGCAGGGAGGCGCATGTGGCTCTGGGTGGGAGAGGCTCCAGCCGGGGCTTGGCAGGAGCTGGCACAGGGCACAGAGACATGGGGTTGGGCTGGGATGTGCATCTATCTGCGCCCCTTTGGAGGCTGGGTCCCGGGTGGAAGGAAGGACAGCAGGAGGGGAAACCTCAATCTCTTCTGCACCTCCCCAGTGATCAAGCTGTGTTAGGCACAACAGCCTGATGATGGCCTGTTTGGAGGCCCTGGGTGAAGAGCTGGTGTGACCAAGCCCGCTGATCCCTTGTGCTCTCCCCCAGACACAATCTGGGTTAGCACAGGGTACCTGAAGGACATGGTCAGGGAAGGTGAAGGAACTTGCCAGGAGTCTTCAGCACTGCCAACATCCCTGGCACCCTCCTTGTCCCACAGCCCAGGGACAGCAGCTGTGTAGGACCTGCAGCACCCTGGAGCCAGGCACAAGGGAGAGGAGCGCTGGAAGATCTGCCTTTGCTAGGTGCCCAGAGCTGCTGCTCTCCACCACACCAAAGCTTGAAGACCTTTTCCTCCTTCTGATTATTTCCTTCAGGAGTCTGAACTGGCTGGCAGTGAAGCTACATACCTGCTCTCCCAAGCTGTTGCAACAGTGGCCTGAGGAAAATAGCAATGAATGTTTTGGGAGAGTGCTCTTAGACAAGCCTGGGATGTGGTCAGCGTGGGCCTTCAGAGGCTTCAATCCTTTGAGAATGCCTTGATTTCACTTCCTAAAATAATTGAATTTGGACAGTCTTGTAAGGTAAGGTGGAAGAGAGAAAATCTCTGGTCAAGATCACATTACAACCTGTCCAACAAGAATATCTGGAACTTTTGTCTGTGGTTTGTTTTGGTTGTTGTTTGTTCCTTTGTTTTAATTGTGTAGAGTGGCATCAACATCTTGAGGAATTTCATATATGCTGCTCCAAATGCTTCTTTCAGAGTTTAAGAAGTTATTTGTTTTTAATGGAATCCATTCAAGCCTTGATGAAACCTTCCTGTGGTTTACAATAGAGGTACTTTCATTGCAGTGCAGTTACAGCACAATTGCTCTGCAAGTTTCCTTTCAATACCTAACTAGGACTAATTAACATTACTGGGTAATTCACTACATAACTGTATTATACATTGTCTTTTCTCATTGTAATACTCTTACCAAGTGCATTAGTGTTACAAATTAACTCTGTTGTAATTACATCATAATTAGGCACACAGTAATACAACCAGGGAATTAGCTGTAACTGGTAGTAACAAAAACTGTTACTACTCTACAATTGCACTTATAATTACCAAATAACTGTGCTGTAGCTATGTAATTTGAAAGGATGCCAAAACCAGGAATCTTTCCACCTCTGTCTGAAAGAGATTTTGTACACACACACACATATCTAATATAAAATATATTCATTTTCAAATTGTTAACATGATAGAAATAGGCCCAATTTTTTCCTCACTGTAAATACATCTGCAATATATCCCTTCTCACCCAAGGACAACTCCCTTATATATCTACTATTACCATGCAAAACTCCATAATTTCTATTTTCATTGCAAATGTTGGAATACTGTAACTGTTTATGTATTCTCCAGTACTGTAACAGTTGTGCTTTGAAGGACACCACTATTTTCAGATACTTGATCTGTTTAAACTTTGGCCTGAGTTTTTTTAGTGGCATTTCCAATCCAGATTAATTTGTTTCCTCTGTAGATATCATATAAGTCCTGGTGCTGTGAATGAGGAGATATGCCAAAACTACCATTTGCCAAAACTAGTCTAAGAACTGCAAGCCATTTATATGATTCTGTGTGGTGCCATATCCCAGCTAATTGGACTTGCTAACAGGTAGCATTCAGTATACCCTTGGTATGGCTACACTATTTTTGGGACATTTGTTTAAATATTCTCTATACAAAAGTCACATTGGACTCTAGAAATGTGCTACTTTGCCTGGAGCTGATCTGATGAATCCATGTAGCTATCTAGATGAGCCCCAAACTCCTGCCACACTCTGACTGGTTTCATAGTGGAAGGAACAGTAGGATTAACTATAAATCCATGAGGTCCAGTTGCTAGATGTAATCTCAAGGATGTTAGTTCTGTTCCTGGATTTGCTGATGATCCTCAGTAGATTCTTGATTTAACATCTTTTCTAAAGCATTTTGAAACCCATTAGTGAATGGTGCTCATCAATACTTGGATTTTATTTCAGAAATCTTGGAAGTTATACATGAAAGGAGAACCACGCCACTTTCTGACTCTTTCCCAGATGTGTCCCCATCACAATAACATGGAAGAACAGAAAGCCAGGTTTGGTCTCTGGAGCAGAAGAAAGTACACAGAGATCAAGGAAGAATCAGGTCAAGCACCCTTACAGATTAAGTCCCATGACTTTCATATACCAGGAAGCCCATTATTTCACTGGGGATGACAGTATGATGCTATAAACTGATTACAAGAGTAGTGTCTTGTTCTGCTTCCTCTGATGTCTGAGATACTCTGATAATCAGAGTGGTATTAAAGAGGGCGCTGTCCTAGAAATGAATGAATGGGAAACTCAACTCCATGGGCTTTTTTACTAGCAGTTAGGTGGAGTTTGTGGGTTAGAGGTTAATTTGATTCAGAAAGGAATATTTCTTTTACTGATTGGAAAATTCTTTTCAGTCCTCACACATCTGTGTGAAATTTGAATCACTAACTAAATATTTGGCAAATCTAGTACAGGCACAAACCACTTTGCTGTAAAAGAGTGACACAATATTTTAATAACATTTTTTGCAAATTTAGACATTGCTTCTAGTTAGCTAGTTAGCTTAACTTTTAAATATAGCAGCAGTTCCTTTTACTAGCTGATATTTCTGTTTTTACTAATATATGCATTTTTTTAACCAACACTGAATGTTTAAACAGACATGTTTTACGTAGATAAAATTTTTTTGTGTTCTGGTAAGATGGCATGAAGGCACACAGAATGTTTCACTGATAGACTCATATTTACCTATTTTCAGTTGTACTTTAATATCTTGACTGATATTTGCCTTTTATTTCTGCAAAATCAAATTTGCATCTTCCATATATTAACAGTTTGTATTACATTTCTGCTGTGAAGTACCTGAAAACATCTCTATTATTCTATTAAAAATATAGTCCCTGAACATGCAGCTGTAGTCCAGGATAGGAGTTTAGAGCTTTCTTCTTTTCAAACTAAACAGTAAGGATCCCAGGCAAAATTTGCCCTGAAACACAGAACTGAGGCAAGGTCTTCTGACTTTACTCAGAATTCAGGACCTCTTTGGACAGAATGTAAAGTTAACAATCCTCCACTGCTAGTATGAAATCTATTGTTATTGAGCATGGAAACTGTCCAAAGATATTCTCACATAGTTCTGAGCCATAAAGTTCACTAGTTGCAAGGGCAGCCTAGCCCATCATAGGGATGGGTTATACGTGCTCAGAATAAAGTGTGCTCATATTTTAAAGATAAAATATGAAAAATGATCATCCTCTAAAGTTCTCTGAAAATACTGTCAGCTACTTAAATGTACTTCATAGTTAATAAAGTATTTAGTTTCTAAGCATTATTTGCCCAGAACACTGCATAGTGTGCATAATTTTTTTCTTTTCTCTATTTTTCTGCCGAACTCCAACTGAAACTATACCTTTAGCATTTTAGTAAGCCAACATAATTTCTGTGGCGAGAGCTGTCATATAAAGTAAATTCACAGAGGAAACTCAACTCATGTAGGCTACATGCTACTCAGCATTTAGTAGTAAAATGCAGGTGGCTTGGGATTTTCTAAAACAGTTAATTCTGAACCCTGCTAGGCAAACACTACGAAAAATATGTTTATTTTATGATACAGCTCAGAACATAGCAAATAATTCTTCTGTTGCCATAGGATGGATACTGAAATGGGAATGTGCTGATAACACACGGTTGGAAGATGTTGAATTATATGGATAGAAATGGATGATCCTGATGACATGGCTATGGTTTTATAATAAGGAGTAACAGCAAGAATTTCTGTACAAACTGGGGTGCTTATTGAAGAAATGTTATAGAGAAAGATGAGGGCTTATTTAATGTTACAAGATAAGTCTAGGTCACCAGTGTGATGTGACATGGGAAAAAAGAGAAATGTGAAAGAGGCAAGTGCAGAAAAGAAGGACAAATGAAAAATCTTTACGGCTGAAATTGGGAAAATAGTAATTCTTTTGTAAAAGTTGCTGCTAGATTCATCTAGAATGCTGTGGACAATTCTGTTCGTCCATGTTCAAGAATAATGTACTCAAACTACAAATGCAAACAATGGGTATGAGGATTTGGGAAACAGAGACTCCATTCAACATGAAGATGCTACGTGAGTTCAGCAAAATGAAAGCTGAAAGGAAATGTTTATCTTTTAAAGGTGCATGAAGGCAGGTAAAGATTACTGAAGTAGAAGGAACATTTAAACTAAATGTCAATGTTACTGCAAGAAGTGGGTGAAAACTGGCCACGATTAAAACTCACATTTGGAATTTGATAAAAATTTATAACTCAGAGTTCTGTTTTGAAATAGCCTTTCTGTATTGGGAGAAGGCAGCTGAATTAGACTTAGTACTCTTGTACCTGATGCATTTATGGATGGAACTGTAGTGAGGTGACCTCTGTAACATCAGTGAACAAGACCGAGGGGCTTGGGAAATTGTTCCAGGTCTAAGTCCTGCCTGCACAAGCAGTGTCAGCTAAAGCTTAGCTTGGACTCTCCTGTTTGTCCTGACATACGTGGTCAGACACCAAAACACGGCTTGTTCATTTGCTGGATTTTGATGCTTTGACAAATATGCTGTCTAGTAGCTCAGCATCTCATAGAAATTTCTGTTTGGTATTTGATTGTGAGGGCAACTGCTGCAAAATCTGCAATACTGCTATTGCCAAATGTATATTAATATAATTTTGATAGATTTCCCAAGGTTAACCAGAAATGGTTTTGAGGTTTGGGGTCGATGATGCGGTGACTCATATTAATGACAAATGGCAGTAATACATTTCTTGCAAGCAATTTTCAGGCCAGACACAGTGCACAAAAGCCTAGCAGAAGATCAGACAGCAAGTGATGAGTTTACGTTACAAACTTCAAATTAAGCTTAATGGTTCAGACATAGGTTGGGGAATAATAATGGAAGATAAGTACAGCCTTGCATTGTGGGGAGTTTCTGCCTTTTAGAGAAACGTAAAGTAGATGAAGACATGGATAAACAGGAAAATCCCGACTGAGATAAAATAATAATAAAAAAAAAGTACACAGAAAGTGCAAGCAGGGATGGGCTTCCTGGGACGGATATAAAGACATTGCTCCGGTGTATTGGAATGGAGTTGAGAAAGTCAAAGCTCAGCTAGCGTTGAAATCAGTGATGGATGTGAAGGGCAACAAGACGGAGTACTGTAAGAACACAGAGTGTGGAGAAGACTGAGGCACCCAATGCTTTTTTTGCTTGCTGGTAAGGCCTGCCAGTTCTCTGGTCTGACACAGAACCTGTGGGAACCCAGCATTGCACCTGGTGGAGGAAGAAAGACTTAGGGAATAAGCCATTACTGGGTGTAGCTGGCCAGGTTTTGGTAGCAGCGGGGCTGCAGGCCGGTCTGTGTGAGCAGCGGCTGGGGCTGCCCGGTGCCGGACACAGCTGGTTCCAGCTGGCTCCAACCCACCCACCGCAGGGCATGGCTGGGCCCCGCAGCCACCATGGTGGCACCTCACAGAAAGCCTGGGTAAGAAAGGGCAGAAAATGCCAGAGAGAGGGAAGAGGGAAAAAAAAGAGAAGCAGCGCAGGGAACACCAAGGTGAGAGAGCATGGAATGCTCCATGGTTACAGAGCAGATATACACTGTAGGCTGTGGAAAACCCATGCTAGAGGAGACAGATATTCCTGAAGAAACTGCAGCTCCTGTGGAGATCCTGCACTGGTACAGGGGAAAAGTGTAAGTTGAAAGGAGCAGCAGAAACAGATTGGTACTGATTGTAACCAGTGCCCCGCAACCCCCGCCCGGCTTCTCCTTGCCTTGCTGAAGGGACTGAGTGTAACCTGTGGTGATAACAAGGGGAGAGGAGAGGACTCTTGAGTGAAGGAATGGAGTAGAGCCTGGGATAAGGCAGAGGAAAGGTGTTTTCCCTAGGTGTGTAAATATTTTACATAAGTCTGTGTAAAAGCCAGGTTTCCTTTAGAAGGCTGCAGGACAGGCCCTAACATGTTTGCGATGGAGAAACATCACAACGACATGCTGACGACACCAAGCTGTATGCTGTGGTTGACACGCTGGAGAGAAGGGATGCCATCCAGAGGGACCTTGACAGGCTGGAGAGGTGGGCCCGTGGGAACCACATGAAGTTCATCTAGGCAAGGTGCAAGGTCATGCACATGGATCAGGGCAATCCCAAGCACAACTACAGGATAGGCAGGGAATGGATTGAAAGCAGCCCTGAGGAGAAGGACTTGGGATGTTGGTGGATGAAAAGCTCAGCATGACCCACAATGTGTGCTTGCAGCCCAGAAAGCCAACCGTGTCGTGGGCTGCATCAAAAGAAGTGTGACCAGCAGGTCGAGGAAGGTGATCCTGCCCCTCTACTCCGCCCTCATGAGACCCCCACCTGGAGTACTGTGTCCAGCTTTGGGGCCCCCAACATAAGAAGGACATGGCCCTTTGGGAGTGAGTCCAGAGGAGGGCCGTGAAGATGATCAGAGGGCTGGAGCAGCTCTCCTATGAGGACAGACTGAGAGAGTTGGGGTTGTTCAGCCTGGGGAAGAGAAGGCTCTGGTGAGACGTTGTTGCAGCCTTCCAGTACCTAAAGAGGGCCTACAAGAAATCTGGAGAGGGCATGCAGTGACAGGACAAGGGGTAATGGCTTTAAATTAAAAGATGGTAGATTTAGATTAGATATGAGGAAAAAAATCTTCACTGTGAGGGTGGTAAGGCACTGGAACAGGTTGCCCAGAGAGGTTGTGGATGCCCCCTCCCTGGAAGTGTTCAAGGCCAGGTTGGATGGGGCTTTGGGCAGCCGGGTCTAGTGGAGGGTCTGGCAGGGGGGTTGGAACTAGATGATCTTTAAGGTCCCTTCCAACTCATACCATTTTGTGATTCTGTGATTCTATGTCATGGACCCCACTGTGACATGGTCACCACTGACCTGCAGCCCACTGTGACATGGCCACCGTATTTTCCATTTTATCTCTGGTGACCTCCTGGGGCAGGTCCATAGCTGTGGGTAATATTACAGTGGGTTCATGCCCCCTCCATCGTACCCCATTTGCTGAGGGTGCACTTGATCCCACTGTCCGTGTTGCTGACAAAGATGTTAAACAGTGCTGGTCCCAGTACCGACCCCTGAGGAGCACCACTCATCACTGGTCTCCACATGGACACTGAGCTATTGACCACAACTCTTTGAGTGCGACCATCCAGCCAATTCCTTATCCACTGAGTGGTCCGTCTGTCAAATCCATGTCTCTCCAATTTAGAGACAAGGATGTCATGCAGGACAGTGTCAAATGCCTTGCACAAGTCCAGGTAGATGATGTCAGTCACTTGTCCCTTATCCATCAATGCTGTAACCCCATCATAGAATGCCACCGAGTGTGTCAGGCATGATTTGCCCTTAGTGAAGCCATGTGAAACCAATCACCTCCTTATTTTCCATGTGCCTGAGCATAGTCTCCAGGAATAAAAAGGGCTGCGGAGGATGAGAAGCAGCACTTTTGAGCTGGTGAGGGCAGGGAAGGGAGGAGAGGGCAGGGCAGGACAGGACAGAAGAGGGCAGAGGGTATCACTGCCTCTTGGGAGGCTGTGCCCAAATGCTGCTCCAGCCCTGCTGAGCTCAAGGGCCATCAGTCCCCGCTGCCTCTGGCCCTGACCCTCTCCTGGGTGTGAAGGAGACATGGGGACTGGCAGCATTTGCTGGTGACTGGCAGAGCACTGGGCAGGGAATGTGAAGCTTCCCCAGGACTGACAAGGGAGAAGCAGGTCTCCATGCCTCAGGGTCTGGGTCTGTGCTGGCAACTCATCTTCTCCTGCTTCTCCCTCAGAGCTGGCAGAGATGAGTCTGGAGAATTCCCAGTGCTGTGCTGGCTCGCCATTGACCCAGGCTTTTTCAGCCATGAAGTAGAACGCCGGCAACGTCAGTGAGGAGGGTGAGAGTGAAGTGATCCCACAGCTCCAGAGGTCAGGTGAAGGGGCTGTCAGGGTGTCTCTGTGCGGCTGTGTGGAAGGGGAAGCAGGAGCCACCCAACTGCCTGGTGCAGAACCTGTCCTCAGGAAGCGGCCTGGGGTGAGGAGAGGGGAGGTGCTGCCCAGGGCTGCCTGGGAGTAAGAGGGTCCAAGGTGAAGGGGTGAAGTGGGGCAGAAGAGGAGAGGGGAGGAGTGGGACCACAGAGGCTGTGGAAGGAGCCTGCCTTTAGGTTAGTGTTGGCTGTCTTCGGCAGTGGGGCAGGAATCAGCACACAGAGGGGATTTCAGCAGAAGCAGGATGTGCTGTGGAGCAGGTGGGGACTGGCTGTCAAAACATTGCCCCAAGCCATGAGGGGAGGCTAGAGACCTCTAAAGGTAAATCTGCACAGCAGAAAGCTGCAGTGTTAGAAACACACAATCTTCCCCAGGTATCTTGTGCTTCCTGTCTTGCATGCCTTGCTGCCAGTGTGAAATGCGTTGTATGATGGTGTGATGGCAATGTTTCTGGAGTAGAGCATCATCAGCACCAGCTGGGGAGTGTCTCTGTGGTCCACTGAATAGTGCGGCTCTCCCCATGCTCAGAGCAGCTCAACATTGACTTTGTCCCAGGAAAAAATGCTCTTGTCTTGAAACATATGAGTATTCTTTTTGAATTCAGTGGGACTCAGCCTATTCCAGCAAACCATATGATCATACACATGGAGCTGAAGAATGCAGCATCCTACACATCCTATGGTGTTTTCAAGATGTTCAGTACTTGAAGAGAGAGCTTTTTTTTTAAATTATCAGACTTGTGAACAATCTGGTGTTTTGGAGGTAGAACTGGATGAGACACACAATAAAGATGTTCGTTTTTTTAGGTCTGCTAGTATGTTTTTACTTCTTTTCCCACTCTACAAGGATTTTTTTCAATCTTAGTGTGGTTCTAAGTCACAGCTTTGCTGATGCCATGGTTTCACCCAGTTTGATATGGGCAGAAATTGAGTAAATCTTAGTGAGAGACTTACGGGTTTTGAACTAGATTGAATAAGAAAAGGTTTTTTTAAAACAGAGCAACTAAGCTGTCTGCACAGTATCTGTAGTTTTAGCCGTCCTGGCAAAATTATATATTCACATTTGTTAGTTCCACTTTTTGTCACCTTGACACATGTCAAATAGCTTTACTGGAAAATAGCTTTTTGCAGTATTGAAAATTTTAATGGATGTGTTAATGGAGAAAATTTCCCTTTTTTGGCTTTATTTAAAAAGTTGTATTTTATATCAGTGGGCAAAATGAAAGTGCTATTCTTTCTATCCCTTTTCAGTCCTCTACTGCTGATTATTCTGCACATTGCTGTGGTTTTTTTGCCTCTGTTGGAGAGAGAATAATTTAGAAAAAGAAAAGTAGGCTTCCTCCAAACAAAGAAGACACTTGGTTTTGGAAAAAAAAAATGTTAGGGAAAAGAAATTTAAAAAAGCTTCTTAAAAGTTTGAGCTAAATGATTTTGAAAAACCCCCACACCTTGGAAACCATGTATCTTTTACTATATCTTTCTTATAAATAAATGACCTACTTCTGACCAGTGCTGACCTGCCTACCTCCTACTGAACTACTGAACTTCAGTGTGAGTTAGGGGAATTCAGTGTTCTGTGTACAATTGCACATCAGCAAACTGCACTTTTCTCTTCTTGAATATAAACAAAATCTTTTTTTTTTTTTACAACTGAATAAACAAACAAAAAGGCTATGGCCATTCTGGTCTGACTGTTGGCAGGTGGGTTTTTTACCCCTCTGGAGCACAAAATGATATATAACAATCTTTTGTTTCGACACAACAGCTAAGGTAGTGTTATTGTTTCCATTGCAACATTTCCCATCCCTGGAAGTGTTTAAAACCAGGCTGGATGAGGCTTTGGGCAACATGGTCTAGTGGAGGGTGTCCCTGCCTGCAGCAGGGGGGTTGGAACTAGATGGTCTTTAAGGTCCCTTCCAACCCAAACCATTCTATGATTCTATGATTCTATGATTTTCCTAAAGATTAGGTCTTATTTATGGTCTTTTCTGAGCTATAACATTTTGAGCTATAACTGTAGCATAATCATTCTGAGTTTTATCGTCTTAGAAATACTTGGGAAGTCAGATCGACTATTCTCTGGTTTCTTTGTCAGGTTTCTGAATTAGTGTCTCTATTACAGCTGTAGTTAAGTGGCAATAATTAAGCTTTCTTTTATATACAAAGCTAGTTACTGTTTAAGTGGGTGCTAGTTAAAAAGAGAGTGAACAACCCTCCCAACAACCTCCTCTCAGAACAAAACCTCTCTTTCTCACCTTAGTAAAATTCTTTTATCTTCACAAATGCTCAGCTTGCATTATCCTAAAGTCAGTTTTTATTAGAGTTATCTTGGATGTTTATGTATTTTAACCCTTAGATTATCAGCTTTCACCTTTTCTCTAATACATGCTTATAAGTTTTTAAATTTATACGATTTGTTTCTTGATTTGAAAAAAAGTTGCATTGCTGTATGATTATTTCCTTGTGAAACAAATATTGGGAATTTATGGAGAACTGTGGATTTATATTAGAAGGTTATTGAATATGTCCTCCAGCCAACTTAGTATCCGCCTAAGTGGAAATCTCTCTGCACTCTGGAGTGTAGAAAAGGCCTACTAGCTCAAACTGCAATTGCAACTGATATATGGCCAGCAGTTATTGAGGATAACAGCAGAAACCCCAATTAATTCTTTGTGAGAGCATGCATATGCTTATTAGTTCCTTTGATGTCATTGCTGTAATTCTGTAGTCATCATGGAATTCTTATGTTTAGTCAGGTTCTACATTTCTAAAGCAAAGCATAAGGCAAGCAAAAGATTAAAAAAATAAACAAAAAAAAAAAAAAAAGAAAGAAGACTTAATCAAAAGGGAAATTCCTCCTCCCCCATCCCAAAGCCTGAGTGTCTTTTTCCTTTGAAGGTCACATTTAAAATAGCTCACTGGGATATTATTAAAAAATGCAGCAACTGCATCAGATTTTATTTCAAATATAATTTTTGAGTGTGTTTGCATTGCATTTGATCTCCCTTTCTTTGTTACTTTGCTCTCCTTTTAATGAAAAGAAAAAAGAAAATTAGGAAATCGCTGATGAAGGAAAGACATGCAGTGTTTTATAGACACTGCACAAAGCTGTAGTGTAAATGAAAGCAGCAGATGATTTTTCTATAGTTAAAGGTTTAAGTAATTTCTTTTCCAGTTCATTATCTGATTTTTCAATGTTAATCAGTCTTAAAAATTGGATCAAGTTGCTGGTCTGTAGGCAAGTTCTTTTAGTCAAAACAATCAACATACTATATTTTTCACTTTATTATCTTTGTTGTAGAATGGTAAAAAAAATTCAGAGCTTAGACATGACTATGGATTCCTTTTCTGGCATTTTGGGAGCTTTTTGATTCTGATTTCCCCCTCTGTTTTTATCTCTCCCTCTCCCTTCTACCCTTGGTATTCTAGATTTTAATCAAATCCTTAATGTTACTTTAATGCAATTTGTATTTAATAGATTTAGGCTTCAGTTAAATACCTCTCAGTTATCAGAACTCAGTGATTTGGAGAAGTGCTGTAGTAAAGCTTTTGATACTGAAGGCTTAGAGAAAGCTCCAGGGCTCAACAGCTCTGAAATGGTGCTGCTCAGTGTGGAAAATGGCAGCTTGCTTTCCATTAGCAGAAAAATGCCTCCCCAATTTGAATAATTATATGCGCTTTGTCTTAAAGCAATTCTGTTTCATGTAAGATAATACTTGGAAAAGGTCAGATCATTACTCTGACTCAATTGCTTATTTGAATGAGATACTTCCAAAAGGCATTAGGAAGAAAGTTGTGTCTGGGGAGGGAAAATAGGGACTGAGAGACAATTTGTTCCTTTCTCAGATCTGCTTTGCATCCTCCTCCTTCTCATATTAATAGCAATTGGTTTCATCTGTGGTCAGCTACTGCATTTTTTTATAGACAAGTGGACTGCTCCAACGTTTGTGAAACAAAATGATGGATCACTGACTTAGAAAGCTTGGGGACCAGCTCATGATAAGAGTTTGTGGTATGTCTTTGGATAATACATTTTTGTCAGAAATGCAATCTCCACGCTTTCTGAGGTTGTCACATACTCTGTATTGATGCCAATGCACCTTGCAGTAAAGGTGAAGAAGCAATGATCAGTTATTCTGCATTTACCACCAGTAGCAAACATCTGGACATGACAGTTCACCCTGACTTTGCAGTACTTTGTAACTGTGCTCCTGCCCAGAGTCCCAATCAGATGCGGTGGTGTGGGAGTCCTGAGTCAGCAATAAAGGTGCCCAAAGGGTTTGTTGACAACAACAAAAAAAAGGGAAACAAAAGAAGCAGCGAGAGGGAATATAAGAGTTAAATTGATTGTAAAGTAGAAGGTGCAGTGAAGAAAGATTCTACCTGATAATTATCACACATTCAGCTCTTGGTTGGCAGTGCTGCCAGAAGAGTAAGGTTGCCAGAGCATTTTTATTACAACTCCTTATTTTCTGCTGCCTAACTTTGCCTGCCGATGTGGACATTTTTCCACATTGGGCATACACTTAGGCTGAGTATTTTGGGACAATTTCAGCAAAAATGGCTCAACCATTTCAGAGGAATGAAATTAGGGGAAAAACACATTGCTTGCCAACATTTTTACAGTCCTTTAATTGCAAAGTTCTATTGCAGACCTATGGGCTAAATCAGAGATGCAACATTTGGGATGTAGGTTGGTTTTATGACAAAGATGTGCCATTTTCTACTTTTTCAAAAACAGCTGTCCCAGTTTGGAGAAATTACATGGCTTTGGAAAAATATTAGTTTGCCCATGTTCTGTAGAGCCTAGTGTACACATGGCATGTAAATGCATTAGAATTCATATGCAGAGATCTTTATATCAAGCATAGTGGATCTGAACATTTCCTAGAGGGTTTCTTTTCCTTATTTCCAAAGCTGCAGTGTGACCGAACACAGAAATACAAAGCAAGGAGATGTCATCTTTCTTTTTTCTTTTTCTTTTTTTTTTTTTCCCCCTCTTCTTTTTTTCTCCTTCCATTCATAGGAATACAGAAGATGTAGCCCTGGTATAAATATAGGGACAATTGTTGTTTTAAGTTATAACAAGAGTCTGCAATATATAGGAGGGAAGAGCAAGAGCCAGTTTGTGCAGGCTTTGTTTGGAAAAATGTGGGAATTGGTTAAAGAAACTGAGGATGAGATAAGTTTGCTGTGCTGTGAGTGTGGAAGGCTGGAGGATCCTGTGATGGTACAGAAAAGCTCAGTGTGAGTTAAAATTTGAGGGCAGCAGAAGGAGGAGGAAGAGTTTGGGGAGAAGCTAATAATTGGAGTCAATTTTTTAAGAAAGACTAGTATTCAGATCTCAAAATAGACTGAGAAAGAGTGATGACATAAAGGATAAAATAAGGGATTGGATAAGTAGAGAGAGAAGACAGGTGAATTCAAGTACAGACAATTGGGGAACGGGGAGCAAGTGCAGTAGGTGCTGTATGCATGGCAACATGGTTACTTCACAGATTAGAAAGGTGAGGGGAGAAAAAGAAGTTAGGGAAGACAACAAGGTGTGTGTACGCGAGCCCTATAGACAGCTTTGCTGATCTTGGTGGTGGGACTGTGAAGAGCGGTACTATTATTTGTTGACTGTGGGAGAGATTTTCCCTCTCTGCTGCCATGTAATTTCTCCCCACCCTTGCAGCAGCTAGCTTGGATTTTTGAAGTGCGTGTGTGGGCAAAATAGCTTGTCTATACTGACAGGGTGCTGTCACTGTTGTGTCATGCTGAGTAATGTCCTGGGCCAGTCTGATGAGAATGATAAATGTTGTTTCCTAATTCTATGCACTGATAAAATCTTATATTGGTATTTCCCCAATGTGGAAAAGAGGTAACACAGCCACTGATTTATTGAGGCGTTATTAAATTTACAAATGTATTATCCGTGGAGCTGGTTTCCACAATTCTGTGAAAAATACAGTGGCATTTCTTTCTTCCCCAGAGTTAGATTTAGGTTTTTATTACATACATTCATGGGACTCAGCAAATGAGAGCCAGTCTAGGAAGCCAGCTATATCTGCCTGTGCTTCTTCGTTTTTGATGAAACAGATGTAATGACTGTTTACCTAAACTATAGTTAAAACTGAAAATGCACTTAGAATAGCCTGAGCTTTTATTTTAAATGTGCCGTCTTGTTTTCTGGAAAAGAAAGAAAACCTGCTGAAGGTATTTAAAGGGTTAGTCAAACTCATCAATCTTTACATATGCAGCACTGTCTTTGAAGAAGTTTGCTTAAGTTATTCTCAATAGCAGAGTGATATAACTACTCTACTGACTAGCTATTATCTCCAATTTTGAAAGAAGCAGCTTGATTTCATACAATTGTAATTTAAATCCAGGTGAGAAATTCCTCCTATTGCTCTTTTTTCCTGTTTGAAACTTATTCCCAAATTGCAACATTTTTACATAATTAAAAAAAAATCTACTTGTGAAGACTTTTCTTTTACACTCTATGTGCCCTTTAAGAATATTTATGGGGCTATTCCCCCTTAGGTGGGCATGTAACACCCATTAACTTTAATGAGGTTTTAGGTGCATGTATGAAGGAATGAATATAGAGTTACTATGTTTGGAGGAAAGAGGACCAGTCCCTTATTCAGCTGAGATTTCATTAGAATTTCATATGCCAGTTTTTTAAGAGGAAGGTGGTGCTCACGGGGCCTGCGTTTCATAAAGTGCCTCGGGCAAAATAAGTACTTAATCTGGCTGGTGCTATTTCTTATTGTTGATGGTGATGTTCAAAATTGAAGTTGTGCTCTTTCTACCGGTGCATTGAATATGTCTCTTTTACTTTCTGGTAACCGGGGGAAAAAACTATTTCATTCTTGGCTTTTTTGTCTGCTAAAGTCATTATAAAATGTAAATGAATACATTGTAAGCCAAATCTGAATTACAAATATTCTGTCTGGAGTTTTGTGTGAATACTATGCAAATTTTGTTCATCTTTAACAGCTATGAGCATGGATGGGATTTTGTAATAAGGCATCTGCCAAGGTCTCCTGGTTTTCTTAAACTGAAAAGCTTCCACAGTTCAAATTTGGAAAAGTTGTATATATACCCATATATATGTATATATATTTGTGGACATATGTATATGTACTGTATACACATATATGTGCATGGCAATACTTCAGGATGGCTCTTCTTTTATTCCAAAATCATCCAAGTTTGAGCACTAAACTTAGACATTTGTGCAGGCGAATTTTTTTCAATACACTACATTATCAGAGAATTGTAGGGCACCCAAATGTAGAATTCCCAAGAGTCTAGCTGAACCCCTGTTGTGAGGTTTTTCTAGTAATTCTCAATTTAGTACAGAGTAGTTCATTAGTTTTGTATGTGTATGCATAGACCCTCCTTTTGGGGAGGACACTTTACATCTATAGGTGACAAATTCTATGATTCCTAAATTGTGACTGTAATAACTATGAAAAGCCCAAGAGTGAGTTTGGTCTGCTCTCCAACAGCATGGAGAGAGGGTAGCAGAAATATAGATCTTCTTCCCACAGTAGTATATGAGGCTACTTTACTTCCTAACAGCTAATCATGTTCTGCGCCAAAGGTTTAAAGCCAAATGGTGAATGTGTTTTGTTAATCACCTTCTTTCACTTTGTTACTGTTCAGCTTGGTCCTGAACAGAAAAAAGAATCAGTCAAAGCTCGTAGCTCTCAATACTGAAGGGTGATTTAGTTTCAGCACAATAGTATCTTGGAAAGGGCATGAGGAAACAGATCTGTCAGTCGTCATCTTGTACTCAGTGAAGCTTGGTGATTCACAGTCTTCTTAAGATGGTCATGTGACAACTGTGCAATTACAAACTTTTAGTTATTTGATTACCTCAGCACTGGGCAGCTAGAACAGCTACCTTGGCAGTTTTGCTCATGAAGGTTGTGGTGGTGGGAGTTGTTTGTTTGTTTGTTTTTTCATTTGTTTTTTAAAATCTACTTTGTATCTTGAGTATAGTCATTGATGTTTATATGTTCTCCTAATTACAGACTGCTTTAGTAGTTAATACAATCCTCTAGAGTAACTTCTACTGCCTTCAGGGCTGCTTACAGCAGCTTAGCTCTTGGTGTAACCACTGCAGTCCTGCCTAAGGTGAGTATCATCAGACAGCTCACAGGTACATAAAATCTGCTTCAGGTACCTTTTTCTACTTAAATCTGCTCTAACCTTCTAATCGTTATTACTAAAGAAATTCTGAAGTAGACTCTATAGGTGGAAGAATTCCTCCTAGATCCTTCACCAATGAAGTTACAGTCTAATTTCAAGTTTACAGTCAAATTAACTTTCATTGAATGTAGGATTTCTATGTTTTTTGACAAGGACAGCTGAGTTTTTCAGGTGTTGCATAATTTAAGAGTTATTTTTCATCTTAACACAGGGCAAAACATAAACATTGATTTAGCAACAATTTCAAGACTGTGTAGGTCATATTATGTGTGTTTTGTTTTGCTTTCCCCTGTGGATTTCATGTGATTACAGAAGTGACGGAAAAAACAGATTTATAATATCTGCCATTCTGCCTTCTGGCATAATCATGTTTATATTTTTACAAAAGGAAATTTTAATGAAAAATCTGAAAACCAGGAAAAAAAGTCCTTAAAACCTATACTTTGAGAAGTAATACTGCCTTTCAGAGACTTCTGAAAATTAAGTAAAATCTCACACTTTCATGATGCAGAGGTGCAGATAAATCATCAAAACAGGAACTGTTCAACACAAAGTGGTTAAATAAGTAGAAATTTTTGTTTCAAAATTAAACAATAAGGCCATGAATTCTTCCAGTCTTTAAGTTACTGTTCTTATTATTTTGCTTAGAAATCATTGTAACAGATGACTTTGGTGTTTGATTGAAGTGCTCTATTGTTCAGCTCCAACACATTCTGACATCTTTTGCAGATCAATTAAAGTGCACCAGCGTGGAAGACATAAAAATGAAGATGTCATTTTATCCTTAGTTTAGAATAAAAAGAAATGCATTTGAGGAAAAAGATGAAAGAAAATGCTCACTGTGTTTGAACATAGTGAGCATAACTTTTATGTATACATGAAGTTGTCTGACACTACTCTGTGAAGTAAAAATAAGTGAACAAGTAGGTAGGAATAATTTAGAGACTAAAGGAGGAGGAGCAGAATAATAAGATAATATGTGCAGAATCCAGAAGGGACCATGAATTTGGTTTGGAAATGAGAAACTGAAAAACAAAATTGCTATCTTTGAAGATGAAATCCCAGATCCTGCATGTGCACTTAATTATATAATCAACTATAAGCTTGTCAGTGGCTTTCATGAGAATACAGATCCAGTGACTGTAAGCAGTCACTGTTAAAAATAGGTATAAAAATTGGAAGGCTTAGTGATTATTGTATGAGCAATTGATGATGAAATAAGAAGGATTTTTACTAAGTTCCTTCTGTAATTTTTTTAGAGTACATAACTGACTGAAATACTTATATGGTGTCTTGTTTTCTTAAAAAGCAAAGACCTTTAGAAATAGTAGATGAATGTGAAGGTTTTTGATACTTCAGTAGAAGAGACTGATGTGCTGAATTTTCAGCTTCATCCAGAATGCTAAGTAGTTAACAGAATTAATGTTAGAAAAAACAAATACAAAATTACTTTGTCCAATAAAAGGTGTAGGTTCAGCTGTAAATATCAAGAATCAACACTATGCATAATTCTATTGCACCCAGTTATACTATCACACGTCACTAATTGAAGATGATCATTGAGGAGGTACATTTTTGTATTATCAGTTTCCAGGAGACAGAATTTAGCTGGGAGCATAGGAAAAAACTTCATTTGGATTTATATATTTTAATACATTTTTCCCTACTAGAAGATGCAAATCTTTTGAAGGGTTTTCAATACAGACAGGGAGTGACTTGGAAGAAGAACCTGAAATGACATTATATATGCAGGTGGAAAAAGACAAGGAGATGAAATGGGAAAGTTGAGGCACAGCCTAATGGACAACTTTAAATCACAGAGAAGACTGAGTCTGCACAGTCAAATCAATGACCTTGGGACATCAGTACAAATAAGTCGTGTTCAGTGTTAGTGTAGGCTCTGAGAAGGCTGATACTGAATTCTTGATTTGTCCTCATATCCTCCTTGACATGGATTGTTTCAGTTCCCCCTCCATCAAACTATGATTGCACAGAGAAATTGCAGGCATAGCCTTGTGAGTGCATGGGTTTGTTTCTGGTTTTGATTTTTTTTATCACAAACTGCTTTTTTTCCTATCTGCTATCTAGGAAGAAGTGTACAGCTTGCAGCTTCCAGGCAACTATGGGTGCCTTGGTTTCCATTTTAGCTGAGACAGATTACAGGTCCGTGCTTTCTGTAGACTTTACAGATTATTTTAATGTTATGCAGGTTTGCAAGTTTTAAAATACTAAAAATGTCAAAAAATGCAATTACTGTTGTCTATGCAGGTCTAGAGGGCTGTAATGTGAACACAGAAATAGGAACATTATTATTTCCATGATACCAGTGCAATAGGGAGATTACTAGAGTGAACTTGTACAATTTTGTACTCACTGCAAGAAATTATACTGAGACCTCTGATACTTGGCCTTGGCCAGCGGCGGGTCCATCTTGGAGCCGGCTGGCATTGGCTCTGTCAGACACAGGGGAAGCTTCTAGCAGCTTCTCGCAGAAGCCACCCCTGTAGCCCCCCCGCTACCAAAACCTTGCCACGCAAAACCAATACAATGGCAGTCCTCCCTATAATGCATGAACCCCCAGGTTTGGGGTCACGTGCAAACTTGCTATAAATGCACTGTACTGCCTGCTCCAGGCCACTTGACAAAGATTGTAAACAGGACAGGTCCCAGGATAGACCCCTGCAGTACTCCACTGTGGTTATGTGCTGGGAGAAAAAGTGATGACTGAATGAACTCTGACAGGTGAGTGAGAGGTTAAGGCTATGGTTTCTCAGTAGCAGCCATTGTTAAGAATTTCTTCCTGTTTAGCTTTTTATTTTTTTTTTTTAATATGTTCGCACTGTTTCCTAAATTCTAATCTGTGAACTTTGTACCTCAGTTTATTAGGTAAGGCTCGCTGCTGTTGCATCTGCAGTCATACAGATTTTAGTTTATCACCTGGCATTTGTGCAGAATTTTGAGTTGTCAACCTATTACCTGTTTCTGACTGATCTCAGCCCACTGCAGCCAGAAAAGACAGGGTATATACCTATAAACTTGTAAACAAATAAAGGACAGGGTTTTCTAGGTTACTGTTGTACTTCCTATCTGTATCACTTTTACTGTGTGCAGGGACTCTGGTAGTAGGATATACAAATCTTAAAAGTGTAAAACAACTTACTGATACTGACATACTAAAGAATAATAACCAATAAGCAACTATGCTAAACATTAGTCTGGTCACTCCGGATTAGGCACCTGAAAAGTCCCTGCTGACAAGGCAGTGGGACAGCTTTTAGTCAGCTGGGGAGGAATAGACTGCTAGTGCTCCCTGGAATGAGTTGATCCTCAAGGTTACTGAGTTGCTGTCAGTTCCCTGTTTTTCCCTTTAGGATTGTATACCTTTCATGTTGGTGTCTTTCTCCTTGAATCTTTGAGCTACTACTTATCTTCATCTCAGCAGTCTTACCTCTGCAATTTTATCTGTCTTATCTTGCACGGCTCTGCTATACAGATTTTCTCACATCTCGGGCAAATTCAGCAGAAGATTGGCACGAGGTCTCACAGCTGGGCTGTATCAGAGCTGGACCTAGGATCATAGGCAGCTGACCCTCTGAGTTGGTGTAACACAATGAACCTGCCCTTCCCTCCTCCCTCACTTTTTTTTCCCATTGGCTCTAAATGGCTCTAAAATCAGCCAGACAAAGGTCAGTCTCAGTGCTGATGTTCAGAGAAGAGAAAACATTATTTTCATTTTTTGCTGCTCTTAGGATGATGAACAAACAGGCTGAAACATCCAGAAACAGCTTTTAATAGTGCATGTCTGTTGTAACTCACCTTGCCTTTCATTCCAGTGTTGGAGTAGAAGATGTAAAACACTTACTGCTGGGCTATGGCAAGTAGAAGAAATGCCAATGCTTTAAGCCAGAGTTCAGATTCAGGCTTATGTGTAAACTTAGCATGAATGAGCCAGTTCTTTATTGGTAATGTTATCACTTGACTTGAACCAAACTAGATTACATAGGTCATATTGAACCTGAACTGAACCCCAGATTTTGCTTGCTTGTTTCCATAGCTAAGTACAAAAACTTTGACTATAGGAAGACAGATTTCAGGAATGGATGTACCAGTAATGAGAAGGCTCTAGGAGAGACAAGTAGTTGTTAAGAACAAATAAGGAAGGAAAACTAGATTACTCCAGAAGAGAAGATAAAGAAATTGAAAGAGTTGATAGGAAAATCAATTTCATAAAATAAGGTATGGTGAGAAAGAGAAGAGTGACTGAATGTAGGGTTACAAACTCAGTGGTAAAGGAGTATTTTATAATTACACAGCACCTAGGTTTTTAATGTGAAGGTGTAGGGTTGACAGATAAGAGAAGACATAATTTTTGTAACAGATCAACTCCCACAGCCCCCCCAAATACTATTGACTACTAGTAGAAACAACAGTCTAAACTCCCGTCACTACCAATGCAGAATGAACTTCTGTTTGTTATAGTTATCAGATCATCCTTGTGTTTCTAAGTATGACGTTACTGAATGGCCCTTTTCAATGTGTTACTGGATGGTCTGGCTTGAAACTAATGCAGGGAAAGCAAGCTGTAAAAATTCTTTTGGTCTTTTGTAAATGATTTGTACTAAAATCTCATTTTCTTCTAGAGTGAGTGTCTCTAGCTACCATTATGTCTCTCTTGTAGTTTTTCCTCTTACAAAGACATGCCGCGTTCCTCTGGAAACTGACAGATGAAAACAGCTGTTAATTAAAAGATGAAGCATATTGTAAATTGGCCTGTGCATGGAATGTAGTGTGCACACGGTGATAAAAATAGCATATACGTGTTATGTCTTTGGCTGTATGATCATGCATGGAAATTCCTGAGTTAAGCTAGTAAGTGCAATAATGCAAAACATTTAAAACCACTTTGTTTTTAAATTTTTATATTTTACCCCAAAAATGTAAGTTGCTGCCTCTAAATGAGTGAACATCTTTCTCAGTGGTAAGATCAGGTTGCAACACCGAACTGACATTGTCCTGAGACCTCTTTTCCCCATTAGCAGGGGTCTATGCTTCTTTGAAACAATGGAGGTTTATTCTGACTTAGTGGGGGAATGTTGCTTATTGCCTCCAGTGAGGCATAAAGGAGGTTGTACTGGCAAGGGATAGTACCTTCTACGCATCTTAAATTACAGGGGTAATTGGCTGTTGTCAGAATAAATCCTCACTCATATTGTTTGTACTTTCCTGAATGTTCTCAGGGATTCAAATTAAGAAGACGCCATGTTAAAATACTCACTTTGCTTTTGTTCAAGCTACTTAAGCTAATCATTGACTAAAAGTCTTTTAGCAGGATAGGCACATTTTTTTCACGATGCTTTTCCATTTTGCCTTCTGTTATTCTGGCAAAGATTTGGAGTAGTATATCTCTGTTAAACAGAGGGTCTGTTGTTCAAAGAGCTGGTCTCTGTAGTTTTGCCATGTTATTGCTTCAGTAGCAGAATCCCACCAGGGCAGAGGGTGAAGGAGAGAAGCTGTTGTGAGGTAGCTTACAGACTAGCAGGGCTGTAAAAGTGTATGAGCCTAAGGCATAAAACCTTTTCCAGCCATTTCGAAATAGCTTTCTTCTCCATTGCTGTAAAATAAATTTTTCTCCAAAGGAAATACTGGCGTCTTCCCCTTGAATATTCTGTGTTTATCTGACTGGGTGAGACTAAACAGCAACTCCAAAACCTGAGGAAAGTCAGGTCTATACAGATCTCTTTCATCTTGCTGTAAATGAATAGGAACTGCCTTCCCATTTTCCTTCCCCTTTCCCTACCCAAGAAAGACCTTGGTACCTTAATTTGCTTTTTAACCTTAAAAGTAGTAATAATATGAATTTCATAATTGTTATTTTTCCTGGAGGATTCTGTGGGGATCCTAATTAGTTTTCCTTGGCAGAGCTGAGGGGTTGAACTTTTTCACAGAGAGCTATCATCTCACTGTTTGTCATGCTTTTGAACTAAGTAGCTGTTGGTAAAAGCATAGTTTTGCACACAGTTTAAATTTTTTCTCCCTTTTCATAGATGACATTGTAATTCCACTGTCTATGTATCATCTGTCCTATTGAAATGTGCTTATCCAAGCCCTGGAGGCCCAATTTCTTGACTATATATATGCTCAAGTGGTCTGGGCCCTGGATACTCCAGGGAAGATTGCACAAGTTACTCCATAGCGAGGCCACCGACCATTGTTGCCTCCTCCAGCACATGCTCTGCCTGACAACGTGCATTTTCCAAGGCTGTGTGCAGCTGCTCTCACATTATTTCTAGGGACTGCACACAGAGCACAACTCCTAAAAGGACTCTGTGGGAGAGCTAGTGGTACCACACTAGAAATAGGTGCCTGCTAAAGGGGATGGCCCTTGTCCCTTGCAGACATAACTCTGTCAAACTCTCTCTGAAGAAAGAAGAGGAATGAAGTGAGAACCTGCTTCACCCCCACAGTGAAAAGGAGAAATCTGCTACAGCATCTGCAAGCCTCTGGCTTAATACCTTTCACAGAAAGTCTGGTTGCCCACCTAGGATTCCTGCTCTGATGTTCCTGGCTGTGTTCCAAGACCAGAGTTGATAGATGTCCTGAATATGCATAGCAACCATCTGTTTGGAGCCTGGGAGGCCATCACCAAGCATAGAGGTAGTGTGGTGCAGACCTAATACACACAGCAGATGCCATTTTGTCCTTCAGCAGCTGCTATGTACATTAACTGTAGTTTCTGTCAGCTTGGCCACCCTCTTGCCAACACAAATCATACCTTTCCAAGCTATCTCCAGTGCTGACCACAGCCAGGCTATGTGAACATGCAAAGAGAAAAATCTTCTTAGACAAAATAATGTCTAAGAAGTCCAGACCAAACAAGGCTGCCCTTCCTACCCCTTCCCTGGCAGCCTTGTCTTTGTGTAGCAATGCATAAAGTGATTTTTGGCTAACGTAATTCACAAAAGCTGTTTCACTTTTCCGAAAGAATGACCCCAAGGGATGCAACGTAGTCAGGAGAGAATTACTCTTGGTCCATCGAAGCTGTTCCTTGAGAAACATTCTTCCTGTGTGGAATTGCTGGAACTCAGACAGTATGAACATTTCTGAACAAACAAAGGAAGTATTAATTTTATTCTATTCAGCGTGAATTTACACAAGAGATGGCCTTTGTAGGAAGAGACCATGCACAGCAGAAGGCAGGCCTGGGAGGCCCTGGAGATCAGGTTCTGGACACCTACTGCAACAACCCTGAGTGTGCTAGAGGAGACTGGGCGTAGCTATTTTGTAAAGCCCTGTCTTCTCAGTAGTTCAGGTGGTCTCTAGATAGCTGTGCTGAGGACCAAGGAGAGCTGTTCTGGAAGAGATAAATCATTCTGTGTCAGTGAAGAAAATAATATCTTTTCCTGGAGAAGAACAATATTTTTCATGTCTTGCCAGAAATAAGGCATATGGTGCTTGAAAATCATGCCTCTCTGTCTGGGGCAGAGGAGCCTTAACTCCCAGTCACCTCCACATGTCAAGAAGAGTTCTGCCTTCCTCCTTTCTCTTTGTGACCTTGAACTTGATTCTAGACCCAGGTATGGTAATATACCTTGGCCTCAGAGTCCTCTACAGGGGGATTACCTTCTCAATGTCAGGCAGGTTACTTTACCTTTTGTAGCACAGACAGGCCCGGGGAAAGCTGTGTGAAAAGCTGTGGGGTAGGGGTGGGCTATAGCACAAATCGGGCAGAGTAAATCATGTAGCACCATATGATAGTGCTATGGGATATGGATGGTCCGGATGAACAAGAAGCGACACTAGAGAGGCATCACACCTCAAAGGTACAATCTTTCTTAAACTGGGCTGTGTGCGCTCCAGGAGTTTGCATTGTGAATGCCAGCAAAATATTCTAGCCTGCATACTTTTATTCAGGTGGCTTTTGGGAATGATCCAGAAAAGCAGAGGCATAGGTTATTTTTTTCTGGTCATCTATGAAAAAAAGAATGAAAAAAAAATCAAAACAAATTTAGGACTTGATTCACATATAATGCATAACAATATGCAGAGCTCCCACAGCCTTTAAGTTAGCTTGTTTCTAACATATTGCAGGACAAGAATCTAACAAGATTCATCGGAGGAAAGCTTATGCTTAATTTTACCCTTTGGAAATACCAGCTTTCAGCTGCCTTTTTACATTAAAATTAAAAAAAAGAGAAGTGGTCATTTCTTTCCCACTACAATTTATATGATAGAAAATTCTCTCCTGTATGGTGGGAGATAGATGTGAAAATGTAAATAAAATAGCTGAGTAGAAATTAAAAATAAAACTATATAAATACCTACCTACATACAGTTTTTCCATCACAGAGCCTTTAGAAAGGCTACTTAAATAGGGAATATGCAAATAAGAAATTACTTTCAAAAGAAAGGTTTTATTTGTCATTTTGCAGGGGGGAAATTGGGAGGAAGATTAAAGGGAGATGTTGGACTATGGCCAGAGAAGTGATGGTGTTTTGAATTTGTACATGTTTTTCTTCCTATAACAGAAGAGGAACCTTTGAAATGTTAATAGAAGTTATTATTGTTTTTCTCCCAAAGGCTCCCATCCCAGATAGGTCTTTTGCTTGTAATGTAGGTTTTGAGAAATCGCCCACACAGTAAAGCTGAACTCTAGTGCATACTGTTCAACTGTTGGGGTTTGTATGCAGGCAGGTAAAATTCTTTTAGCCTCCACAGAATTTGGAACTGATGTGGTTATCATGCTCTATATTTAGATCTTGACAATGTCATAAATCAATGACAAATCAAATATCCCAACCTTTTGGGTATGTTCAGCAGAAGGCAATCTTTACTGCTTTTTGAAAACTTGGGAGTCTTATATCACATGCAATTTACTCTCAGATTCTTATGCATTCCTCTGAAAAGGAAATACTAAGTGTTGGATTTAGATTCTAATTTAACATTCATTTTTTTCTTTACTTCATAATAAGGGTTACTTCACTTTCTTCTTTAGAATTGCCTATTATATTGTGTGATGAACATCTAAGGAGATTATTTTAATATTTATCTTAGGAAAAATAATTTGAAAGATGATATATCGGGCTTCCTAAAGTAAGGTAGGAATACCAGGGGCAATAACTTCAAAAAATTACAGTTGACCCACTGAAGGGTGAAATAAAGCCAACCACTTGAGTATATATATTATGAAGAAGCTGGTTGTACTTTAACACAGAGGAAATGAAGAGTCCATCTGAAGTCTTACATTGGTATAACTTCCTGTAATTGCAGAGACAGATTACATGGTATTATCACAGATACCTAGTATCTTCATCAATAGTATATGTTATACATGTATTATTTGCAGTTATCTAACTCATTTCTTCAAGGACAACTTTAGACCATAACAATTTAGACACTCAGAGTTTATCCTATTTCCTTGGTTATACTTAGTATGAAAAGCTTCCAACTGAAATAAAATAGATTTATGGCCATTGATATTTCTATATCATACACTAATTTCATTATTATTGGCGGTCAGTCATTTTGTATAAAAATAAAGTATACCTGTAACAACCATTTGCGAATGGACATTTACAGGGGAATGGTCACTGTTTCTACAGTCATGTTTTCACTGGGTTACAAAAATGTTGGATTAGCATTATTTGTAACAGCATTATATTTGGGATTGCAGGAACAAGAATTCTGGGAATTTGCACCCTTTCTGAATGTTAATATTTCTGCCACTCATGTGATATAGTTCATGGGATACAGGGTTGAAGAGTTTAAGCCAATGCCATTTCTGTAATGGCACTGTATTCTAAAGTGCTGGAGAATAAACCTCTGCTCCTTCCAATGGTAATTTAGGATTGTCACTTTCTTCATGTAAGTAGTTCTAATTAAGTGAAAAGATGCCAATTATATGCTTGCAAGATCAGGCTTGGCTATCTTGATACACATTCCATTATCTTATTTATCTTCCGTTTTTCTTGGCAGTGAAGGAAATGAGGCATACTAAATTACTATCTTCATGTCTGCTTTCTCTTTCCCTCAATAACTTCTGCATCTATTGGCCAACTTGAAACTGGGTGAGGAAAGGTATCAGAGATAATTACTTTTCTACCTGCTTTATGAAAATCAGCAGCTGAATAGATGACAGATCCGAATTAATGTCCTTGTTAAGGGGAAAGCAGGGGAAGAGCTGAGCGGTGGTGTATTCTTTGGCTGTAGCAATCCTGCCAGTCATGCCAACAGTTACACGCAATTGCAACATCTGATTTCTTTTGCTAGGTTTCATAGGGCAAATGACCATATGCTGAGCTTATAAGCAGGGAGATGAAAAGCTTAGTGGACAAAGGGCATCATGCTAGGGAAATGCAAAGGGTATAAAGCTAGCAATTAATGGAACCGCTTGCTTGATTCTTGTACGGTGCTATTTCGTTGCTAATGTGTTGACAACAGTAATTCATTATATTAAAAACATCGACCTAATAAGGCTTGAAAGTCAATAGGATTTGGGCATCAAAGACTTGTTAGTAAATCACATTTTAATCACACTTCTAAAATTATTAGTAATTTTAGCACTCTGCATTACTTGGATGCTTGTCTTTGAGAATGTCTAGCTTTCAGAGGACAAGATGGTGCATGTTGCTGCGATCTAACCATATTTCAGTTACACTAGCTGGTTACAAATATTTAATGTTTATGGCTACATTGCACATCCAGAATTGTTGTTGTGAAAATTTATTATTTAGTTTCAGCTGACTGACTTTCTGTAGTATTTCCCACTGGTACAAACTGCTGCTTTCACAGCCTTTTCTTCAGAGCCAGGCATCACACAGAATGCAAATAATGCACAGTCAATATGATTGGCTTGCATCAAAATCAATAATGTTGCCAGCACTTGAACAAGCAAAATAAGTACAGGTATTTCTTGAGGAATTTCATATCTGGATGTTGTTGTGTTCTGGGAAAATGCCTTATAGATAGATAATTATCTATGCAAGGTTCTGTTCAGACTGGGTAGTTCCTTGAAAGTTAATTGGGAGATACTCTACTGTATATGGCTTTCCATTCAATGTCCACATTCCATCTCTTCCCTTTGATCCAGAGAGGTGTAATTACAGAGGAAGTGAATGAGACTGGAGGGTTCAGTAGTCCATGGGTATGAGTTTTCATTTTTATCTGGTGTTCTTCATGTTTTCTGGGCAAGAATGGCTGCTTCTAAAGATAACATACAAATCCTCATTCCATGCTGTGCAACATTTTGGTGATTGAAATAAACATCTTTTTGAACTTTCCTTGGCTCAGAAATATCTAAAATATATATAGAATCATCATCACATATATATGACATATATCTGATTCTCTCTATATATAATCAATAGGATAACATGAGATTAAAAATATGCAAACAAGTTTTAATTAAGAAGAGAATATATTCTCAGAATAGAGAATGATAGAAATTGTATCACCTCTACTTATGGTAAAATATGTGTACATTATCTAATTCAATTTTTGTTAATATTAATTTTGATTATGTTTCTGCTAGAAATGTTCAAATGAAAAACAGAAATCTGAAAGCTTAACTTAAGAAAATCAACAAAAGTGTGTGTTTAGGAAAGAAGAAATGAAATTAGTGTTCAAATGTAAGAAAAGATTATCCCTCTATTTCACAAATGACAAGTAATTTCTGAAAAACTGTGATTTTTCTCTTGGAAATGAGATAATACAGATTTATGTATGATGTGTAGACTTCTTGTTCAGGATATCCTGAAAAGATTTACTGAACTTCTTGTTGCAGTTGTGAAGATGGCTCTTTCAGCCAAGAACTCAGTTTAGGAGTTGAAAAATCCATGTTCTTTTTATTCTCGTAACTAAAGCTACTGATTAATGGCATCATTTGTTCTTAGCTGCGTTACATCCATCACTAGAGGAAGCAGTAGAATGGCAGTTATCCTTGATTAAATCTGAACTCAGAAGCTGCAATCTGCTGAGATTTTTGAGATGATAGTCTCTACACCCACAAGTGTGGTAGGAAGACAGTTTAAACACCTAACAATACTGTAAAATATGCTATCACAACAAAACAATGGTATTTCAGGAAATTCCTCTGTGGGGAAAGGAGGCTGAAAAAATTAAACTTGTTTGACTGAAGTTTCCAGTTTTAAAATCTTCTAGTTGAGTATTTGAAGGTGGCAATGAAATTCTGTCAATTGCATTAATAGAAATTGTATCAGCGTTGACATAAAAAAGAAAACATGCTGTATTTCAAGTACTGTATGCTTCAGAATAGCATTATGACTTCCATAATGCTATATTTTAATAGAAATGTCCCCACTTCGTCAACCAAATTGTAGTATTTCAATATGCCATAGATATAGTCCTCCTGTTGAATTTGTATTATGTTGAAGCAAATGCCTATTTTATTGCTGTTGTATTGACTGGAGCGGCATTAGTGTTAAGTGTGTTGACTTTTACCTGTCTACTTTTACTACTAAGCAATACTTTTCTTTGAAAACACCATACCCACTCCACTATTCATCTTCATATTCATTGAAGATTTTCTCCATTTTCTCCAGAGATTATTGATATATTTAGTATCTCTATATAGTATTTATATATAAAGTTTAATCTCTCCAGAGATTATTGTTATGTTTTCCAAAATATTTGCAAAGGTTTTTACACTAGGTGGATGAAAACAGAAGAAGAGATTGCACTAGTCACTGCCAGCAACTGTTCTATTCTAACACTAGTACTTTTTTCCTGAAACTACATGACTACCATGACTTCAGATTTCTATAGCGTTGCCCACATTACTGTGAGGGCAGTGTGTGTTGTATGGAATTACCTAGTAACCTTTCAAGTTGCATAGAGCAAAAGCTTGTATAAAAAAAAGGAGACAAGGAAAGAAAAGGAAGAGAGCAATAGGCTGTCTGTAGACAAAAGCTTGCTTCAAAATGTGAGCTGCTGTCAGTACATCTGCAGACAGGCTGAAACTGTAGCTCCAAGAGGTATTAAATTCTACCTTTAATTAAGAGGATATTCATTCTGAAATGTAATTTCTAACAATTTAGGTTTTAAACATATTTTTCTTTATTACATGCTATTTTATTAGACAAAAATGAAGATATTGGAGGTGAACCAGTGAAAAGATGAGTGTACCACCTGTATTTCTTTCTAATGTGAACTCTAGAGAGAATTTAATTCACTATTATGGAAGAAAGTCTCTCAGAATACTGCATTTTTGTGCAGAAAGGGAAGTAAAAATGACTTTTTAAAGCATTCACAAATATTCAATCAGTGAAATACTGAATTGTGTTCAGTGATATTCACCATTATTTTATATTCACTTCCACAAATGAATATAAATTCATTGAGATTAATTCAGTCCTTGAAGTAACAGTGGAATGCAAAAATCACTCAATCCTCCTTGCAGGTTCATGTGAGTGCTGAGGCAGAAACCATCAAAAGGATATTTTAATAATTCTTGGTAGTCATTTAGGAAACAGAAACAATTGGCTCATGAGTCAAAATGTTCAAATGCAGTGAAATACAGCAATGGAGTCAGGCTGATACCTGTGATCAATAGCTTGCATCCACCAGACCTGATCCTGCAATCAGGATGCTTGCATGGGCTAATGAACCCATAGAGCCCCACTGACTTTAACGAGGTGCGTTGGTTCATGGGACTGTCACTAACATTGAATTGTAGGATCAAGGTCTATGGGATGAAATAGTCATTTCTATAAAACTTATTCCAGAAAAAAAAAATAAATTATGATAGTTCAAATAAGCTAGGCTTTGTTTCATAGGCAATGTATGAATAGAAATAGGTGACAGAAATTTGCATTATCCCATTTTGATTAGGAGCTATAAATTAAAGATAGCTAGTTGGGATGCTGCTAAAGTATTTAAAATAAAGAAAGACGTGATTGAATGAAGACAGTCCATAATGGTGAGAACTACCTAATATATGGTGTTAAGATTGCAGTATATCTATAATGGAAAATGCTCTTTGAACTGTGGTGGAACAACGTTAATTCTGTCCAAGTTTGTAATTTCTGTGGCATGTGGAAAAACATAAATGAACCTAAAAGTATTTTGGTAGTATGCTGTGTCAGGATTCTCTGCTTTCAGGAGAAGGCCAGTTGTTCAGACTGGTATTCTGAACGCGCCAGTTATGCAATGGATGAAATGACCTCCTGAGCTAGCCAACTTCCAGTCCTGCATTTAAAGAGAGTCTGTTTGAAAAATAACAAACGGGAGACTCCTGGCTGTTTCTGCAATAAATATTGAAAGAGTTTCCAGCTTAAACTAATAATATGTAAGAGAAACACCTCTGGCTTAAGTTTTCTCATAAATATTTCAAACCTATTCCTCACTGGTGGTAGTAGTTTCTTGAGGCGCAGAGCTAGCCTCCGCATGCTAGGCTTAGTTAGTAGTAGTTTTTCTTCAGAAAATACCCCCTCCAGAAAGTGTGCAGAATTAAATTATCACCATTGCTGCAGAGCTTAGAAAAAAGTTCTTGTATAATGTGATAAAGGTAGACCTCAAAACCAATTTCTGTCATGTTTTGCAAGACAGAGCTTTTCATCCTTGGATGAATATTAAAAGGAAATGTGGAGTCTTACTTCTGTTTGTTTGTGCTTTTAAATGAAAACTCTTGTATGTTCCACAGTTTTTACATCTGTATACTCGTATTAAATTCACTAAGAGTTTCTTCAGCTTAAGACACAAGTAAGAACATAGCATGTTATCTGGCTTTGGCTCACTTTTTTGTCTTGCTGTCAGACTGGATGAGCATCTCTAGGTGAATATGTTACCAACACACAAACAAGTGCTTGAGAAAATAGATTTTTGTTTAGCACTGGATGTTTGTAATACTAATAAGAAAATAACATGCAAGAGGAAAAACTTATGGATTGTGAGTGTATGTATGCAGGTGAGGGAGAGAAGTTTCACCTATTTGCAGTAAGAAAGTGTTTTTAATTATATTAGCCAAAATGAGTATTCAAGGCATTTCTGCTAAAGATAGAGCACTATTGAGTGTTGTTGATCAACGAGGTCTGGCACACAGCCTAGCTGCTGTTTGCAGTAAAAAAAGGGCTACAGAGTCTGACAGCAGAAAATCAGAGCTCTAAAAGATCATGTTGAAAAGTATCTTAGAATACTTTGTTCTTCTCTAGTGAGAACATAATAGCGAAAGCAAAGGTGGCATTACTGTTTGTTCTTAGTATCCAAATATATATCTGATTGTCTGGCTTTTTATGAACAGGTATCTGGGTATTAAATTGAGATGAGCTAGCAATTTTCCCAACAAAGCCTATGCATTATTTAAATGAAGACTGCCACTCTATCACTAGTTTCTTTCATTGCTTCACTTGAATGGCAAATGTATTTATCTTTTACTGTCACTATAAAATCCTTTCCAACACAAAGCTGCAAACACCACAAGGGGACTATCTCCTTTCTGGTAACAATGCTTTTATTATTTTTACTTTTAACTATCATGGTATATAAGAAGGAGGCTTTATGATAAAGGGCCTCATGTCTAGAAAAATTATGTCCTCTTGTATTATATATATTATGGGAATTATAACATTTGTTTATTGTTGCTAGTAAAAGCAAATGATCTGTTCAGCTACATTTAATCAACTAAAATGAGTTCATTTTCCAATGCATAATGCTGAGATCCTACTTTCAACAGATTACAGAGGGTTTTATGCAGGATTTTTTTCTGTTTCAAAAAGCATAGAGATGGCTACTCTTACAATAAGTTCTGATGAAGGGCTCATATCCACCTTGCAGCATCATAAATATGATTATATTTATGAAGCTTCATATGATGACTGAAGGACCACATTTAGAATATATAAATGGTGGGTTGGGTTTTTTTGAGGGGGGGTGTGTGTGTTAAATTTATTAGGAAAGTTGCTTACCAAGTGGCTTTTTCTTTCCATAATAACCTCTCTTTCTTTCATCCGAAATAGCAGAACTAAAAAAGTCTGCTGTAAGATTTGCCTGATTGGTTTTTTTTAAATGATTGTGGATATGATGCAGTACGAGTTTGAATAATACTGTGTTTATACTAAGCTGGAGGGAAAGAATGCCACAATGTAGAAAACAAACAAACAAAAAAGGTGGCAGTGATTCAATCAGTTCAGCACCCTCCCTGCCAAACTTTAGGCTAATGTTTGTTACATTGTTGAAAAGAAATGTAGCCATTTAAATTTATTAATTCAGGGATTTAACTGGGGGTGGCTGGCAGCAGTGCTAAGGGATAGACAGCACTTTGTTAGCCCTGTGGGCTGGGGAGGGCCATGGCCATAAAAGCAGGAGGCGCCACGGGTACTGGCAGCCCTGCCATTGCCTGCTGTGGAGGTTGCAGACATCATCTGAAGGCCCATGTGACCACTGACAATCACCAGGCCACGAGGGGATCTGAATGGACCAGTCATCCTGGGGTGTCCCCTGCTGGTCTGTAACTGACCTCTGTGGGGGGGTTGCTGGGGGAGAGGCCCCAGGGGCATGTGAGGGACCGCCCAAGGGACTGGAGGAGGGGGATGAGCCATGGGGTGAGACCCCGGGGTCCTCACCCACCCTCCACCCTCTCTCCCACTGTGGGGCAAGGAGGTCTTGTCACAATTTGAAAAAAACACCACATACCTGTGAATAAGGTGTTTAGGTAAATCTGCGCTGTCAGCTTGGTCTTGAACTGTGACACCTGTTTGTTTAACTTTCCTCACCCTGATGAATGGTTTAAGGTGCCCATTACACTTCTAATGTTCTTCTTTCACCTTGCCAGAGTGTCATATCTGGATTTTGAGAACAATAGTATAAAGAGTAAATTCAAGTTTTGTTTGTTTTCAACGTCAACTGGAAAGATTTTTTCAATAATGGGAATGAAGATGGTGGCTGAGGTATCAGTGCTGCCTTTCTTATAGTACAAATTAACAATAATCAGTACTTTTTTTCTCCTGTTTCTTTACAGTACTTTCTGTTTCCTAAGGAGTTAGATGTGTATGATGACACTGTCTTTTTCTCTTACCACAAATAATTTTTGAACTGGTTTCTTAATTGCAAGGAAATTTGACAGACAGGTGAAAGTTTAAAAGTGATCAGGTTGATATGGCAATAATGTACTGAGTAAAGGAGAGAGACTTAAATAGGTGCCCTACAAAGTATGAGATGACTGCAATATTAAGTACCAGAAGATGACAGTAAGCATCTCTCAATCGTGAGAAAAGCTCCAGTAAGGAGAACTGCATGTTCTGCATGGAGTGACCCAAATGTGAGGCAAAGCCAGAGGAGCTGAGGCTTGGTTAACATTGCTCTCACAATCTGTGTATTCCGCTGATAGAGTTCACTACATTTCTTGTCGCTGTTTTGTAAAATGTAGGACACTTATATGTATTTTTTATGAATTAGCTGCTTATGATTAACTGTAAAACTGTAAGAAAGTTAGTAATTTTCCCACCAATTTGATTCTTGATGTGGCTGACCTAACGATTAATAAATAAATGAACTTTCACTGTGATAATGAATTTGCTGAGAACTCCTAAGCATTTGAAATTTCTCTTTCAGCAAGAATAGTTCATAATTTGTAATAATTCAAGGTATCTGTCTTGTCAGTTATTTATGTTTCTGGTTTGAATTAGCTCTCTCCTTGCCAATGCTTTGCCTTATCCAGGGCAGTGTTTGCCAGCTCTGTGTTGGTGGTCTCTTATGTGCAAGTCCAGTGTTCTGAGCATTACGGACTCATTTCTCAGTCAAAACATGGAAAACTCATCAAAAATTCATTTTTGTGAACAGTTTCAATGCAGCTCTTTTCACCATAATGTAGGATGAATGTGAATGTAAAATCACAGAATGATAGAATTGTAGAGTGGTTCGGGTTGGAAGATCATCTAGTTCCAACCCACCTTGAATGCTTCCTTAATACTGAATTGTTGTCCTCTGCACTACAACACTGAAGTAAGATCTTATTCAGTTCAGCACAGAACAACGGGGATCTCTAATCCAATTGCATTCCCTGTGAAGACTGACTCTAACATTTTAGAGTAAAATGTTAACTTTTAAGAGATTAAAACATTTGTCCCCAACAATTTCAATACTGATTACAAAAAACAAAACAAAACAAAACAAAAAAAGAATGGAAGAATGGAATGATGAAGTCATGAAGTCAAGCCTTGTGCCTGTTTTGTCTTTGACCCAAACTCTACATCGTTGAGAACTGTGATGTAGTTTTGTATTATCTCAAGAGAAATCCCTGAGGGAAGGAAGAAGAAATGGACAGTTACTCAAGTAATGTGTATGTCTACAAGATGCTTGTGTTTTAAATTAATTTTTTCAGATTCTGGTCCTAAATGAGCAGAGGTCATGGAAATATTACCACTACTGTGAAGGTTTTCCTGATGACACTTTTTCTCAATCCATGTTGACCTCGATATTTCAGGTGTGATCATATTGAAAGATGAAGTGGCAAGCTGATAAGTATTAACTCTTCAGATTAATGTTCAGATCAGAAAATAAAGTGCATTCAGTAGTGTGGGAGTTGATGGTTTTCAAATACCATGTGCTTCCATGTCCAAAAATGTGTGCCAAATTGTGGCAGCTGGGAGGACATGTGTTGCCACACACCAAATGTAAATTCAGGCTGTAAATTAATTAAGTTTCTTATTTTAGTTTAACAGAACGAAAAGAAGCCTCCTCTGTTGCCAAGACTATAACATTTTTCTTAACATATTGTCCATTGACAATTTAATACGAGTATTACAAATGGTTGTGCAACCAGCATCCCGGAGATTGTTTTGATAGGGCCTTTCTTGGTCTCCTTATTCCGCAAAGCTAGTATTGCAGTTCTAAAGTAGTGGTCACCCTCATTTGACTCCATAGAATCTCAATTAGACTGGAAGCAGGGAAGGTAGGGAAGAAAGATTCTTTTTGGACCACCATCATCATCCTCTCACTTTCTTCATGAAACTTAATTGCATAAACTTTCTCCACCCATTTTGAGATCCTCTGTAATCTTCCTGTAGAAATGAGTTGATTAAATGAACCAGTGTATAAACAATAGGAAAATCAGGTAGAAACTGAGTAGAACTGAGTATAGAGAAGAAAAATGGACCCATTAAAAAGCTAAGGATATCTTGTGGATGAAAATTAGAAAGAAAATGGAGCCCAGTGGTACCATGCAATTGAATGATCACAGACCATTTTAATTTCCGGTAAATTTACTGATGCTGATCATAAATTTCTATTAGAAAGTAATCATAAATAAGCCCATTGCTTCCATCTGAGTGCCTGAAAAAGCATGCATAATGTTAGGTCAACACTATTAAAAATGGCTATTTATCTTGGAAGTAGAGTTTGAAGTGGTTTTAGTTATTTTGAGGGTGTGTGCTTTATAGAAGGAAGGTGCTCTATACCTTCTCAAAATCAGGTACTTTTTAAAGAATTCTCAAGCTGAGGGGTCAAGCAATAGCATTTTCAGAAGCACTGCTTTTGAGTAATACTAGTTACACTGAAACAGCTGTGAAGTTTTGGCATGTTCTTTAGCAGAACAGGTAAAGTTCTATATCATCAGTAAGCAATAAGTGGAAAATGCTTTTATAGGTGCATTTCAAGTTTTCTTCTTTCTTCTACTTTGCGTTCACCAAAGGATCAAGTCTGTATTGTATGTGTGTACCACAGGGACAGTAATCACTGATTCTTATTTTCCCATTGTTATGGATGAATCAAAAAAAAAAAAAAAGGTCTTTAGTTTGTCTTTGGAGAGTCAAACAAGATAGTTCATCCTCAATCTGACATACATTTAGTGCTTCATAGGCTGTGGATCTTTAGACTTATTCATAGAATAGTGAAAAATTATTTTCCTAACAGATTTGCTAAAATTAATAAGACTTCAGCAATTCACCAGTATTTTCATGCATTTGCATGAGTTCATATAAGAATGAATCTCTGAACTCATAGTAAAGTCAGTTATGGTTTCTGTTAAGAAATATAGTTCTATTGCATTTTCTGCTTTTTTGTCATCTCCAAGTCTTGGTCAGATGTTGTCCTGATATTCCAGCCAGCCTGACTATTCTTTAGACTACTGGATCACAAGCAGAGTTTGACCCTGGATTTTTATGGCTGGGACAAAATTTCCTGCTGCTTAGAATCAGCTTTTTTAACCAGTCAGGAGTTTGATTGCTCTGAAAGACTAAATGGAATCTCAGGTTTATGGTTGTTTCTACATACACTGACTTTAAATTGACATTACTGCAGTTCTAAGAACCATTGGCTTGTTTCAGGATGGTGTTACTGGGAATATCTTTTACAGGTAATATTCTCAAAACCCGTAGGTAGCCTAAAATGACAAACATTTCCTAAGACAGTATTTGGAGAATATGCAGTACATGTATTGGTGGAGGATTCCACTGAGGATTTCTCTTGGTTTGTTTCCAGGCGTCATAATGTCTTATTTTTCCCCCAAGGGAAAAAATTTTAGGCTGCCAGAGGGAGCAGATATCTTTCATGTAGTAAGTATTCATTTTCTGAAGTTCAGTCCCATTTATTTCCTGGTACGATTATTCACGACTCAATTTTTATTAATTTTTGTATATAATCTCTGAAACAAGAGATACCTAACAGAGGACTCGGCCATAAATTTAAACAAATCTGTGGTGTCATACAGCTTTCCTGCTTGTGTCTCTATTTATGGTGCATTAAAGCTGAGTCACAAGAAAATCATGGGTTTATGAAGCTTCTTTCATAAACCAGAAAATGTAAAGTTTTATTGCTCTTTAGGCACAGATTATTAATGCTGTAATGACATTAAAGAGTATTAAATGCAAATTTGCAAAGCTCCAAAGAGCTTTATTAGGATAAGCAACATTTTTATTGAGTCACTGTTTTAATGAAAATCTGGCAAAGTAAATCTAAGCGAAGGCCACCACAGATGTTCTGCTATGCTTCATCAAGGAGTAAGCTGCTGAGTGCTTAGGGGTAGAGAAGAAAGCTTGGATGCACCCAGTCTTTATGTACATTTACCCCAGTTGATTTATAGTGTGTGCTGCATATAAAACACAGGGGAGCATTCAGTAATGAAACAGAAAAAGGAAAGGATCAGAATCTGTATAGCACTGTAATGAACATGCCAGATAAAGCAAATGAAAGAGATTCTAGTCTGCCAGGTCCTTTAACTGAGTATGGAGGTTTTCTGGGGTGTGGGGAGAAATGGCACTCTTGATTCTGTAGATGACCCTCAATCACTTGTGAATTTTAAAAAGAAATAAATCTAATAGTAACTTAGTTCTGCTCATGGTGATAGATATGATTATATTGTTCACTAAAAATTACAGACTTGTACAAGTGGACATGTATCATAGATCATACTTACATAATTTTTACCTAGACAAGAATCTAGAACTATCTCACAGATGACACACTGTGGTGCCTTTGAAGTATAATATGCTCTTTTGGAGCTATGACAGAAGCTGTTTAATATCACTTCAGAAGGCTAGATACACTGTTGAATCCTGTTTTCTGTATAATAATATTAATCATATAATCTGTAGAAAATATTGAATTAATTTATAAGCACAGAGGCTGCATATTTCCAACAATTATTGCCTGTGTCATACATTGTTAATACATGAGACTTTCATAGGGTCCAGATTTTCATATAAAATTTCTGTAATTACTCAATCCTGTGTTTTAAGAAAGGGAAAGGAGTAAGGCAGAGGATCATAAGGTGCATTTCAGATTCTGTTGGGACCATCTCTGCTATTATTGGCCACATTCTGGCAGTTTTCATACTGTAAACCCTTTGTCTCAAGTTTTCATAACTTGCTCAGGAAATATGTTTCTTTCTAAAACCGGGGAGCCGAGTCATAGTACATGGTGCATCACCTTTTTGTACATAGGTGAAGAGTGCTTATGCACCTTAATGATGTTTTAAAATTGATGTGAAACTGCCTGGGACCAAATCCTGTAACACAGACTAGAATCTTAAAGTCCAATGTTGAAGTACATTTGTAGTGTAAAAAGGGTCTGCTTGTGGCTGTCCACATGTAGAAAAGGAGACAATTTTCAGATCACTTCTGCAGTGCAAGAAAACTAGGTGAGAAAGTGATTTACCCCTCTGTTGTACAGTATCCCCAGATCTCTTGTATCTTTTTTCAGGTGGTGAATAGCGTCCCTGAGATGGTGTTTTTAATCTGCCTGTTGATAGAAGAAACTGTTTTATGTCCTGCTTGTTTTGAGAAGTGAATTGAAGCAAAACTGTAGTGTTTGAATTTTGGTGAAGAGTGTTTCTATGTTTTGGGTTTGTGGTGGGGTTTTTTTGTTGTTGTTTTGTTTTTCTTTTTTTTTTTTCAATCTTTCACAAGAAGAAAATTTTAAGTGTGGACCAGTAGTGTGTGCGTGTAGTACCTTTGAAAGGATTTATATGGTTTAGTGTACGCCTTATTAAATTTCAATCATCTAATTTGTTCTCCATTTATTTCACAAGACATTTTTTGTACGTTTCCATACACACTAATTAATACATGTTATAGACTAAGATGTAGAAGAAAGACTGATGAAATGGCCTGGGACTATTACCTTACTCTCATCAAAATAATTCTAGATGACCGTTATTAGATTAAAAGCCATTTAGATTTGTGCTTCAAAGTAACCAAAGTGGCTTTTTAAAGTTGAACAGTATCTTTAGAACAGAGTAAACCATTTAACCAATCAAATAAAGATCCCATAGTAACAGTCAGATATAATTTGACTGATGATAATATAATGGCTCCATAGAATTTGCTAATAGATTCTATCATTTCAAAATGTAACACATAATTAATACCAGGAAATGGCTGTAGCAACTCAGTCATTCCTATTTTCTGCTGTGGAAGAATCATGGTGTTCCCGTTATATATATGTACACTGTATTGTATCAAAGATTACTACTTATACTCAGGCTAAAATTATGCCTGACCTTTATAAGCATCTCTGTTTCCCTAGAGTCCAAGGAAACATGGTGGGTTGATGAGTCTTGTACTGCTCTCTCAAACTGCAAAACAGTTTTCCCATGTGAATTTTTAATACGATACTTACATTTATGCCCTCCTACTATGACTTAGAAAATAGAAATGGTGTTTATCTATTTCAGTCTTTAAAAGTTTGAACTTTAATTCAGTAATCACCTTGAGTTAGAAAATGTCTGGCCTGGATGCCACTGGTCTTGAATTCACCTCATGCATATTCCCACTTGAACAGCCCCTGAGTAACTCACTTCTGACTGCAAATTCCTTACTGAAATTAGGTCTCTCTTGAGTTTAAGACTATACCATGAAAAACAGTATTCATGGCACTAAAAAGCATCTGGATCTTGGAAAACCTTGCCACTTCTTTATGATGCGATTAATACATTTTCATAACTGTCTCTTGATGTTTTATATAAATAAAAAGCGTGTTTGGGAACCAGATGCATATCAAAGCTGTTATGAGAAGCTGAGACCCAAATGTAAAAATATAGAAGCTTAGCTATAAGAAAACTTATATTAACTAGAAAGCTGCTTAAGGCCTAGAACTGTTTTAAAGCCTATAATCGTGGGAAAGGGGTTTGTAATCAAGGTAATAGGTAATGGAGCTAACTGACCATGGCAATGTACAATGCTGCTACGTTCCTTGTACAGTCCCTACCCAACCGGACAATAGGCCCGGGAATATTAATCTTATGAAGTAAGTTGTAAGGGACAAGTGTATCCACAGCAAGGATACTGCGCATGCCTGCAAGAAGAGGGTCACCCAGCGAACACGGGTGCGAGACCACTGACGACCACCAGAGACCCCTGAGGACCACCAACTCAAATCACTGAGCATGCGTGACGGGGAGGAGAATATGGAAATGGATTCCAAGAAATGATTATCATAGGACTGCCTTTTCTCGGAAAAATAATGAATATGTATATTTTGATTCTATATAACCTGTGTGTTGGTGATCACTTGGCATGCACGTTTGGTGGAGCTATTTCCCTCGCGCATCCAGCGCTGCAATAAAGCAAACCTAGGGTAACTCACGTCTGGTAGAATTTTTCTTTAACACCAAATATCTAAGAAATGATCTGAATCTTCTCAAAAAGAACCATGATAAGTCAGGAAAAAAACAAAACAACAACAACACATAAAAAAATCCAAAAAGAACCAAACCAAAACTACTTATCATTAGACACAGATGAGTTATGGTGGAGAAAATTGTAAGCAGTGCTTGCAGAAGAATTAGGTGTTAGCTCAAAAGGTAACTGTAAACCTCAGTTGTTTTAGGGTCCATCATAGCATTCTGTGATGCATCCTTGCTTTATTTTCAAAAGTAGCAAACTTAAATCTGGTTGCCATGGAGAGTACCCACAATGACTAACTTCAAGTATCTAATTAAGATGTTTGCATTAGGAACCAGGTTTCCATATGGACAACACATAAAATCAATTGGAAATCCAGAGAGCAGTCAGAATGACTAAACTGTAGGCTCCAGCACTTTAACTCTGCCTTTACTATGTAGGCAGTATTGGCTTCTAACTCCTAAATTAGATTCCCAAGTTTAAGTGTGAGAATTTTCTCTTGTTGACATTCTAAATTATGTACATTTACCAGGAAAAAAAAAAAAAAAAAAATTAACCCTCTAGAATTCTAAGGGTTTGTGTTTTTTGTTTGTTTGTTTGTTTGTTTGGGTTTTTTTACTTCTGGATTCCTATCGAACTACATGGCCTTAAAGAATGAACTGGTCTCCATTCTATTTTGTTTTCCTTCAACAACTCCCAAATGGAAAAGCAATATGATACTTCTATTCAAATTAAAATTGGTAATTTGACAAAGAACTCCTGCTGGATGGATTAGGTGCTGCTAAAGAAGTACGAGAGTATTATTTAGACCCCAGATGTATTAGTACGCATCAACGCAGCAACAGTGCCTGCAAAATAATAGGCAAAAGCTAAATTTAATGGATTGGCATAGTTGAATGTCTGTCTGCAATTCTTTAGTGCTTATTTGCACTTCTTATAAGAAATGGTAACTTGCCTTCTCTCACAGAGTAATGATGGTTTGTTTGTAAAGGGCACCATAGACAGAAAGATAGGGGCTATGGGGAAAACATGCTGGAAACCATAACTTTATATTTAAAATCAACATTTCTGTTTTAGCATGTTCTTATTTATGCATATTAACTAAATGTTTATCATGCTAGTGCAGATAAATTGATGCTAAATTTAACTAGTCAGGATTGTCTCTGTCTCTGTCATTCCTTGCCTCAACAGCTTAATGTAGTCTAAAACTATCACTAGTTTACTGGCTCTTAACATTTGCAAATATGTGTGTATATATTTCTATCTTCAAAAACATTGTTTAAAGAAAATTGATAAACAATTGAGAAAGCACCAGCTGCTTGCATTACTAGTCCATGTTACATAATTACATCTTATCAATGAACTGAAATTATTAGAGCTCTGTGATGGTGATAGTTGCAATAGTAAGATATATATACTTTTCAAAAATAAACAGGAAGAAACAGATTGCTACAGACTACAAAAGTTATTGCTAAACTATAAAGAAATCTAACCAGCTACATAGGCAAACAGAATAGCCTCGAAAATTGAGAAAGAAAATTGTTCTGGCTTGACCAAAAGAGAATTGTAACAAAGTAGGTTGAGGCATTCTGAAGATATTTTATTTTCCAGGTGATCTTTTCTAAGGTCAAGATTAAAAATCAGGGCAAATACTGAATTTTGATTCTTCACAGTTAATTAATAGCTTATTTACCTTTTGGAAGTCTGTGTTGCTCTTTATGCATTTGGATGGAAAGGTAATGTTTGGAACTGGAACCTCCATTCCAGTATTACTTTACTGTATTTCCTACAATCTCTTAATTGCATGAACTGTCACATTGAATGAATCTGGATGTAGTTAAGAGCTTTCAGGGCTGGGGCTTGGTGATGCTGATAAATCAATATTTTCCCCCTCTGTGTCTCCTGTCCCCTCCCCCCCTTATTTTCACTGCTGAAATAGATTTTCTTTTTTATCAGTTAATATAAAAATAAACACAGAATGTTGTACTGTAAAATTAACACAAAATATTGTACTGTTTGATCTTTATTTGTTTAGCCTCATCGGTGAAGCAGCACAGCAAGTAAGGTAATGGAGCATGTTCTGAGAAGTCCTGCTGATATCAGAAATGCTTGCCACCACACCACAGAGAGAAATGCTTTAGAAAGGGTGACCATTAACAAATGAGAGTTTGCATTTAACGCTGGATCAAGCATGTGTAGAAATATGCATTAATGACTGCAGCTGTCCTGTTTTAGTCTGCTCTCTTGTTTTACGGCTGACAGAGATACAGCAATAAGCATCAAGCAGCCAAATATTTGCACTCTTGAGTAAGTGAAAATTGGCGATAATAAGAAAGTAAAAGTAATTCTAATTTGAATTCCTGGGGATCAGGCACTGTCCTTACTATCTTACTACATATCATCCTCCTACCTGGGGCATATTTTCCAAATAATTTCCTGCAATGCCAGGTCCCAGCCCTGTGGATCACTGGCTACTCACATTCTAAATACCCTCACATCTCTCATTGAGTAGCTAAGCACCCTCAAGTCTGGCACTTTCTTGAGTACGGAGTGCTTGTGGCTTTGGCAGCTTTCCTTGAAATAATTTTTAATATCTGCCAAACCTCTGAATAAAGTCAACATGAATTTATTATACTAAAATGCAAGATTTAAGAAAATTACCGTATTCAGCAAGAGGTATGTCACCATAAATGAAATCTGTGCGTAATAACTACTTTTAATTTCATTAGCACCAGATGACTTTTTCTCTGTTTCACTCAATTAAAAAGCTGACAGTATGCTTGTGTAACTGTGTCAGCCAAGATCTGATCCTTTCACAAACATTGCCCTCAGGCTTCCCTTCTCTGAAACAGATACTGATCAAGGGCAAACTTGTCATTGGGTTCCCAGTTTCCTCCTATTCAGACAAGGATTTCCTTTGAAGGGTTTGCTGTAAGTTATAAACTTGATACTTAATCAACAGATCGTTTTAAAAACTTATCCCAGAGACAGCTAATTTGGTGATGACTCTTGGGACACCTTGTGTTTCTCTGAGTTATCACGTAGCCAGGTAACATAAAAACTCCAACGCACTCACCAAAGGTAAACACAACACGTAACAACAACTTTGATACTTGTCATGACTATAAACAAATTGTTTACCTCCTTGAATGAACCTGTGGTCTGGTAGGATAGAGTTAAGCTTAAATATGTAACCCTTTGCAACCTACATATTGAAAACTCTTATGGTCAGGTTAAGGTTTGGAGTTCATCTTATTTTCTGATGGACATGACAGAAAACAAATCCCTAAACTTGTAGTGATAGTGTCATAGGACTGCTGATTTTGGAGTAGGTTGGTACCTATCCCTGGTTTCCTTGGGCTGGGAAAACTATTGCAAAGCTTTTTGCTTTTTCCCTGCATGAAATTCAGGCTGCTGCCTATATGGAATTCAGTAAAATGCTTATTATTGGGCTATTTTTAATTCAGAGACGATTTAAAAATACCAAAGCTGTAATTATTTATTTTTAGTGGAGGCTGGGAATGTTAAGTGGAAAGGAAACATAATCTAAGATAAGTTGTTTTGGTGGAGAAACTTAAATGGGCTGATAGGGTCATTTATTTATAGGATTCTTCATGACATTAATACCGGCTGCCTTGAGCAAATTTAAAAATCATTGCAGATGGCTTCCAACAGACATGTGCTGTGTGATGTTGCAACAGGGAGCATTTAGTTTGTGGTAGCCAATGGAGTAATAAGGTTTTAAAAATAACTATAGTGTGCATAATTACTACTATATACATCTGTAGTAATTTTCAAAAAGCTTCTGTGTACTGAATAGGAAGTAAAAGGTACTAAATTAAATTTATGACCCTTCAAGTTTCTAGGGTAGCCATATATAAAAGGAATGTCACAATAGTTCTGAGGATATAAAATATGTAGCCTCTTTCTGCTTTTGAATGATCTTTTCCTGTCTTGTGGATACTGCCTAAAATGAACCATTGGTGCAAATGATATGAAAATTTAGACCAACAACAAAAAAAGAAACAAATTATGACAAACTCTTAATGAAAACTGAAATTTAATGCTGCAGCTACAAAAATCTATAATATAATCACACAGATTCTGTTTCTACTTGTATTAGTGCAAATTCGCTGTGAAATAGGTAGGCTCATAAATTCTTGTTGGTGGAAATTGGACAAGGATCCAACCTAACAACCCATGTAAAACAACAGTCTTACCTAATTATCCATCCGATCTCTTGAAATTAAATTTAATTATTTAGATTGTGATATCCCCTAAACATTATCTTTTTGTCCTGTAATTATAGAGTATCTGGAATGAAGAAATGAGGATTCATAAATAAGGCTTAGGACAACTAAAAAGAGTTGTTGTGTCAATCTCTGTGAGAGATAAAACAAAAATGTGTGACGATGTCCTATGAACATGAAATATCCCTTTTGCTGAAACTTACATACAAAAGAACAATAATGCTTTTTTGAATAGGAATTAATTTTTCTTTATCTGATTTTTTATGCATCATTCCTTACATATATATTCTATTATCTATTATCCTAAGTGTTCTGTCTTATGTTCTCATACATCTTAATTTATAATAACTGATCTTATCTCATATTGAAGGAGATTAAAATGTCACTCCTTCTATTATTGGAACGATAACAAATATAGAATAATAAGACATAGGTGACAATAATTTGTCTGATCTTCAAAAAATAAGCACATGAAAAACTTAAATATTTGATTATGAGAAATTTGAAATTCACAGTTCAGTCATGTATTTAATCATGTCATTAGTTTTAAGCATGCTGAGTACTTATCTGTTTAACGATTAGTTCCTAAGTACCTTGGTGACTGTGAACTGTACATCTCTGCAAACTGACATCTACTGGCCATCCTCAGATTAATCTTCATTCTTGATTTGCTTCCTGCTTTTAGCTGATATTGTTAATGGGAATGAACATTAATGCTCCTTATAATGGCACTCAGTGAAGCTCTGAGAGACCATAACTCTATGCCATTCAGCATGGATCAAATTTGCAAGGGAAAGAGGTGTATATATGTGCAGGGTGATTGTAAATTTGTGCCTGCACTGATAAATACCAAGTTACTAAGACTCATTTGCTATTTGTACTATACTGCCCTGCATAGTTTTTCTAATGAAATGATTTTAAATTTATCATAGTATTGTATGATAATGCAGTGATAATATACTATAAGATAATATACTATAAGATACTATAATTCTACAGAATAGAAGATAAGATACTATAATTCTACAATATGCTATGCTATGAGTAATATATATTGAAAAGATTTAGTGAATATTTTGTAGATTCAAGATCTACATCAGATCACCTTTGTGATTTAATTGAAATTGCATTTTTTTAGCAGAGAAAGTAATATTTAAAACTTTTTGAGCCTTATATAAAGGCTTTTATAACCTTTTATATAGGTTGTGTATGTTCCTATAAAAAACTATGCTGTATAGTAAAAGTGCTCAAATTATTAGATGGCTGCGACTCTCTTGCAGAATTGAAAGCATGCGATGCTGTGGTGGGTTGACCCTGGCTGAGGGCCAGGTGCCCACCAGAACCGCTCTATCACTCCCCTCTTTCATTAGACAGGGGAGAAAAGGTACAATGAAAAAAAAAACTTACGGGTCGAGATAAGGACAGGGAGAGATCATTCTCTAATTATCATCACGAGCAAAACAGATGGAACTTAGAGAGGGAATTCATCTAATTTATTACTAAGCAAAACAGAGTAGAGGAATGAGAAATAAAACCAAATCTTAAAACACCTCCCCCCACCCTTCCCATCTTCCTGGGCTCAACTTCACTCCCGGCTTCAACCTCCGCCCCCCTCAGCGGCACAGGGGGACGGGGAGTGGGGGTTACGGTCAGTTCATCACACGTTGTCTCTGCTGCTTCTTCATCCTCAGGGGGAGGACTCCTGTCATCGTTCCCCTGCTCCAGCATGGAGTCCCTCTCACGGGCTACAATCCTTCACGACCTTCTCCAACATGATTCCTTCCCACAGGCTACAGTCATGAACTGCTCCAGCGTGGGTCTCTCCCATGGGGTGCAGACCTTCAGGAGCAAACTGCTCCAGCGTGGGTCCCTTCCACGGGGTCACAAGTCCTGCCAGCAAACCTGCTCTGGCGTGGGCTCCTCTCTCCATAGGTCCACAGGTCCTGCCAGGAGCTTGCTCCAGCGCGGGCTTCCCACGGGGTCACAGCCTCCTTCAGGTGTCTCCACCTGCTCTGGCGTGGGGTCCTCCACGGGCTGCAGGTGGAATCTCTACACCCCCTCATCCTCCCTCCATGGGCTGCAGGGGGACAGCCTGCTTCACCATGGTCTTCACCATGGGCTGCAGGGGGATCTCTGCTCTGGCGCCTGGAGCACCTCCTGCCCCTCCTTCTGCACTGACCTTGGTGTCTGCAGAGTTTCTTACATCTTCTCACTCCTCTCTCTGGCTGCAAAAGCACTCTCTAACTGTTTTTCTCTTTCTTAAATATGTTATCACAAAGGCACTGATCGGCTTGGCCTTGGCCAGCAGCGGGTCCGTCTTGGAGCCGGCTGGCATTGGCTCTGTCAGACACAGGGGAAGCTTCTAGCAGCTTCTCACAGAAGCCACCCCTGTAGCCCCCCCGCTACCAAAACCTTGCCACGCAAAACCAACACAGATGCACAGTGACCTTTTCTGCTTTCCTATGTACTTATAAAATGCATGAGATCAGGAAGAGGCAGAGAATTTTCCCACATGAGACACAACACGTGATAGAATTTCTGAAGATGTAGAATTGTCAAAGATTTGAATGCAAAAGAAATCTATGGAGATAGAGGACAACAAATTCACTGGTCCTTTCTTCTGCTATAACAACAATGGGTGGGATTGTGAAATTGGATTTTTGAACCAGTGAGTCAAATCTTGTGATATGACAGGCAATCACATAATGATTCATAACTGTATCAAATTTCATCTTAAACTCCATTATTAGATTTTTTCCTGCTACACTATAACTTACCAGAGAGAAAATGTTTGTTCCAGAGACTTATGCTACTAATAGCTAGAAGTTTTAATCTAATTTTCAGCCTGTATTTAACAGGAACATTTCGCATATTTGCTTTTGTGTTTTAATGTTTGCTGTATATATACATAAAAGCCTTAGTCCCTCTCAAACTAGGACCAAATCAAATTACATCATGAAAGTCAGTGCTACAACACAGATGATGCTAGAGATGGGGCAGTCAGCCAAAGACCTCTTAAAGTAAAATT